>NC_134216.1:13617500-13917500 GCF_965140235.1 Caretta caretta | reverse complement strand
GATGGCCATCATGATGACCTGTTGTTACTGCCCCCGGGGCCTGGCTTTCTTAAAACAAGTGGGACTGGGCGTATGGGGCATGCACCGTCTTGGGCAAAAGCCAGAAGCAACACGCTAGGGGACATCTTGAGTCTGATTTCTCTCTCTGTGAGTCTATTCGGTATATTAAGTAACTTGTTTCAAATCAGGGAGATGGTATTGAACTTGAATTGCTTGGTTATGTGTGCCTTAATCCAGGGGTGTCTGGGACGTCATCTGGTGTCCGTGGTTTTCATGATAGAAGTATCTAGTTTTTATTTTGGATCACACAAGAGTCAGAATTTCTTAAAAGGGGCACGGCAGCCTCTCAAAGGGAATTGATTTAGAAAAGAGTTAGAAGTACTTTCAGGAAGTATCAATATATCAGGGTATAAATTAAAGAATCAGCATGGGAGATGTGGTCTGATTCTGGAATGACCTCGTTCCTTCCCTATGCCAGTAGAAACTCAGGAGTGTCTCCTCTATGTGGTGCTTGTGATCCAGGGAAAGGAGGAAGTTTGCCTACCACTAAGCTGTAGAAACATTTCCTTCCAGAACACCCATTGAGTGGATTGGCTCTGGCCTTTGAGTAGGCAGCTTGTTTTACCTGCCAGATGATTAACACCTTGTTTGCAGTACACTGAAAGAGAAGGAAGGGAGAAATGGGGGACCAGGTAGGGTTTCTCAGGATCAGTCATTCTCAACCTGCGGTCCAGTCAGCACAGAGCTGCGACCCAAGTGACATCCTCAGGGATATACAGCATGGCAGTGGGTGAACCATGGGCTTGGGGAGGCTAGCCCCCAGCCCGGCCCACCCTTTCCACCTGAGGCCCAGCCCATCCTGACCTTCCAAGGCCAGAGGCCCCCCCACAGCCGCCAGCCCCCTCACAGCCCCGGGTCACCTGAGCGCCTACAATCCCAGAGCACCCGGCAGGCGGCACACGCGCCCCCCAGAGCGCCAGACAGGTGGGCGGCAAGCGTCCCTCCCCACCCAGTCCCAGAGCGACGAGTGGGCAGCATGTGGCCCTCCCTTTGCCCCCCCCCAGCACTGGGCAGTGTGGCCCCAATGCCAGGGCCCCCCCCCAGCGCTGGGCAGCCCCAGCCACCCCAAGTCCCAGCTGCCCTAGACCCAGCCCCAGGAGGCTTCCCTTCCCAGAACAGGAGCAGCCTGTCTGCGCTGGGGCCAACTAGCAGCAGGATGGAGCATGGCCGGGGCCATACGGGGCTGTTTGGGGAGGCACAGCCTTCCCCAGCCTATTATACGCACCATCCATGCATGGGCGGCAGGTATAATAGGCCAGGGAAGGCAAAGCCTTCTTGGCGAAGCCACTCCCACAGGACACCTGGGCTGCGGTGGCCCCGCCTCTTCCGCAAGGCCTTCAGCCCCCACCCACTGCCTGGCTTCCTGCACTCCAACTCCTGCTCCCCGCTGCTTGCTGTGTCACTTCTCCTCGGGGGTGGGGGAGTGAGGAGGGACGCTGCAAGCAAGCAGCAGGCGTGGGGGGCTGGTGGGGGAGTGAGGCAGCTCTGCCGGGCACTGGGGCCACCAGCTTGGATGGGGGGTGCCAGGTCTGCCCAGCGCTTGGGTGGAGGGTCTGGGGAGAGCGGCTCGGCTTGGCACTCAGGCTGTGGGGGGGTGGCTCGACCCGGCACTGGGAGCGGCCCGGCATGTTGCTCAGCCTGGCACTGGGGCTGGCCCGGGGTGGCTGGTGTGGGTGAGCTGGGGCTCCTCTCGTCACGGGGGGCCTCGGGGCTCCTGTTATGGGGTTTCGGGGCTCCAACATGCGGGGGGGTGGAGCCTCGGGCAGAAGGGACAGGGCCAGCCTCTCCAAAGTGGGGGTTCACCCGCCACCCATGCCATACAGGTAGTATTGGATGCGACCCACAATGGTAAATAGGTTGAGAACCACTGCTCAGGATCCTCAAGGAGAGCAACCTTTTGTTGGGTGTTAGATGTGCTGAAGGAAAAATATTCCAAGAAAAGGAAGGGAGGGAAAGGGCACCATAACACACGTGTATTTATAATACAGGCCTTGATCCTGCAGTTGGCTCCGTGCAGGCAGGCCCACATGGACTTAAGTGGGACTCTGCACAGGCCGAACTAGTTGCAGGATCAGTTACATAGGTTTTAAGATTTTTCCTATTTACATCTGCGTATGTATACAAAAATGTATTGTTAACTCGGGGCTGTCCTTGTATAGCAACAACAGAAGACTAACTTGGGTGGAGGCAGGAATCACAGAACTGACTGTGATTCAGAAAGACAAACATGCAGGACAAGTGTGTACTTCAAATTACTTCAATGGGACCATTCAGAGAACTGACCGCTCCGTCTAGAGCTGAGCACATAGATAAGAGTTTGCAGGATCCGAGCGCAGATGTGGCGAGTTGTTGGTTAAAGAGCAGGAAGTTCATGAAAGCATGTATTATTTATATTGCGTAGTAGCACCTAGAGGCCTCCTCCTGCGAGCTGGGTGTGACACAAGCATACAACAATCACAATGCATCAATGGGCTTTTAAATCGGTATCTTCCAAATGAGATTTGTGCATTGCAAAGTGCCGTCCTATGGAGAGAAATAAAACCTAAACATGCTGGGGGGAGGAAGAAAGTAGCTTACAGTATCAAAATTCCTGTTGGTTTAGGATTTTTAAAATAAGATTTAAATACCACCGCAGGTCTCATCTCGTTTAACAAACCACAGTTGACATAAAAATCAGGTACAGTAAAGCCAGATCTGATATTCAATATACAAGTTTGATTTGCTGTGTAATTGTAAAGGAAAAAGTTGCAAGTGATGACTTATGCAGGACACCACAGGAAAATGTGCCATTTGAAAAGCTTTTTTTAAAAAAAAAAAGAACAGCATACACACACACACGTCATAAGGAACTGGGCTTTGCAACATTACAAAAAAAAAAAAATCCATAGAAACACCCTCAGATTCTCGTAAAACAAGTGAAAATTTTCTTCTCTCAAACCCATTTGGCCAAGGTTACTAATGAAACCAACTTGCTGGAGAAATGGAAAAGCCGCTGGTTGCTATGGTGATGAAGTATGAACTTCCAAGAATAAATAAGCACCAGCTTTTTTACAAATCAGTTTATCATCCTTGATTATGACACTCACCGAACCAAGCTTGTAATGGAGGCAGATGCTAATTGATTTTCCAACTTAAACGCTACTGTTCTTCATGGTGTGGTTTCTCCTCCATCCTTACACTGACTAGGGCTCTTCTCTTGCTGAACGGGCATTAGCAGTGTAGCCTCATGTAGACAAGGTCAACATTTTCAAAAGCACCAAGTCATCTGGGAGTTTCTGAACATTTTAACCAAGGCCTTAGAAAACAATACAGAAAGCACAATTCACCTTTAGACCCCCCAGCTTCTCCTAGCAGATTTTCAAAATCTCTACTTTAAGCCTTGATCCTTCAAACCTTTTATATGTGTTCACCTTTAGCCACATGAGCATTTCCACTGAAGTCACTGGAAGCACTTGCATATGTAAAGTTATTCACATGTACTGGGGCACAAGGCATTTCTAATGTGTCCATCGCCAAAGTATCTGGGCACCAATTATTTATAATATAAAGTACCATCACATATCAGTAAGCATCACTTATTATTTAGAATGAATTAACTTTTATTTCAGGACATTTGTCTGCCAGAGGGAGCACTCCAATAGACTTAACTATAAAATATGTATTAAAGACTCAAGAAAATAATACCAAACGGCTCGAACCTAAAAGCAATAAAGCACCAATTAATGTATCTTGCCAAGGGTGCTGTGAAATATAAAATACAATTTAAAAGAGGTCTATGACCTTCCTTTTGCTTCACAAAAAAAGGGATCTCGGAGCCTACAAAAGTATGGTCCACGTTCTGTCAGTCTCTGCAAACCGCAGACTCCAGCAGTGCCCTGCCCTCTGACCTAAGGAACAAGATGGTATAGAGGGAGCCAAATGATCAGTAAAGTGTTTGGACTCAATCCAGCAAGGGCTTTAAAGTTAAAACTCCAAAGATCTCTCTGTCTTGGTAATTGGTTTGTCCGCTCCCTGCTGTAGCGGAGGTGGTGATGGAAGCAGGAGTCTTGTAGGTCAGTCGGCTGATTAAAGAGATGAGAGTAGAGTGGTAGGCAAGTGCTGTGTTGTAGAGGACAAGGAGCTGGATTATACACTGAAATATCCATTGTCCGTGTAATGACAGGGCCGTGATCTAGCCAGTAGTTCCACACATTGGTAGTCAAATAGGTAGCACAGTGGCTCTAGAGCTCTCTTACCTCAGGTTCAACCCCTGCCCCAGAGAACATACAACCTCCGTATTATTTGCCGCTTTTAAACCAAGTTTTCCTCCTGCCCCCTAACTCAGCAAAGTTAGACTGAGTTCTAACTTTGTCTTCCACCAGATCTGCTTTTGAACTGTTCACTCCTTCAGCGTGCCCCTGCACTTTCCAAACCTCTCTTTGAGAGATAGAAAGGAGACTCTGGCTGCTTCTGATATCCCTTATCTCTCTTCCCTAGGTTCATGCTGTTCAATCCGCCTACCCCACACACCCTTTTCCCCTTGTTTCTGCTTGTGGGATGTCTTTCTCGCTACACTTTCCCCTCGCTCGCCCTTGACTGTGACTTCTGAAAAGCTTTAAGTTGGCTGTTTGGACAATACGAAGACAGCCACTAAAAAGCAGGCTAGAGCAGCTCTAATAAGCTCTTACATATGGATGCGCGGCTGTTACAGAGGATGCTTTGCTTAATGGTCAGAGCTTCACATTTGAAACCCCTGGACTCCCTTGAACCACAGTCCCCATCCCAGCCAGGCTGACTCAGTCTTCCCCCTTCTGGGCTCAGTAAATAGAGTGCTGGGCTGAAGTGTTTAAGATGAGACCTTAACGTGAAGGCCCTGTGTCTTTTGTGTAGGCATTAAACAGCCTCAGTCCATAGCACTTTTCATAACAACAGGGAGTTGCCATATAAGATCCTTGGCAAAAATGTCCCCTCCCTGTGCATTGTATTGCTTGGCTCTAGCTGGTAACTGCTCTCTGCCTCAGAGTTGTCTGCATATCAGTCATGGGCTTTGGCATCTCCTGGCTCAAAAGGCAATATATATACTCAAGATCTATCATTAGTCAGCTAGAGGGATGCACCAGTAGAAAGCTAGGAAGTACCAGGTTTTTTGGGTTGTTTTTTTCCCCAGATATAAGTCCCGTCTGAATGGCAAGTGAAGCTCTTCACCAGGTGGTACTTTGAGGAAACTGCTCAGACTAAAGTGGTCTGTTCAGTAAAATACCATCAGCGCTGGTCACTGGGCATGGTACAGCTTCTGTCTGGTAGAGTTTGGCATGTGTACAGCCTTCCAAGAGTGTACAAAGAGTAGCAAGATTTCCTCTTTGCATACTTCTGGTGGCTTGGGCTCTGCTGTTTGTACCTGTGTCTCACGGCTGAAAAGAATCAAAGTCCAGAGCCTAAAATGGAAAGCTGTTGTAATGAAATTGCTGGGTCATAACCATACCTTGAATATGCTGCGTTGAAATGTAGCCAGGAGAGGGTGCTATATTGCCCAGGCCAACTGCTAGCAGTAGACCACTCTATCAATGCTAGAGAGCAAGTAAAAGTAGCTTTCTGAGGGGCAGTGGACTCTGCAGAGAATCAGGAGCTCTGTGACAGCAGGAGCCGCAGGCCAGAACCAGAAGGAGCTGGCTGCGGAAGGAAGGCTGGGTAGCGGGCAGCCTGAGAGCTGGGACTAAAATGTTAAGAGCCAGTCAAAGCATCAGCCTGCTGCTGGCAGAAGCCCAGCAGGAGAAGGAGGATATAGGACAGCATCGTGCAAGCAGGAGTGGGGTAAATGCACATGTGGATACCAAGAGACCATGGGCAAAGCCAGAGGTCAATTCTAATGGGCTCTATAGGCCAGGGCTTGACCACTGTCTAGTCAATGGATGGACTGGAGGGAGCATCCTTAGCACTAGGCCTGGGGAATCCCATGGGGCTGTTAGTTCACAATGGACCTCCCCTAGAGTCTGGGTTGATCTTTCGTTATGACTGTTGATGTTGTTGTGCCTAGAGTATTTGCAGCTTTTAGTTACAGAGCGTTGTGGTGCTGTTACTTACTCAAAAAGCATTGAGTGTGTTAACAGGGAGCACCAAAGATTAGAGTCTGGTGCTTGGCAGCACGTGCTGTAGGAACTCCAGTCTTGCAGTACACAGAGCATGCTACCAGACACGCAGAAAGCACTGCGGTACCACAGCCGTTGCGGCAACGACCCACAGTGGCAACAGCTACAGTCATTTATTTACGTGTAGCACAGTACCTTGCAAAACTCCCTGGTGGCAGGACATTTTTGACTGTGAGTAAAATATTAGAGCTTGGGGGTTTTTAGTCATTGTTGGAGTGGGTGAACAAGGAGGATGTGTGTCTGGGCTGGTAAATGTCCATAGCGGTATGGCAAGGCAGATGTGGCGCTAAAAGCTTGCAGGGTGTTTCTTAGACACATACGAAGATAAGATCTTTACACAGATGTGCATACAATCTACATAGAGAAAGACATGGGGAATGGATGGAGTACACAAGCAGACAGAGTGAGTGGTAATATAAGGGTTTGGTTTAGAAGGTAATGTAATCTGAGTAACCTCTCTCCTTCTTCCTTCTGTTTTTTTTTTAATCCCATCCTCCACTTTCCGTTGCTTCAGTCCAGTTAGATTCCCTTGAATGGTTCTCCGTGTCAATAATCCTCCTCTCCCCACGTCCTTATAGACGTAGTGTTTAAGTGTCATGCAATTGTATCATGTATTTAAGCAGGGGTGGGAGAGGGACACAGATAAAGAAGCAGGCAATCCTGTAGTCATAAGTGTACATAGATAGGATCCCAGCTTCTGAGTGAGGGCCAGGTGGTTGGCAGTCTGGTATGAGTGTCCCAGCGAAGGTTCTGATGTAATTGAGCAGAGAGGCAATATTCCTGAACACATTTTACATAACGGAACAGCTCCAGATTCTCTCAGCTACCGTTCTTCTGCTAGTCTTACCATGGAGACCTCTTTGGGTGGGTGGCTTACTCAGCAGGTGTTTTCACTGTAAACTGGCTAAGAAGGAATCCTGCCTTCTTTCCTATTGACGTCTCACGTCCTCCACAAGCTCGAGAAAGGGACTAATAAAGTGATCCTTGGAGCCCCAAGATGGCTTGGGAAACACGGGTTTGCCATCCCAAACCAGCCTGCATCAGATTGATTCTTGTGTCTGAGCAGAAAAGACAGCTGCTCCTCCCAAACGAAGGGATCCAGCTGTGCCCTTTCGGAGCATCATAAAGGAATCTGAAAACAGGGCCAAACCTGTATTAGAGACAGTGTCCGGTCAAATATAAGCAAAACAGGAGGAAACTACCCTTCCCCTGCCAGGGTCCTTGTACCAGATAGACAAGCAGCGTAATTCAAAGTAACTACAGTCTCTTAGAACTTGGTTCCCCCTTTATGGGTCTGCTCCATAGCTGTTCCAAATCAAAGAAAAGGTGGGGGTCACAGACCCATAGGTTTCAAGGGAGAACCAGCACTTCAACCTGCCTTCTCCACTGCAGGAGAAGACTCTGCCTATTCCTCCCCTCCCCCGGCTTATTTCCCAGGATGCCATCCCACAGCCCGGAACTACTTTCCCCAGCAAGCCCGCTCCCTGGGATCCCAGAGAGGGGCCAGCTGGGGACTGCCCTGGGCCAGCCTTATCCCTCACCAGTGAGAGCAGATGGGGAGGGCGATCCTGCTCATGGAACAACTCTCTCCCTCCTAAAAGCAGAGGCAGCAGCACAAGTTTCTTCCTTCAACCCCCAAACTGCCTCCCCCCCAAACCACTTCCTTTCCTTCCATGGCACCTACCCCCTGGGTAAGTTTAACCTGGAATGTGGGGGACTGCTGGTCTAGGAGCATTTCCTCACAAGTCTCAAAGGGCTGGCATACCCAGTTATGGAAACTTCCTGTCTTAAGAGACCACCAAGAAATATCCACACCTACGCACTGAGTGCAGTTCTTCTGCATCTTTACTAGAAACACCTTCCTGCCCCCGTTAAGCAACCCAGGTTTGATCTTGATTGAGTGATTGCTGAAAACAAGTTTCGCTGTCTCTCCACTCTCTAAAGCTAATAATGACAGGACTCCAGGCTTGCATGTAACTTGACTCCAAAGACAATCTGCATGCATGAAAGTAGAAAAGATTTGCTCTTTATTGTCTCAGGAAGGAGGGCATCCTTGCATCACACCCATTATCTACAGACTGCAGGGTATTTTTAGATCCCGCTGAGTGGATTCTTCCATTCAGGTAGTCAGCCTGGTACACCATGCCTTCATTTAGCTGCTATTCCTGCTTTTTTGCAGAGGAAAAGCTCAGAAAGGGGTGAGTCACCATTAGATAGCAATTAACTTGATAGGAGCAGCAAAGAAACCAAGACCACAGAAGAAAATGATAGCAGCCACATGGGACTTCAGTACAGTACTCAAGGCTCTTGCAAAATATCCATCTGAGCCTTTTAAGAACTGTGAGATGAGAAAAGTCATGAAAATAGCCTTCTTATTAGCCATTACATCAGCCAGATGAGTTAGAGTATTACAGGCATTAATATTAGATCCACCATTCTTCAGTTTGTAGACTACTGCACCACAATCATTGTTCACCTCCTTACCAGAACTCATTCTGCTGCATTAAGCAGAAGATTAAACTCCAGATACTTGCGCCCCAAATCCTCAGATTCCAACTTTATGAAACTTTTATTACAAAAGCGATCCTGGGGTGGCATTTCGTTATTATATCAGTGTGCCGGCTGCCCGCGGCAAATCCAGCAGCCTGTCACTTTCATTACAGTGGAGCGGCAAAGGAAACTGTGTAAACATCTCCTTTGTCATAAAGGAATAGAAGTGACACCTTTGCCGTTCCCATGTCTGTGCAGGCTATCAGGGGAATCAGTCTCCTGAGCAGAATTTGGCAGAGCAGAGATTCAGGATGTGTGGTACACCCTGTTGGTAACCCTGCTTTAAAAACAAACAAACAAACAAACAAACAAACAAAAACCCTTAAAATCATAAACTCCTGCCTATTTGTGTTCCATTATTCCAGTTTTGCTTAGTCACCAGCCTTTATTAAAGGCAGGGCTAGGAGGGCTGGTTAGTCAGGTTGCCTGTTAATTCCCATTATGAGACCCTGTTTTCAGTTTAAAAAACTTTGCCAAACTTTAACTCTTTGGGCTGAAATTTGCTGTGCCAGGTGTCTACTTAGGGGTGAATAACTCTGGAAAAATTTAGCCAAAACCGGTCAGCCATTTCCAGGAACAAAGCTAGGGAAAAGTGTATTTTGCCCCTGTTTAAAAATTCTGGCAACCTTTCTTTGAGACACTCTAGAGCCCCCATGCTTTGGAGCAGGCCTTGAAGTTTGGCAGGAGGGTGGTCTTTTGCCATGCCCATGAAAACCCACCTACATTTGACCAAGTTATAAGGTTTTGAAAAATTGCAGTTTGCACATGCTCAGTAGAGACTTGCTAAACGATTGTAGCTTAATTCCCCAACGATTTTATGCACACTGAGTAGGGTTACCATACGTCCGTATTTTCCTGGACATGTCTGGCTTTTTGGTTCTTAAATTACTGTCCAGGAGGAATTTTTAAATATCTAAAAACGTCCGGGATTTTGCCATTATTATTCTTCCGCAAAGAAGAGTTGATCATTCAAGAAAGAGAGTGAATGCTGATCTTTCGAGAAAGAAAGTGAATGTTGATCACTTCAAAGAGTGCCCGCTTTTCCCCCCTAGCTCCCAGTGCTTGCGCCGCGAAACAGCTGTTTCATGCGGCTGGGAGGGAGGGGGGAGGAGGGGGAACGCAGCACACTGAGGGGAGGAGGTAGGGCTGGGCGGGGATTTGGGGAAGGGGTCCAATGGGGCAGAGAGGGGCGGAGTTGGGGCAGAGACTTTGGGGAAGGGGTGGAGTTGGGGAAGGGGGGTGCCAGCAAATACCTCCCCCCCACCCCCCCGGTGGAGTGTCCTATTTTTTGAATGTTCAAATATGGTAACCCTAACACTGAGCATACTCCAGCCCAGGGCTCAGCAGGACTTTCCTGCAGTTCTTGGCGTCTCCGGGCCAGGCCAGGTCCAAGCACAAGAACTGAGAGCAGAGACCCTGTCACTCCAGTGCTTTCAGGGCCCCCACTGCTGATGCCCAGGCAGCAAGGAGGAGGAAGCCACTTGAATCGAATGCCAAGGGGAGAACAGCTGGATCTGCGCGGGAGTAGATCAGAACAAGGAGCCTGATGGTGGGAGCGGAGAAGGCTGGCAGTGGAGAGGGAGAGGCAGACAGACTGGGAGTTGAAGTAGGGGGGAACTGGCACTGTCTGAGCAAGGAGGCTGGGTCTGAAAGCCAGGGAGGAAAATGGGAGACAAGGGTTGGGAGCCTGTGGGTAGTGGGGAGAGACTGATATTGGGCATAGGAGCCTGTCATGTGGACTGAATGAGGCAGGGGTCCTGTGAAAAAAAAAATGGAATGTGATCTTATCATCAAAGAAAGACAAGGAGGACTTGTGGCACCTTAGAGACTAACAAATTTATTTGAGCATAAGCTTTTGTGAAATGTGTTAGTCTCTAAGGTGCCACAAGTCCTCCTTTTCTTTTTGCAGATACAGACTAACACAGCTGCTACTCTGAAACCTATCATCAAAGACTGTATCCTAATGCACACGCACAAGGGCTGAAATGAAAGTTGCACAGGCAATTCTGACATTTCCTAACTTCACCTCCCTGACTTGCACTGTTTGGTAATTGATGTTTTGTGCTGAGGAGAAAAAGGGCTAAGTTATTTCTTCCCATTACCAGTATTGCTTTCCCCCTATTTGTTGCCTTTTCATGTTTTGAGCTTCTTGCATACCAGCCATGTTATTGCCTTGCTTCCTGAATGGAAGTGAAAGGACTCCTGGAATGTATAGTAGAGTTCCAGACCAAGCAGCTTTGTATAAAAGGCCCTTTTCTTAGCTAAATCTATTCCAGTTTCAACAGGTACATAGCCCCTTCTGTGTTCATCTGAGGGAGCCTCTTTAGGTATGGGAAAGAAACCACATGGCTTCTTTTCACTTGTAACAAAACAGCTGTAGGTGAGGAGTGAATATTTTCGTCTGGTAATGAAAACAGTGAAAGCTAATTTCATGAGTCTAAACGTTAGGATCCAAATGCCTCTTTCCAAATCTGACTTCTTTATGTATTAACTCACTAGTAAATACCAGGGAAGCTAACACTGGAAGTTGATGTTTTGCAATCTGAATTAGAAGGGGCATAAAAGGTCCCAATTCTGCAATCAAGTCCATGAGGGTCTAGGGGTCTGTCTACACGTATCTGATCACAGGCTCGGGGCATTGGATTGGAAGAGATCAAGTCTTCCTTTGTGTTGGTTCAGTAGCTAGCACTCGGGCCAGCCCCGAATGGGCAGGGAGAGGGGGTCCTTGTGTGTGTGGGGGGGGTGCTCAGCCCCGTGTGGTGTCCCGCTTTCCCCCTGGGAAAATATGGTTACCCAAATAATGGGCCTATGATCCTGACCAGGGCTTCTAGGAATTGATGTAGTGCAAATGATCGGATAGCTGAGAGGGACCATCTTGGTGCACTTTTATAGTGATTTGATCTAAGTTACAGTGGTTGCTTTTTACTTTTGTTGTTCTGCTTTAAGCAATGTGCTTATTAGCAGATTTGCGTAATGAAGCATTTTATGTAAAATGATCCCTAGAAATAGAGTCTGACTCAGCACTGATGAGGCTCTGTAGCTCTGCATATTTGATTCGGTTCATGGGTAAGGGACACCTGTGGTTGGGGCTCCATGTACTTTTAAATATCCAGCTGAAAATGCCCTCTCCTTCAGGAGACTGTGTGGAAGAGACAAATACAGCCATTTTAGCCAAGATATTACAGGCCACCCTTGAAACAAGAGGCTGAATTGAAGATAGTTATTTATGTAAGAGCAATAATAAGAGACAGGACTTCAAAAAGTAAAGTTGATTTTCTTAGGCCATATTGTATCATTGTGTTGAAACAGAACTTACTGAGATCACTGCAAAGTTCTTTGGTGGCACAATTTGGCTCATTGTGACACTGAACTTACTATTAAAGCAACATGTTTTAAAACTAAGATCTTTCACTTTATTTTTACAAGCTCCTGCACCAAGAGAAGTGTCTGTTGATTTCTCCCCTGCAAAACAAATAGATCCTGTTTATAGCCAACATACTAAACACTGCAGTGGGTTGTAATCTAAACATTGCATCACATTGCCAGTGCATAGGAACTTCAGTTATACTAATTAAAATCTACAGACAAAAATGAAACTGACTAGCCTATTTTAATTATCCAAGATGAGTGGAAAAAGACCTGGTCTTTTGGTTAACGGACTCGATTTGGACTTGAGAGACCTGGATTCCTTTCCTGACTTGACCACAGATTCCCTGCATGACCTTCGTCAAGTCATTTTATCTCTGTGCTTTCACCTGTCAAATGGGGATAACAATACTTAGTTGCTCTCACTCTTCGCTGTCTGATCCATTTGGACTGTAAGCTCTTTGCATCAGGGAGTGTCACCTACTATGTATTTGTAAAGTGTCTAGCCCAATGGAGCCCCCAGTCTCTGTTGCTACTGGTACAAATAAAAACTGAAATGCAATAACTACACAGCAGAACGGGACAGACAAATCAGATTTTCAAAAAGTTATTCATATCGAACCATCTCAAGAGTTATTAATAGCATAGCTAGAGGAGGAGTTGAGTTGCTTTTGGTAACAGAAGAGTGGGAGCTGCTTCACAGTTTAGGTTGTCACAGCAAGCCTAATTTTTAATCCCTTCCCCCCTTGTAACTTCCTCAGTAAGAAACTGATCTTCCTGAAATTTCACGTCATATCTCACCCCAAGGTAGAACTGTTTTCTGGCAAGTGTGGTGACAATCGACAAAGGAGTTTTAAAGATAGTGTTCTGAACATGTATCTATTTCCCTTTTTCAAGCTGTTCTTGGCTTTCTCTGGCTCTGGATATCTGCATGGTGAGGCTAGCCTAGAAACTGCCTGTTTGTTTTGTTTGTGCTGACCTTGGGTTCTCATTTGGAGGGCAGAGTTAGTGGAGTGGTTTAAAAAAGGTGCAAGCCGTTCATGCCTGTATAATAAAGATCTGTGAAACAAAAACGGACTTGCTGCTGACTTGCAGGCCAAGATGAGGGGCATGGATTGCTGGGGTGGGGTGGGGTGGAGAAGAGTAAATGATAATGGGTATTACCCTGGAATAGGAGTCTGGGAGTGGTGTATAGAGAGGGGGACAGGAGAGGTTGGCCTGGAGCCGTGATCCAGGGGCTTAGAACAGGGGGCCTATGGACAGGCAGGATGCTAAAAGAAGTGGGGGCAGGATGCTGGTAGGACACGGAGGAGTACGCAGGGGATCCCAAGGGCCAAGAGGAGCATAGAGAGAGGGGAGAGAGCATGGGGCAGATTGGACACAGGTGCAGTGGACCCGAAGAAGAATGACGGGGGGTGCAGGAGAATAGAGCAGACATGGGTAGTGGTATATAGGGGACTAAGGGAAGTCATTGAGCAGAGGTGGACTGTACCAGGGTTGATGGGGCAATAGAAGAGAGGGCATGGAAGGAGGTGCAGTATACTGGGAAGCACAGGAGTCATGGAAAGGCCCAGGAGAACATGCAGAAGGGATGATGGCAGGAGAGCATGGGTGGAGGTATACAGGGGAACGATGGGTGAGTGTTCAGGGGAGATATGGAAGTTACAAAAATCCCAATTGCTATTCAAGGAATCCATTCCCAGTCATGTCGTTTGTCTGAGATTTAGAACTTCTCAGAGAAATCTGTTTACCAGGAGATCTAAGAAAGATTTTCTCCCATCCTACCAGTATTTAAACACAAACTGTTGTTAGATGTGCTACTGAGGTACGGTGGGATCCACAAAGGGACTTAGATATTGCAATGCTGAGTGTCATGGCACCTAAACGTGTAGGCATGTACAAAATAGAAGGAACAACACTGCAATCCACAAAGCTGTGCTAGGCACCTAGGCTCCTAGACAATGGATGGTGAGAGAGAAGTGCCTTAGAATGTGATCCACAAAATCCAGCACATGAGGTATGGAGCTGCCTAAACTAGCCAGTGGAAGATGCTGACCATTGCTAGAGTGCTCTAGGTAGTGGGCTAAGAGTTTAAGGTGTGCTCCTCCTCCCTATGTTGAATGGGACCTGATAGGGCCCTGCAAGTGACTTAGGTGGCTGAGCATCTGACTTATCACAGTTCGTGAATTGCTCTAGGGCAGTGGTCTCCAACCTTTTTAAGTATAAGATCACTTTTTGAATTTAAGTGCAACCCAGGATCTACCCCACCCCTTCCCCAAGGTTCTGCCCCTTCCCTGGGACCCCGCCCTTTTCACTCCATTCCCCCCCCCCCCGTTGTTCACTCTCCCCACCCTTACTCATTTTCACTGGGCTGGGGGAGGGGATTGGGGTGCAGGAAGGGGTATAGGGTGCTGGCTCTGGGAATGGGCTCAGGGCTAGGGCAGGGGGTTGGGGTGGAGGAGGGGGTGAGGAGTGCGGGCTCCTGCCAGGTGGCACTTATCTTGGTCAGTGGGGCCCTGCCTGCCCTGGCTCCACACCACTCCCAGAAGTAGCCAGCAGTACGTCCCTGCTGCCCCTCCTTGCAGGCACTGCCCCTGCAGCTCCCATTGGCTGCAGTTCCCTGTTCCTGGCCAATAGGAGCTGCGGGGGCGGTACTTGCAGGCAGGAGCGGCGCACAGAGACCCCCTGACCCTCGCTCCACAGGGGCCGCAGGGACGTGTTGCTGGCCGCTTCCAGGAGCGGCACGAGGCCAGGGGAGGCAAGGAGCTTGCCTTAGCCCCACTGTGCCACTGGAGTTTTGGCGGATGGAGACTGCGATCAACTGGCAGAAGCTCCATGACTGACCAGTCGATCATGATCTACCGGTTGGTGACCACTGCTCTAGAGCTTAGGCAGAAGATAGGTGTCTGGATGCCTAGATGGAGGTGGCAGTGTGCATGCCCATAGGCAGAAATCTAGACACCTAGGGAATGTTTACTCTGGAAAAACTTAGGCACCAAGTGAGTTTAGGCACCTACAGGGATCAGTGAAAGTTTTGTGGATTACAGTGGAGCCAAAACTGGGACCTGGGCACCTAAACCTGGGGCTAAGGTGCCTAATCATCAGGTTTAGGTGCCTCAATACCTTCCTGGATCCCAACCATAGCACCAAGCAGCCCCAGTCGTGGACATGGGCCAGGACCCCATTGTGCTAGGTACTGTACAAGCATAGAACAAAAAGATGATCCTGGCCCCAAACAGCTTACAGTCTAAGGCTGAAATAGCGGGGCACAACTCCACACTTAATTTTAGAAAATCTTTGTTTTTAAAATATTCTGCTCTGTCTTACTTTCAAATGCTGTTTAATTCTGTGATGCTTTTATTTTTCTCTTCCTTTTGAACCCAAGTAGCGGGAGACAGAGATGCTGTTTATCCCAGAACATTGCAAATGTCCCTGTTTGTTTTGAATGGCAGTTACAGGACAGAAATGTCACAGTACAAAAAGATTGTCTTCCAGCACAGTTCACAATCCCTTTGGGAGCTCTCGGAATGCTTTTGCGGTGCTTTAGACCTATGATGAAATGAGTCCCTCGGTAACAACCATTCTGTCACCCTGAATGCTAATTTCTATTCATTTGCCTAAGAGCCAGAGAAATGTGCCTTTGTTGTAGAGTAACATTTTGTCCATACATTTTATTAGAAAAAGGGGATGGTTTGGGGATTAAGGCAGCAGACTTGGCACTGACTTGGGTTCTACTCCTGGCACTGCTGTCGTACTGGGTAGCCTTGGGCAAGTCATTTAGCCTCTCAGGGCTCAGTCTCCCCATTGGTGATAAAACCCAGTGAATGCTGGGAGGCGACAATCATTAGTGTTTTTAAAGCTTAGCAAGTTGCTTGGACGGAAGGTGCTGTAGATGTGCCAAATAATGAGACCTGGGTGGTATAAAGCCCTTCCTTTGTGGGGATTTTTTTTAAATGTGTGTGTGTGGGGGGGGGTACATTTGTATTGCTTATTCAAGGTCTGTAGCCAAAAGCACTTGACTGAAATTGGAACAGGCAAGTGCTGCGTAAGCTGCATCACGCACCTCTGCCCAGACACTTTCATTGTGACCCAAGATGCCCCATCTAGAGTCCAGCTCTAAATTTAAATAACCAGCCTAAGTTGTTTGATGCTCTTTCAAAGTACCCAAATGTGGATTAGGAGGACACCACCAGCCTCCTGTCCACCTATATACAACAAGCCTGCTGCCTTTCTTATGTAGAACATAGTCGCATTCCCTGCTGCCTGTAAGGGAAAGGCTGAGTCCCTTGCCCTCTGTGGGGTAGGGTGCCCTCCCAGAGCACAGCCCCTCGAGGCACAGCCTTGCAGGCACCCCCCTCAATCCCCTCCTGGCACCGCAGTTACATGATCACAGCCCAGTATGTAAAGTCAAGCTCCCCTTGCTGGGGTTCAGTTTATTCCGTCTTTAGGAACTGCGCCTGCATTTCCAGCTTCACCCTCAATCCTGGATCACCCTTCCAGATATCTCTGAGCCAGGGAGCTCTGACAGTCCTTCTAACTCTCTGGAGAGGCTTTGTTTTTTCCTCCTGTCCAGATTCCCAAGCTCACACCTCCAGCTTCCCTCTGGCTAAAGAATGTCACAGCCCTCCAGCCCAGGCTGCATAGACAGAAACACTCCAAACCACTTGCCCTTTCTCTTCCCCCCAGTCAGCGAACAGCTTGTTTTTTTATCCTGTGCAGGAGGTAGCTCACTGATTACCACCTGGCCCCCCAGTCACCAGCTTGCCTGCTACTCCCTTAAACACCAGGTTCTTAAAGGGGCCATGCCATGGACTAGGTCTGACTGGCCCCAAGGCCCCTTGCTATGGAAAGGGTCCAGACCACCCTGTTACGGTGTGGAAGGCCCACACATGCCGCAGGGGTCAAGGCTGCTGTGGTTTTATAGCCTGGAGAGTAAGTTTGGGGTGAGGGTAGAGGCAGGTAGAGGACAAAGTTGGGGAGTGGTCAGTGGATCTTTGACTGCACATGTCTAGAGGCTGCCACAATGGAGTCATACAGCTACTTTGCTCCTTCAACTCATACCCACTTGGTCTGGTGTTCTGTCCTCCACTAGTAGTGACTGGTCTGCGTATACATAGATTGATGAGCCTGCTACAGCCTTGCCTAGTAGAGGTGGGTCTCTGAGCTCACACAATAGCAGTTTTGCTTTTACAACCAGAGGTTCTGTGTTCGATCCCTGCTGCCAATGAGCCCTGCAGGGGCGCAGCATTATACAGCCAGTTTGCATGTTCAGGGGATTCCATCCTCCCTGAGTCTATGGTGGGTTCCCACACAGACCCCGTTTGCACTGGCTGTGCATGTGGCATGTAGCATTCGCCACATTACTGCGGGTTTGTTTCTATCGTATGTAGACTAAGACAGGGAGATAAGATTTTGAAAATGTTGTTTCCAGTGAACTTGTCCTTTCTGCTTTTGCCTAAAGGGATGCCAGGCGGAGACATGGCAAAACCACTCCTAGGTCGCCGGAATATGGAGAGCAATCCAGATCTCACCCTGGCTGTTGGCCGAACCATAGGGATCCTGGGAAGTGGAGACTTTGCACGCTCGTTGGCTACACGTCTGGTGTACTCAGGTTTCCAGGTGGTGGTTGGAAGCCGCAATCCAAAGCGCTGTGCGGGCCTCTTTCCTTCAGCAGCTGAAGTAACTGCCCAGGTGGATGTTGCAAAGAAGACGGATGTTATTTTTGTGGCAGTTTTCAGGGAACATTACTCCACGCTCTGTGACCTGACGGATGTGCTGGCTGGCAAAATACTGGTGGATGTCAGCAACAACACTGAAATTAACCATCACAAAGAATCAAATGCCGAGTACTTGGCTTCTCTTTTCCCAGCCTGCACTGTCGTCAAAGGATTTAATGTGATATCTGCATGGACCTTACAGTCGGGTCCCAGAGACGGGAATAAGCAGGTATTGTTTTCTTTTATTAGGGGCCAAATCCTACAGTCCTTACTCCGGCAAAACTCACCTGGACTTCAGGATTTGGTATCTGACTGCATTAGTTAAGTGCTTTACTAACTGAGAGAAGTGAGATCTAGTGGATGGAACACAGGATGGGGTGGCGGGGGGACCAGAAATTGCTAAAATCTAATCCTACCACTAGCATGGAAACCTTCTGTGGCCTGGGACAAATTCATTTTATTTCTCCTCACAGAAGTAAGCTGTAAGGTACTGAGCCCCTGCTAAAAGCACCATGTGGCTGAGTAGCATTGCTATTTTAAAGTGAGATGTAAATTTTTTTTTTCAATCTAGGCCAAAACGGTTCTGTCAGCCAATTTTAGTAAGTAGGAAGATGAGCAAAAGTACTCAAAGTTTCCTAACTTCCTTACCTCCTTTGTGCCTCCTCTATCAGAGGAGGATAAAAGTTCTTACTTGGCTCACAGCGATGGGGCAAGGTTTAATTGGCTTTGTAAAGTGCTTTGTGATCTTAGGATAGAACGTTCCATATAAGTGCAACACATTATTTATGTATGTATTTACTTGGACTTAAACACACATCTAAATGAATGCCTCTCCTGGGCTTCCTGCACCCTTGGCATCCATTAAAAATACAATATGAAATGGCCACACTGCTGTTAGGAATCTAGGCTCTTGTTAATCCAGATTCCTTCCCAAGTGTCTGTTTCCTTTGCTTTGCATCTCTGTTTGCCAGTTAATGTATCTTTTGGTTCATTGCAGGTCTTGATTTGCTGTGATAATCAAGAAGCCAAGCGTACAGTTGCTGAAATTGCTCAGGTCATGGGCTTCACCCCTGTGGACATGGGCTCCTTGTCTTCAGCCTGTGAGATCGAGAACATTCCCCTGCGCCTCCTCCCAGCTTGGAAAATCCCTGTTTTTTTGGCCCTGGGTCTCTTTCTCTGTTTCTACACCTACAACTTCATCAGACAAGTCTTACACCCTTACATCTGGGAACAGAAAAACAAGTTCTACAAGATCCCAGTGGAGGTGGTCAATAGCACGCTGCCCTGCGTAGCCTACGTCATGCTCTCTCTCGTTTATCTACCCGGGGTCCTGGCCGCCTCTTTCCAGCTGCACTATGGCACAAAGTACAGACGCTTTCCAGACTGGCTAGACCAGTGGCTACAGCACAGAAAGCAGATTGGCCTTCTGAGTTTCTTTTGCGCAGCCTTGCACGCTCTGTACAGCCTGTGCTTGCCCATGCGCCGATCTCATCGGTATCAGTTAATTAACGCAGCCGTCAAGCAGGTAATACTTTCATCGCCCAATCAGTGCATGGCATAATCTTATACATCTGCCCAAACCCTGTGGAGCAGACCTAGTATTGGAGCCATATGTTTAGCTTTCGACGTTTCCCACAGAATGAGACCAGTCTCGTGAGTTATTAGCTGTGCATACTCCCCATTCCCAAGGGTGACACTGGGTCACTGTGGAATAACAGGTCGGGTTGGCTGGTGCTCTACTGCCCAGCTGATAGCAGTGCTTGGAACTCTGATCAGCCATGGTAAGTGCCGTTTCCAGCACGAGGTTCCCAGTCTCTTGTGTCAAGTTAGAGAGTTGAGCTTCTCATTGCTCCTGAGAGGAAAAAAGTCAGCAGAATCTGCCTCCTGTCTTAAGGGATTGCTGAGCCCTGTGTAAGGTTGGGGAAGTATTGGAGGCGGAGTGGGAGCAGAAATCCTAACCCAGTGGAGGGGGGTTCCCCAGGTTTTGAATTGCGCTCTCTCTCCCGCTGTATGTTACTTGCAGGATTGCAGGCTTTTCATTCTGGACATGCTATTTGTGCCGTTCTGTGTAATTTTGAGTTCACAAAACATTTCTGGGGTTTTCCACTGTTTCTTTTTTAATAAGTTTTCAGGTAAAGTGTAGGGGGGTGGAAGATGGGGTTGGGGTGGGGAAAATCCTGCTAGTGTTACTCTGATTCTCCTTGGAGAAGCTATTGCACTAATTCCAGTGGCCAAAATCATGCTAGAGAAAACTAACTCTACCAACTGGAAATCGCTTTATTTGGGAGGTGTCTCTGGCTGTGCCGTGATCTTTGCTTTTTGGGAGGTGAGGTGCTCTCACTCTCACCTGTGCTTTTCATCTGTGCCAGTCACAAATAAATGCCAGACAGGATTTCTGTGTTCACTTCCCTTACACCTCTTATTTTCTAGCAATGTCCTTGCTAAGTGAATTAAGACCATTTAATGAGATAAATGGCTTGTTCTAAATGCTGACCTCTGCCATACAGCATAAATCTCATCTTGGCTTCAATTAGCCTGAACAGTTTTCCTCATAAGTGCACTTAAAATGAATACCATTAGGAGGCCACTTTGTATTCAAGTATTCAAAGATCTGTACTTTTGCTCTTGGCTTTAAACTGACTTTTCATGTTAATTGCAGTTCTAAATGCAACTTCAGGGCTTGATCCTGAAGGTGCTGAGTACCTGAAAGTCCTCTGGAGAGTAATGGGAGTTGTGGAGACTTGACACCTCTTAACATCAGGCTGTAAAATGGGTTTAGTAGGTCCTGGAGGCTAACCTATCCCATTCCTCCCAAATAAAGTTCCTCCAGAGGCATGTTGGTAGGGCAGAGTGGGGGGGTTCCCCTGCTTGTGCTGCACCTCTTATGTGGCTAAATGACCATGAAGTTAGATCTCCACTCCTACTGCTTCAAAAACACAAGGCTAAAGGAGATCCTCCGCTCGCAGTAGGGAGGTCTATGCCACATGCTGTTAAGCAGTTCTGATTCCATCCACGAGAAGGCAGCGGTGCACTTACGCTAGCCAGCTCATTAAATGTAAGTATTAGTCTAATTACCTGAGAAGCAAACATTTATCCAAGAAGACTGCTTTCAATGAATCAGTCAGTCAAATAATGATCTCTGGCACTAACCACCTCCTGTAGAAAAAGCTGCTTAATCTTCATTGTTGTACTAGGTCATGGAGAAGAAGACTGATGCCTGGATAGAGGAGGAGGTCTGGAGAATGGAGATTTACGTCTCTCTTGGAATAATGGCCCTGGGCCTGCTGTCATTACTTGCCATAACTTCACTTCCCTCCATCGCAAACTCTCTCAACTGGAGGGAATTCAGTTTCATTCAGGTAAAGTCAATATTTGCCTATTCCAGAGGTTAAAAGCAGGATTAGAGACAAATCCTCCAACAGAACATGCAGCCTGCTTCCTTGCCTGCAGGAACTGAGCGTGAGGGGCTGGGAAATGGACTCTTCACTGCAGCCAGCAGTACCAGTGGGGAGCTGCTACAGCAGGCTGTGGAGAGAAGTACTGGGGCAGAGTCTGCTGCTCCACCCACAGTCCCATTCATACACAGTCTCACCGCACTCTGGCCCAGCAAGTGCTAGAGAGCAGGGTTCTGTGGCCCATAGGGGATGACGTGGAGTCTTGCCTGTGTGGCCGCCCAGCCTAGAGAAACATTTCCACCCTGCTCTGTTTGGGGCTTTGCTCTCTCGCAGAGAGGGCTGGAGGATCTAGCCTTTATTTTGAAAGGTGTCAGGTTTCTTCTTGTCCCTGTGCAATCCTGTAAGGTCTGTTAGTGAGCTGCATGCTGATTAATGGCAGACTCTGCTGCTCATTTAATGCCTTGTCTGAAACTTTCTCCCTTTGGTTTTTCCTTTGCCACGTTAGAGGCGTTAACTCTGATTTCCTGGCAACATTCCAGCAAAGGCTTTGCCGGCCTAAAATTCCTCCTGCCAGTTCGGTTGGATTCCCCTTCCCTTCCCCGCCTACACCCTGGCATGATGCTGACCTGCCTGGTTAAAAAGTTCTCATAGTAGTTAGAAATGCAAAATGCCTTTTAGGTCATTTTAGTCCCTCTCCCTGCCAGGGTAGAAACGTTCCCTCCAGTTAGCTTGTTCCCCCACAGAGATGGCTGCGTGTCAGTCATGCATAATGTGATGATCATGCGGTGTAGAGCTTGCAAAAAGCATTGGGGCACATCAGGATGAAAGGCGCAATAGAAATGCAAGCGATTATGATTGCTGCAAGCAGAGATCCGTGATTGTTAGGGCTTCTAAAAGACTGATCGTTAAGGCATTCAGCAGAGGTAGCGTGCTGGGGGCATAGGCTGGCTAGGTTGCAATGTCAACTAAAGTCTTAACTAAGGGACTTATGCCTAATATTATCCATCCTAATAACTATAGTGACAAATACATATAGGGCTTTATGAGAGTAATGGGGCTTAGATATAAGTCAGGATTCCCTAATGTTAAGTGCTCCCGCAAAACGCCTAATAAACAGCAAACACTTGAGTCCTGCCAGCATGGAGGAGTTAACTGCAATGTTAGCATCTTAAAAATAGAGGGAGGAGTCGAGATTTGAGTCCTGCGCCTGGAGAATTGTTGATGGTACATTAACCCAAACAAAAGGAAGTATTTCTTCACACAACGCACAGTCAATCTGTGGAACTCCTTGCCAGAGGATGTTGTGAAGGCCAAGACTATAACAGGTTTCAAAAAAGAATGAGATAAATTCATGGAGGATAAATTCAATGGCTATTAGCCAGGATGGGCAGGGATGGTGTCCCTAGCCTCTGTTTGCCAGAAGCTGGGAATGGGTGACAGGGGATGGATCACTTGATGATTATCTGTTCTGTTCATTCCCTCTGGGGCACCTGGCATTGGCCACTGTTGAAAGACAGGATACTGGGCTAGATGGACCTTTGGTCTCACCCAGTATGGCCGTTCTGATGTTCTTATGTAATCTGTGTAATGGCACCTTGAGCCTATGGAGATGAACACACTGGAAACACATAAAGGAATAATGTAGCATTTCCATTACTAATGCTTGGCCCTCATATAGTGTCTTAACGAACACTGACTAATTGAGCCTCACAGCCGCACTGTCGTGAGGCAGGCAAGCATTATCCTGATTGTACAAGTGGGTTAAGGCAGGCAGCAAGGCTGTGACTTACCCAGAGCTACCCCACGAGTCAGTGATACAGCCAGGCTTTGAGGGAGGAATTCCTATGCAGGGCTGTGTTCATTAGACCACCTGGCCTCTCATCAGAACTGGAGCAGAACAGGTCAATTCACTCCTGTGATCTGCGTTTCAGGGTTTGGGTTGTCACATAGGTGGATTATCAACGTACAGGAGTCCCTCCATTGCAAACCCTGGTAGCTCTGGGATTCCTTTTTAAATAGCCAGAAGGGTCTGGCTTTGATGGCCTCAGGATAAAGCACTCAGCTATCCCAGTGATGGGCTCAGTGGAAGAACTTAAATAAAAGAATGAGCATAAAATAAATATCCTGACTACTAAGTAGACAGATTTCAAAAGGGCAGCTCTGCTCTCATATAAATGAGCCAGTGGCATTTTTTGTAGGTACAGAGCTTCAGGATAGAATTTTCAAAAGCACTCAAGCCCCATTTTCAAACGGGACTTCGGAGTCTAAGGATAACATTTTTAAAGGTGCTTAGGAGCCATTGTCAGAAAAGACTCAGGAGCCTCAGTCCCATTGACTTTCAATGAGAGCGAGCCTCCGAAGTGCCTAAATTACTTCTGAAAATGGGACTTGGGCTCCCACTTTCACTTTGGAAAATATTGCCCTTGGTCAAACCTTCCTCCTTCCAGAGTCGTGAACCATGCTGCATGCAAGCTGCCTGCTCCCCGCCACCACAGTGGTGTGTCTTTGAGTATGTCTACACTGCAATAAAAGACCCACTGCACATCTGCGGCTGGCCTGGCTCAGCTCACTGGGACTCAGACTGCAAACGTATAAAATTACGGGGTCAACAACTTTCTACTCACACAAAACCGAACACCCTTGCTCCGCCCTCTGCCCTGCCCCTCCTCTGAAGCCCTGTCCATGTCCCACCCTTTCACAGAGGCCCTGCCCACTCCATCCCCCCTCCCTCGGTTGCTCACTCTCCCCACCCTCACTCGCTCGCTCATTTTCATTGGGCTAGCTCAGGGGGCTGGGGTGCAGGAGAGAGTGAGGGCTCTGGCTTGGGGTGTAGGCTCCAAGGTGAGGTTGGGGCTGAGGGATTTTGGGTGCAGGAGAGGGCTTCGGGTTGGGGCTGAGAGTTTCGGAGTGCGGGAGGGGGCTCTGGGCTGGGGAAAGGAGTTGGGATGTGGGCGGGGGGGAGGGCTCTGGCTGGGGGTGCAGACTCTGGGGTAGGGCTGAGGATGAGGGGCATAGGAGGGTGCTCCAGGCTGGGACCAAGGGGTTTGGAGGGCGGGAGGGGGATCAGGGCTGGGGCAGGGCGTTGGGGTGGGGGGGGGTGAGGGCTCCGTCTGGAGTGTGGGCTCTGGGGTGGGGCTTTGGATGAGGGGTTTGGGGTGCAGGAGGGTGCTCTGGGTTAGGATCGAGGGGTTTGGAGAGTAGGAGGGGGATCAGGGCTGGGGCAGGAGGTTGGGGCCCAGGATGGAGGCAGGAGTGCAGGCTCCAATGGCGCTTATCTCAAGCAGCTCCCGGAAGCAGCGGCTTGTCCCTCCTACACAAAGGTGTGGCCAGGCAGCTCTGCAAGCTGCTCCGTCTGCAGGCACCACCCCTGCAGCTCCCATTGGCCATGGTTTCTGGCCAATGGGAGCTGCGGGGGCGGTGCTTGGGGCGGAGGTAGCAGAAGGAGCCCTCTGGCTGCTGCTACAAGTAAGAGCCGGAGGTGGGGACATGCCGGCTACTTCCAGGGACCCACATGGCACGGGCACTAGCAGGGAGCCTGCCAGCCCCGCTGCGTGGTGCCGCCAACCGGACAGTCAAAGGCCCGGTCAGCGCTGTCAGGATCCTTTTTCAACCAGGTGTTCCAGTCGAAAACCGGACACCTGGTCACCCTACTCAAAGGCCAGGCTCCAGCCTGAGCCACAGTGTCTATACTGCTATTTTTAGCCCTTCATCCTGAGCCCCTATCAGCTGATGCAGGCTCTGAGACTTGGTGCCTCATGTTTGTCATCACAGTGTAGACATACCATGCACACACAGTCCTGGAAGCCAGCACAGCTGTCTCTTACTAGTGCATTTAATAAGAGCATAGTACATGCCCTTTGGCAACCATTCTCAATTCATTCTAACAATGTGTTAGCGTTGGTATCAACCAGATAAATGACTCCCTATTCCAAAATAGCTCCTGGCTCCCCTGCACTGTGATTGGCTGGCTTAGTGCATGGAAATCCCAGCTCACTTATACCTATTTCTGTAAGTGCAGGATTACAATATGTCTTTGCAACACAAGCTACCCAGCTGATGGGAATGCAGAGAAGGCAAGAGAAGGTCCACTTCCTGTGGACATATCTTGTCGGAGAAGCAAGTTCAAACTTTTTTGAAATGCCAATTTCTAGATTTTCCAACGAGGAATTTTTGGATTATTAGTGTTTAAGCAATTTGGCAATGCATTTCCTGATAGGTGGAGAAACTAACACAACAGATGCATTTATTATCCTTGCACACTAGAAGTGAAAGTACATGTGCAAATGTTTATTTTTTCCTGCTAAATGAATGCATGGTGGAATACAATATATTCTTGTTCACTGTCTCTAGATGTAGTCACTATACTGTGCACGGTACAGTGCAGGACACTTTATCCAAAGTGTTTAGGGGTTATAATAAACTTGAGATTTACATAGTTCTTCACATTCAAAATGCTGTACAAAATGTTTGAAAAGAGTGAAAGATTTGAAAAGGTGCAAGCTGAACATCTATTGGTATCAAAGCTTTGCTCCCATCTTGGCCTCAGCCAGCAGTGATGTGTTTAAAATGAAATTCCAACTTCAGAGCTCTTTATTTGCCTGCTTTGAGGCAAATCAAATTGGCCGAGGGTCTTCTGGGAATTCTGTCCATCAGCAATTTTTTAAAAAATAAATCCAGGCATTATTTTTATCCAGTTCTCATCTGGATGGTTTCAGGCCTTATTCAGTAATGTGAGCACTGTATATTTGTAGTGTTTGATCACTCCACTCTTATTAAAATATACTTTTGGTGCGTAACTGGACAAAAACTTGCTTGCGTGTGCAACCTTAAAGTAGCAACACCACGCTTGTGCGGCTGCACAAATCCCGAGGATTTACTATTCTTTTAAACGTTCAATTTTACAGTAGTCCCTGCATATCTCAATATTTAAAATTCATGGGAACTATACATGATATAGACATTGCATTTTATTTTAACAATGGCACATGTGTGTAACTTGACTTAAATGGAGAAATTGTTCATCTTCCCTTATGGTTTGTTTTCCCCAGGGTGTTTCAGTTTTAAAACTGACTCAAATGGCACACGGCGCTTCCATTTTTGTCCTCTTGGAATGACTTCCAGATTGAAAAAGGGGTGTGTGTGGAAGGGGGCAGGGTGTCTTTGCCTATTAACTTCTAGCCCTGCAGACCCCCCCTGGAATCTGAACGTCAGTCTGACCTGGCTTCTTTCTGGCTCATGCATCACCAGAAATCAAGACTCAGGAGTTCTTTAACCATTCTGTTGATGATGAGAGAGCCAGAATGGAATCCAGCTCACTTCCCCATTGCTCTATTGACTCTGCAATGCTAATAGGAGTAAAAGCAGTAGACTTATCAGGAAGCAAAAGATCACTCTGAACACTTCAGCGTACAGACAAGTCTAAACAAGCCACATGGGACAGATGTTAGCCATGGTCATTGATGCCTCGTTACTGGAATGCTCCCAGATACTATGTATACGAGGGTGGTATAAGAACCTCTCTACAATAGAAGACACGTGGGAAGCAGACTAATTGAGTAAGGAGGTACTATTTTAACATAGCATTTTTTAGAGTACTTCAACATATGCTGTTTTAATGGAATCCCACATGGGCAGTAAACCCATACGGTAACAGCATAAAAAATTGTATTGCTAATCAAATAGTTTCTTAGCTAGAAACTGAACTGAGGAAGACAGCAAGAATTACATGACTTCAAGATCCAATATCGTATCAGGGCTAGAAATGCTGGCAAATTAGTACACATGTTTTCAGGATGCTTGGCAGCTTCTTCATCCTATTAGGCCAGTAACCTGTGAGACTTTCAACCTTGTGCATTCATTTTACAGCCTCTAGGGATATGTCTGCACAGCAGAACAAAACAAAACATACATGGCAGCAAGTCTCAGAGCTGGGGTCAAATGACTCAGCCTCACAGGTCTTGCACTGTGGGGCTAAAAACAGTCATGTAGACATTAGGGCTCAGGCTAGAGCCTGGGTTCCGAGACACTCTCCGTTTCAGAGCCCAGGCTCCAGCCTGATCCGAAATGTCTACACTGCTCTTTTTAGCCCTGCAAGCCCAGGACAGTTGACTCTGGCGCTAAGACTCACTGTGGCAGGTCTTTTGTTACTGTGTAGTTGTACCCTAGAATGTATTGGGGGCAGGGATAGCTCAGTGGTTTGAGCATTGGCCTGCTAAACCCAGGGTTGTGAGTTCAATCCTTGAGGGGGCCATTTAGGGATCTGGGGCAAAAACTGGCAATTGAAAGCAGGGGGTTGGACTAAGGTTCCCTTCCAACCTTCTCAGTGGAAGCATGTGGGACTCACCCCTGCATCACCTCCTGCTGGTGTCCTGGGAATTAGCTCTACTTCCAGCCTTGGAGCACCCGCTGCAGGCCAGTGTCCCGCTTAGGACAGGCCCCCGTGTCCCTTGTATGCTGGTGTGCTGCCCCCGGCAGTAACCCCTCACTTGCACGGTCTCCCCACCTCACCTCAGTCTTTGGCTACTGCCCAGTCACTATCTAGCCCCCATTCAATGGGGCTGACTGCAGTATATAAGCCACTCATCACAGGCAAGGGTGGTTTGGACCTGCTGCCTCTGCCTACCCGCAGGCTGCCCCCAGCAACCCAGTACCTAACTGGCCTTTGACTAGGCCGCAGCCTCGGGGGGGGGGGGGGGGTGGTTTCCAGGCCAGAGCTCCCTTGGCCTTCCCCCAGCCCTGCTCCACTCTAGGCACTTAGTTAGGCTCCCCAACAGCCAGGCCCTTCTCTCTCTACATGCACAGAGAGTCTGTTTGGTCTCCTGGCTCATAGCATCTTGTAGCAGCATCTTGTGGGGCCAGCTGGGCCTGATTGGGGCATGGCCCCAGCTGTTGCTGCCTTCCCCAATCAGCCCAGGCTTCTTGTCCCCAGCCACAGCCCTCTCAGGGCTGTTCTAAGCCCCTCAGGACAGGAGCGGGTGTCTACTCTACTACACTCAGGTTATGTGCGTGTTTTAGCCACTAGGCAGTGCTGATCCCACATATTGACACTTTAGTCAGTAGAGGGCAGTAGCACACAACATACAAACATTGTAGGAGGTAGAGGGCTCAATACATCTCCCATTACAGTCAAAGTCTCCCATTGATTGCTGTGGGAGTTGGATTGGGCGCCAACATCATATTATTATATAACTGCTCATTTGTATAACTAATGAATTAGCCCACTGTTGCACTCTAAGGAACTTCCATGATTCTGGACTGAGTTACAGCCTTATCTAGGGATTCCTTGCTTATTAGTGTTTTGTTTCAGGTCACAAGGTTAACATCATTTAAAGGTAGGCTTTTTTTTTCATTTAATACTAACTGATCCACTGTGATGCTTTGTTTCCTTTTGTCCTAACTTTTGTTTCTGGTTCACTTCTACCAACAGTTGTTTAAAAAGAAACTGAAGGGGGAAAAAATAATTAAGTTCAGCCTCAAGTGCCATAACTTATGTGAAAACCCTTTTGGATTAACTCTCCAAAAGAACACTTTGCCTAATGCAGAACGTTATTGCTTCACTTTGTACATTTTTTTTCCTCCCCATTTTAAATCTTTTCTCTGAAAGATTAGTCACAAGCTGGTACTTCCTGCCACTTTTCACCCAGGGATTTTTGCTGCCGGTGAGAACTAACAGCAAATAAATGATGTATGAGCCATGATGAGTCGATTGCTGCTGTTAGGAGCACTGTATCTTTCAACTGCAATCAGGGCACATTCCGGCTAGTTATCATTCTTAATTTTCCAAATAAGATGAACCTCTCCTGATCTAGTTGGGGGAGGGGAGGCTTGTTATCTCTTAGTCTTAGGAATTTAATGAGACTTTGAGTAGGAAGAAAGGATGGGTTTGGTATGAAGGATGCTCTAGGGGATAAGGTGCTGCTCTGGTATTCAGCAAACACATGTTTGAGTCCTAACTCTGACACTGACTTCCTGTAGAACCATGGATAAGTTCCCCATCTCTAACGTGGGGATAATATTTCCCTAAATCATAAGGGTGTTGTAAGGATGAAATCCAGTAATGACTCTTAGGTGCTCAGAATGATGCAGGTCATTTAAGTAGCTAGCTAAGTACCACTTATAAGGAAGTAGATTCCATAGAGCTTCTTTCTTCTCCACCTCCCAATCCTTTTAAATGCCCAATAAATTACACTGAGGGACAGATACAGTTGGTCTGTTTTGTCATTACTAACAAGGTTACTTTTGAGAAATCTGGTAAAACTGTAGACTAACAATCACAAACCAGGAGGAAACATTTTAGAAGCAGCAATTTCCCAGCTGATTTTTGTTTTCCAAATAAGATGATTTGATCTTTACTCCACCCCACCATTCCTGCGGCTCCCTCCCCACCCCCACCCCCAATCACCTGACTTAGCTTCTGGAAGGCAATGTTTCTTGGCCATGACTAACAAGAAGCATTGATCAAGATTTTGGGGGACTACAGTTAAACGCCTAAGTCCATATTTAGGCTCCTAAATAAGTGGCCCTGTAGCAGCTGCTGGCTGTGCAGGCCTCTTTAAAATGAGCCATTTAATACATGCTTTCACCATAGCATACACTTGGGATTTGCCCCAGTTGCAGCTATCAGTGGGACCTGCACAAACCCAGAGTGGAGACAGAGAAACCACTCTAGGCTATCATTTACACCAGCTTGTTTCTGTTTCAATTGTTCACTCAACCTCTGTACGCCAGTTTCCCCATCACTAACTTGAGCATAGCACGTATTCAGAGGTGGTGAGAGTTCGTTAATGGTTATACTGCGCGTCGAAGATGCTTGTCTTGTCTAGAGCTCAGTCCTGCTCACAGCAATGCCAATGGCTAAACCCCCATTGACTTCAGTGGGAACGGATTTCTGACTTCAGTGGGAACGGATTTCGAATCCTTAGCTATTACGCCCTGCAGACAGGGAATATCTTACTTTAGCAAAGTGCCATGAAAGTGTTCAGGGCTTTATTTGCACTAAGTATTACTACTGTGAGAAGTGTGGCACCTCAGTAAATAGCGTGTTTCTTTTCCTTGTAGTCCACCGTTGGATTTATTGCCCTAGTAGTCAGCACCCTACACACCCTCACCTTTGGATGGACAAGGGCCTTTGATGAAAACCAATACAAATTCTATCTGCCGCCAAGTTACACACTCACACTACTGGTGCCATGTACTGTGATCTTAGCGAAAATATTCTTTCGTTTGCCCTGTATCCACGGAAGACTGCGGCGCATTCGGAACGGCTGGGAAAAGGGAAGGTACGTGAAATTCACACTGCCCAGTGCAACTGGTGAATATTCAAGCGGAGAAAGTTCCAGTAATGTGTAGCAAAGCCTCTCTTATGATGGAGAATTTCAAAGCACTATGAAGATTTCTCGAGGTTTTTCATAATTGTGTATGTTTGGTATAATTGCCTTGTGGGTTGATATTCATAGTTGGTGACTTTAGAAAATCAGTTACCGTGAAACTAGTTTATGCAGTAGTATTTAAAATATATTGCTGATTCGCTAGCATGATTATTGCCTTAAAAAATCATCATGATGTTTGAGAGAGCAGCTGTAAATATATGTAGAAAATGAATGGAATTCTGTAGGTTGTATTGGTCTATTGAGACAGTAGCTGGTGGTACTCTGTACTGACACTTCTCTATTGGGGCCCCAGCTGCTCTCTTTTTTAAATATCCAGGGAGACCATTTGAATCCCCTATGATTATAAAGAAATCCTTCTGCATGAGACCTGATGGACCATCTGAATCTGCTGCTAAACCAAAACAATGTTTCTGAGCAGTGTGAGCGGTCCTTGGTGTTCTTCCACATGGGAAGTTGACTCTGAAGCTGAATGAGGATAGTATAAATCTCAGCATAAACTACTTAACTCCTGCCACCACAGCAGAAACATCCAGTTATTGGAGAACTGTGGGATGTGCTTCCAAACCTGATCCCTGGACCCAACAAATTGGATGGCACATCTCAGTATTCACTACTTTCTCAAATGTGGACAGTGTATTTTTTGGTCTTGTAGATGTGGGCGATGCATGTGCATATTTGTACAGTTGGAAGAGTTGATTTATTTCCAAAGGTTATAATAGATTTTGAAGACAGCACCGTGCCTGAAGTGCATTTACACCTTAGCGTAATCTGCAGTGGTCATTGCCACCACATGTTCTCAGTGATATGAAACCAAAGTTTAGTGCATCCCCTAATGGAAGGAGTGTAACGATAACCTCCAAAAGGACTCGCAGCTTCATGATATTGACTCTGGGCACTGGGAAAACGACAGCTGCCAGCTGAATTAGCAGTGAATAATGGGGCGACGCTGTTTGAAACTACTCTTATTAAACTCAAACCACCTACATCTACAACAGCTACTGTATCAGGTGTATTTGTTTCACCACCAGCAATGACACATCTGCCCTCTCTGTGACAGATCCAGTACATCCAAAAAACGCGGCTTTACAGCTATGAACATTCTCACAAAGGCTAAAACTCATCTGTCTCTGACCAAGTCTCAGTCATGGAATGGACACCAATGCAGCTACTCATTATGGGCCTGATTCTCCAGTGCCTTTCACCTTCAACAGTCATTTACTCAGCTACAAAGTGAGTGTCATACACTAGCATCATATGCAGTTACGTGCCGCCATGCGTATCATCTCCGGCACCCTGTGTCCGACTCCACTCCCCTGGCTTCCAGTTCTGAGCAATATTGCTCCTCCTCCTATCAGACGAGAGGTTGCCACTGGCAGGTTACTGGAGAAAGTATGCGCCAACTCAAGCCTGCCACTGCATAATGACCTTTTCAAACCACCAGTTACACATTTGCCATCACGTCGCCCATTATGGTCTCATCCGCCACGTCAGGATGTTAGGGCGGAAACATTCTGGCGAGAGGAATGGATATCTATTATAATCCCCAACCAGCCCCTCGTCGCCAACCCCACAATTTGCCCACCTAGTTTTGACCTGCCCCATTGCCAATGGTCCCTGTTGAACAGGTGTCAGATGAGGCAAGGTCTCTGTGCAGCCAACCAGTACCACTGGGGCCTTTGTGACAGCCCTTTGTGCAGCTGTGGCACAACACAGACGATGCCGCACATTGTCGAGGAACGCCTGCTGACTAGGGTCAGCGGTGGCCTAGAAGAACTGCATCCCGCCACTGAAGATGCCATCGCTTGGCTAGACGACTACGCACACGCTAAATAAAAATACTAGCATCATTGGCAGAACTTCTCACTTCCTTGGCACAGGGGTGAACGATGCCCACACTCTGTGCAAGGCAGGGGAGAATCAGACCCCATATTTGTTTTTATCACAACGATTGTTCAGACTGTCCACAGTCTAAATTAATACACCATTCTTGATTGAAAACACACCAATGTCGTAGATGCTTCACAACACATGCAAATCCACAGTCTTTGCCCCGTAGAGATTCCAACTTGTTTGTCTACGACGACTGCCATGCTTTACAACAGATCCTTTAAAAAGGAGAGTCCAGAGGAAATAGAAGAATGTCTCAAGAACGTAAGATGTTAAGATCTGGTTGTAATAACCTGGTTTCCTACAACGAAGTAAAGTACAAAAGTTGCTGCTGGACAGTGCCTTGAAGATATGACAGGAGTCAATACTTGAATCACCAGAGAATTTTAAAAGTTGCTGCTGATCAGAACTTGCTGTTCAGCCTTAAACTGCTGAGGAGAATAAGACTTACAAGCTGCTATTAATAGTCCCCCGATGATATTCAGGTATTTCTGCTGTTGTATAAGAGTCACCCTGGAATCTCAAAACACCACGTCTTCCTACTAAATTAAAGAAAATCAAGACGAGTCAGTGTGCTGGATTTCATAATCACATGATAATTCCTTCAATAAGAAGTGAGTTACTGTGTGTCCCTGTTGTGCCTTTCAGGGCAGGGAGAATTATCGAGAACCCCTCCATGCCCAAATCATTATCTGCTAATGTCACTCGCAAAGCAGATAGATTTGACAGTAATATGTGCATCTGAATGGCAAATTACAGCTTCTGCGAGAGGTCTGAGCCAAAATCACCTCTGGTGTAATTCCATCCACTTCAATTTAACTCCTGGAAGCGAATTTGAATTCAGTCCACTTACTCATTCCAGCCTCCTGCTGTATTTCATCATCAGGCAAAGCCAACATAAAATCACTAGTTTTCACATTTTCTGGCTAAGGTAAAGAATCCTGATTCTGATGCTTATTCTCACATCTGTGCTTCCTCTCACTCCCCTGCAGCAGGCAACCTGGTAGACTGCTACACTGTTGGCAAAAAAGAGGAGGGGGACAGAAAGTTGCATGAGCCTTAGGCTTTGTCTTCAGTGTTTGTGTAAAAAAAAAAAAAAGTTTTTTTTAATATTAAGATAACTTTTGCACTGAGACATAGGGTTTGGCATCAACAGGATCACTCACAGAGCAAGAAGTGGTAGGGCTGAACCTGTAGAATCAGGGGTGGTGAATAGGTGGGCCAAATCCGGACCACCAGTCACTTTTGATTGAACCCCAAAATATTTTTATTTACTTATTATCATTATTCTTGTTTTTTTTTTATTATTTTCTTTGGTGTCTGGATCTTGCCTATACCCTGACCAAGAAATTTGGACCTTGACAAAAAATAATTGACTACCCCGGGACCAATTTCTCTACCTACAGAACTTAAGTCCTAACTTGTGCAACTTTCAGAATGACTCTACCCTTTGGGGTCTATATCCTAAATCCCTGATACTAAAATTTTGAATAATTTATTCTGACTTTGTAGAAATAATAATTTTTAAAAAGTGTTAAGAAAACTTTGAAAATGCTCTTTGCCTTTTTAACTTCTTTCCCCACTGCATTATTTGATGTAGCTAGGGGGTTGAGGAATGTTAGCATAAACATTTCCTTGTTACTGATATTACTTTTGTACTCCGTGTTTGTATATTTGTTGCAAAATTTATAGCTGAAATGGCAAACTGTTTGTATTTTTATTTTCTGTTTTCCTTATTTTGTACCTTTGGGGTATAAGAACCAATTGTAAAGCTGTGAGAACAGGGCCAGTTTTAATCCTCTTTCATCATTGGCCTCTCAGTCTTAGAATTATAGCTCTATAAAGATAGAATGAATGTGCCTGTATAATGGCATCAGTACTCACTCATTCTTGTGTGCTGTCTCTTTTTCTATAGACAATACAATGTTAATCTAAAGTATCTTTCTGTTAAATAAAGCTATCAATAAAGCGACGTGATTGTCCAGGATTTAAATGTGAGAAACAAAACCCAATAACGTAAGCAGCTGGTGTTTGCTATTGTGATGGGAAAAGATATTACCTAGAAGGACCAATGCTCTGATAGACTTGTCAGTTCTATGTCATATCAGTGTAAGAGGGAATATTCCACACATTTGCATTCATTGTCGCTGTAATAGATATTTAATTATGTAGGCCTTTGTGGGTGCTGATCATGGATATAATACAAGCTGTTGCAGCTCATGAATAGCAGAGCTTAATTCAGTAAGCAAAAAGTTGCCTTAATATAGAGCTAAAGAAGAAGGGGACAATGGATGAGTTTAGTGAGAGTGGAAAGATGCAATCTTTAACACTGTCTCTTTGGCCTCAGTTCCTTTAGGCACTACCTCAAGGAAGTGGGATAACAGATCCACCACTTCTAGATCTGCAGTGTAGCATTTTAATGAGCTAATTTGTAAATTGATTTTAATGAGTTAATTTAAATTCCTGTGCTAAAGTTTAGCCTCTGCAGGTACAGCTCTCTAATGCCTTCCTTATTATACAGGGCTTTTAGCAATGTTTTTGGTCTCCTGCTCTTCAGGGATTTACTGACAAAGTGATTTATCAAACTATGGTTAAATCTTAAGTGGGATGCAATTGCTTGAAAACTGCTAGAAGGTGTATTTCATAAAATTTCTCCAAGTCACCAAGAAGGCTCGCACGGGTATATTAGCTGTTACATCTGAAGGTTTTGTCACTGTTTGTGTATTCTCTATCTCAATATTTCATGCATCAAGTTAGTGGAATCTGTAGATTGTGCCTTAGCTTTGAAACAATGGATTTGTTACACTAGGGATGTTTGGTTCAATTTATTGTTTAGTGAGTGACAGTTTTGCAGAACTCCTATACAGAGTAGTTTCCCACTACCAAGAACTTATGTGAAACTCAGAGCCAGATAATTTAAATTAAACATGTGATGTACAGTATGTGGGTACAATATAACCTTATTTGCTGTTCTTGTTCATGGAGCAAATGAATCACTTTTCATAGATGTAGGGCTGGAAAGGATCATTATGACAATCTAAGTTGACCTGTGTAGTATTGGCCATGTAATTTGATGATTCCTGCAACAAACCCAATGACTTGTAATTGACCTAGAGCATCTCTCTCAGACAGATGTCCACTTTTGATTTAAGGACAGCAAGTGATGGAGGATCTACCACACCCAGCTAGTCCACTGGTTAGTTACCCTCACGGTTAAAAATATTTGCCTTTGCCCCTGATTTGAGTTTATCTAGCTTCAACTTCCAGCCAAAATCAGCTGTTATCCCTCTTTCTCCTGGATTAAAGAGTCGTCTACGATCAAATATTTGCTCTTAAAGAGATGTCTCATTCAGCACCCTAGAGGGAGTAGTAGGAAAGCAGATGCTAGAAGAGAGCCAAATTTGCTTTCTGCTAAGCCGAATTCCCACTGAAAAAATAGAAAAAGAAAATGAGAGGCTCAGCTAATGACTTATAGGGGGCCTTCCTCTCTACACCACTTGTTTAACTCTATGTGAAGTCATTGACTAAAGACTATTAATCTGATTTAGTTCATGCCAGCTAGATGGTGGTTGAGCCTGAGGCTTAACTGCACACCAATGTGGGAATAGCCCAATACTTGACATTTTAATGTTAAGGCCATTGATGCAAAGGGGCTTCCTGATCTGGCCTCTTAAGCAACACATGTGGAGTATAGAACAGAATATAGAATATACATGTCTGGGGCATGTTTTCCCAGTCCACTGGCACCCTCATACCTATAGACCCCATAGGTGCAGATAACAACGCTGGCAGAATTAGACCCAAGTGTGATGTAAAACAAGAGCCTACCAGCAGCTCTCAGATGATAGGGAAAGTTTCAGCTGTGCAGCACTACATGCCACAGCTGGCAAAATGGGAGGCCTTGACAAATGCAGAGGTGAGTCTAAGTTTATATACTCTGCACCTTCTTCTGGTCTCTTCAGTGTATCCACAACCAACTCAGACTTGCACCCAATTTACACTCCTACCCCCACCCCTCTGAATTTGGTCCCTACATTATAAAGGAATTGGTTTCTGTAAATCAGGACTTACCATAAGATTTAACCCACCAGTGGATCATGAAGGGATGCCTGCTGGGCCGCACCCCGTGGATCGCTGGTGGGGTGAAGCAAAATAATGTGGGTTCTAGGGTGCAACAGAGGGTGTAGGAAGGTATGAAAAGTTCCACTTTTCCTGCTGTCCCTCCTCTGCTCTATCCCTAACCCAATCTCACATCTGCTCCTCAGTCTTCTCCTTCCTTCCCAGCTCCTGGGATAGCTCTGTTTCATGCGACAACAGGGCCAGGCCCACAACACTTCTGAAGTAAGTCTGCTGCTAGGAGAATAGAGAACCACCCCCCCATCCCGTCTTCCTCACCTCCCCATTGGCACCACCAGTAACCCACCCATCACATTCCCCTACTACCTCATTTTTACATTGGGGGTGATTGATATAAAATGAAATTTGACCATTTATTATTCATCACTAATGGGAACTAAATGGCTTGTGGATTACTGTACTGATTCTCTGGGGGCCTAGGACAGTTTTTTGCTCATGCACAAAAAAGGTTGAAAATCCCTGGAGTAATTTCCACAGTATGAGGCCAGAAGAGAGGAGTAAAGCAAGAGAAACAAAACTGGAAGATTTAAGGAAAAAACATCAGACAGGCCAGCCCGCACCCACACTTCAACTTTACTTTCTTTCATCTCCTCTGTACCCAGCCTTGCACTGGTAAATTAATGCATGTAGATAGAGGGGAGTCTGACTGTAAGGAAGTCCATTACATCCCCTTACACACCACTTGTTGCCCATTATCTGGGCACAATCTATGTGAACTTCAGCCATCATAGCTGAGTGAATCAATTCACAACACTGCAGCCTGCCACCTCTGTGCACTGGAATTCACATCCCACCTGAGTTGATCAAAGCTCAGATGTTGTGGCCTGGAGGCCCCAATGCAAGATTCCCTTTTTCTCGCTGCACGGGGGACGGGGTGGGGGGGACTAACGGGAGGGCAGGGTGGAGGGCATTAAGTATTGCTGAAGATTTAGTGATGGATTTTGCATGTATGTTTGTGTTTGCTCTGGGTGCTTCACCTTGAAGTTAAGACAGGCTTATTTTAAAGCTAGATAAATACACCTCAGCAACCTAAAACTGGTATACTCCAGACAACACACCAAATGAATGATATGGGGAGGTTAACATCCAAGCTGTGCAAAGATTTAGACATGCTGGAACTGGCTATGCAAAGAATGCTCTTAATCTAACAGGAGGAATTTAAGATTTGACATCAGCATTTTGACTTCAATATAAAATGCAACACTGTCTGCAAGGAAAGCATCAGCGCTCGGCCCCAGAGAACTAGCACAGGCTATGCAAGTTAAACTAGTTCACAAAGAACTGTTCTTCACAAATGCTAAATATTTCCTTGCTCATATGGGCTTTGATATACTGAAGAACAGGCTGTGCTGACACCTGCTGGCTTTCTCTTCAGACAAAGATACTTCATGCAAGTAGCTCTTGGGCTTTGCTATAGTTCTCCCCACCCATTGCACACAACTCTATGGTGAAACTACACTTCTGTTTAAATCAAGAAGTGGACAGGGTTATGGTATGTGCAATTTTCTAAGAACCTGTTTCAGAAGGATCCTTTGACACTCTCCTCATTCAGATCACGGCTGGGACATAGCTTCTGTTTCGGGAAGGGCACGCATCCCTTAATGGGTGCAAAAAAGAATTGTGTACCACTGGAGTAAGTCTTTGCTGTCCCATCTGTACAGCAAATGCTGCATCCATGAAAACCTGCTGCAGTTAAGATGTGGGCAGTAGGCAGAGGGGGTGAGGGGGCAAGAAGGGAAGAGAAGAAAAGCACAAGGAAGGGATGAATACATTTAGCGAGAAAAGGGAAGGCTTGACAAGTTAACCTATCTAAGATAGAAAACAACCAGTCCATTGCCACTAAGAACAGCAAAAAGAAGTCTCACCTTTCCTGAGCCTAGTAAAGCCTAGAAGTCTCACCTTTCCATGAGCCTAGTAAAGAGGGACAGCAAAAAGAAGTCTCACCTTTCCTGTCCCTCTTTACTAGGCTCATTCATAATTGCCAAGTCTATGTGCTGAAGTCCAGCAAAAGGAAATAATGAGGAAAAGATCTGGTTTCAAAGAAGAGCAGAACCCTTCCTGAAACACTGCCAGACAATATACAAAGAGAGACAAGGGCAAGGTAATATCTTTTTGGACCAACTTCTGTTGGTGAGAGACACACGCTTTTAATCCACACCGAGCTCTTCTTCAGGTCTGGGAAACGTAGGCGATGTCTACACTACCGCTTATGTCGTATAACTTATGTCATGCAGGGGTGTGAATAAAACACACCCCACCACCACTTGTTGGGGGTGGATTAATTATGTTGATGGAAGAGCTTTCTCCCATCATCGGTGTAGAGCAGCTAGACTAGAGATCTTACCGCGGTGCAGCTGCATTGGATAGCTATGCCACTGCAAGCTCTCTAGGGTAGATACCGAGTGTCACAGCGAAATACAAGGTGGAACAGATTGTTTAGCATAAGTCGTTAACACATACTGTAAAAAGAAAAGGAAGACTTGTGGCACCTTAGAGACTAACACATTTATTTGAGCATAAGCTTTTGTGAGCTACAGCTCACTGCATCGGATGTAGCTCACGAAAGCTTATGCTCAAATAAATGTGTTAATCTCTAAGGTGCCACAAGTCCTCCTTGTCTTTTTGCGGATACAGACTAACACAGCTGCTACCCTGAAACCTGTCATTATGCAAGGCATATTGTAAGAGACCATTCAAGGTGAAGTGGCCTATTAACGCCTCCAGTCCTAGGGAGGAAAGGGGGAGCAACAGCTGGGGATGGGGGCAGCTAGTGGGTTACAGATTGTTGTTATAAGCCATAAAGCCAGTGTAGGCAGACACACAACTTTTGAATTTGTATGTAACTTAAGGGCTGGTCTACACTGCCAAGGTTTTTCGTCAAAAGGCAGCAGAGGTGTATGACACTCCTCAGTTGCAGCGCTGTAAAAAAAAAAAAAAAAAAACACCTTGACAAGAGTCATAAGGCTTTTTGCACCAAGGTTTTATCGCCATCGTGCCAGTGTAGACACCAGGCCTGATTTTAGCGCTGTTATTGGCCACCGGAAAGTGTCCCACAATGCCCATGCTGACCACTCTAGTCAGCAGTTTCAACTCTGCTGCCCTGCTGCCGGGTGAACAACCTTCTGTCCCTCCCCCTTTAAAGCCCCAGGAATTTTGAGATTCCCCTTCCTGTTTGCTCGGCGCACATCCTCCGTGGTGACCATGGCGGCTCCACACAGCAAACGATTTCCCGCTTGGACCACTGCGGAGCTACTGGATCTGATGAGTGTTTGGGGCGAGGAGGCTGTCCAGTCCCAGCAGCGCGCCAGCCGTAAGCATTTCTATATCTACGGCCAGACTGCGTGCAGCTTGCACAAAAAGGGCTATGATCAGGACATGCTGCAGTGCAGTGCAAAGGTGAAGGAGCTGAGGCACGCGTACCACAAGGCAAGGGAGGCAAACCGTCGCTCCAGTTCTGTGCCCCAGACCTGTCGTTTTTATAAGGAGTTGGACGCTATCCTAAATGGCAACTCAACCTCCACCGTCAAGCACACCGTGGATACTGCGACAGGTCTGAAGCCAGTGGAAAGTGGACCTAGCCCAGAGGAGGAAGTCATTGATGAAGAGGTGGAGGCTGAAGAAGATGTGGAGCCCACCGCAGGGCCGCCCAGTGGTGCATCCAGTCAGGAGTTTTCTCCACTCCGGCGGTGTCTCAGCAGTCACTCTGTGGTGAGCCAGGAGAGGAGACCCCTGATAAGTGGTTTAGCTTTGTGAAGTTCTGAAGTGGGTTGAGGGCAGAGAAATGTAGAAGACTGGCTGTGTTTCTGTGTGCTGGGCATTTCCACACGCAGCTAGGCAGTATGGCAGAACAGGGAGTTGATGCACTCCGAGATTTCATGAGAATCCTCCAGAGAGAAACTTTCCTGGAGGTACTCAGCAATCCTCTGCCGGAGGTTCCTTGGCAGAGCTGCTTTGTTCCTTCTCCCATTGAGAGACACTTTCCCATGCCACTCTGCAATTACCTGGGCAGGGACCAAAGCTGCACACAGGCAAGCAGCGTAGGGACGGGGGCAGAAGCTGCATGCATGTAGCAGATGCACCTTTGCTTCCTTGCTTACCCTCAGGAGTGAGATATTTTCCATAGTGACCCCGCCTGTGGAAAACGGTGGGGAAGTTTAGAGTGTTGACCCCCATAAGTGCCTGGGGACCCTTTCACATTGCTTTTCTGCAATGAACAATGCCCCTGCCCCTGGGTTCACTCACCATGCTTGGGCTGTTCTCCTGCATGTGTGCTTGCCTAGGGTCACCGAGAAAGTGATAGGTATGTTACCAGCTGTGTATTTTAATGCAGTGTTTCAATGCTCTCTGTGTAGTTGACAATAGTGCTTCTGTTTATTGTTAATTATGCCTCTCTAGACATGACCTTGTGAACCCCCTCCAACAGCAGGAGAGCATCTGTGCCAGATAAGAAAATGTCCAAGACAGAGCAAGAAAGATATATTCCGGGAGGTGCTGCTGCAGTCAAAGGCAGAAAAGTTTGAAAGCAAGAAGTAGAGGGAAAGCAACAAGTGGGAAAGGAAAGAAAATGATGCGTACAATAGGGACGCCACAGAGAGTCTGATAAAAGTTTTGGACCATCAAACTGACATGTTCCAGTCTCTCATAATGGTCCAGACTGAGCAGATGCGTGCTTGCCCTCCCCTTCAACACATTCAGAATTCCCCCTGCACATTCCTTTCTGCTTTCTGACACTTTGTGCTTTCCTCTAAACTCCACACACACACACACACACCCCATAGACAGCATTTCAAACGAAAGCTGGACTTATGCTCAGCTCTGAAAGTCAACCCCCCTTCCCTCCACCAAGTATCTTCTCCCCCGAGGAATCTGTGTGTGTCTATGTATCTGTGTGTAGTGTTGGGTTGTGATTTATTTCACAATAAAAGCAAAGTTCTTTGAATTATAAGCACTCTTTATATGTTTCCATGCAAGTTATGGTAGCAGATGGCACCTGCAAATCAACAGGCATGTCTGTCAGTTCCTTAATTGAATCCTAGGCCTTAACAATCACTACTGCTTCCTAGCATATCAAATTTAATTAACCATTGCAGTCCCAATCATAGCAACAAACATTACTGGTTTTTATCTTCAAAGTGTTGCCTCAAGGCATCCCTGATTCTTATTGCCCCACGTTCCACCCCTCTAATAGCCCTGGTATCGGGATGCTCAAAATCAGCAGCCAGGCATTCTGCCTTCACAGTCCACTCCGAGTAAATTTTTCACCCTTCCCTTCACAAATATTATGCCGTGTGCAACATGCGGCTATAACCGTGGGAATATTCTCCTCACTAAGGTCTAACCTGCCATACAGGCACTGCCAGCACACCTTTAATCGGCCAAACACACATTCAACGGTCATTCTGCACCTAACTCAGCCTGTTGTTGAACCACACCTTACTGCTATCTGGGTTTTCCATGTACGGCTTCATGAGCCATGGCATTAAGGGGTACACTGGGTCTCCCAGGATCACTGGGCATTTCGACTTCCCCTGTGGTGATCTGGTCTGGAAAGAAAATCCCTGCTTGCAGCTTTCTGTACAGGCCAGTGTTCCTAAAGATACAGGTATCATGCACCTTTCCAGATCACCCCATGTTGATTTCGGGGAAGGGGTTAGAATGAGGGCAGGGAAGAGGTGGGGCAGGGGCGGGCCTCATGGAAGGGGTGGAGTGGGGGCGGGGCTGGGGCAGCGGGTGTGGGGGGGTCAGTGATGCAGCCCTCAGGCCAGTGTACTAGTCCTCATATGGCCCTCGTGGTCATTTGAGTTTGAGACCCCTGCACTAAGCCCTGGATGGGGGAGGCAGCATCGTTTTTGTTATTGAGTCTCCCAAAAAACCCTACAAATATACATTACAATGATTTGGATGTGAACCTGTGCATATTTAATTGTTTTTCCTAAAGTTAATTAAGTATTTTAGGGGGAAAGTGTCAGTGCGGCCACCAGTGAGAGTTGGTGGCCGCACTGTGAGGCCACCAAAAAATTTTTTGCAAGAACCCCTTGTCACCCCTCTGCAGTTCGGGAAACCCATTTCTGCAAACCCATCCAGAATTTCATGCACATTGCCAAGAGTCATGGTCTTTCACAGTAGGATGTGACTAATGGCCTTGCACACTTGCGTTAACACAGCCCCAACAGTCGACTTCCGCACTCCAAAATGGTTCATGACCAACTGGTAGCAGGCTGGAGTCACCAGCTTCCACACTGCAATCGCCACGCACTTCTCCACTGAGAGGGCAGCTCTCATTCAGGAGTCCTTACGTCACAGTGCTGGGGAGAGCTCACCACACAGTTCCAGGAAGGTGACTTTCTGCATCTGAAAATTCTGAAGCTACTGGTCATGATCCCAGACCTGCATAACAATGCAATCCCACAACTCTGTGCTAGTTTCCAGAGCCCAAAAGCGACATTCCACTGTGATCAGCTGTTCCGTGAATGCCAGAAGCAATCTAATGTTGCTGCTTTCCATGTCGGACACGTCAGGCAACTGTGACTACCATTGCCTTCATAACTTCAAGAATAACTCCACTGCTATTCGTGATGTGCTAGTGAGAGCTAGCAGAGCAGTGGAGATCAGCGCAGGATCCATTCCTGCAGATAGATGTGGCAGGGCAAGGAGAAAACAAGAGACGTTGAAAAATTTTGCAAACTGAAGACGGGAGCACATGGAATGCTGGGACGGAAAGCAGTGCATCACGGGGCACTGAGCCTGGACCCATGATGCGCCATGATCCCCTGTGCCTTCCCACAAGACCTAGCAGCAGAAGAGGGAGAGCAGGACTGTGGGATAGCTACCCACAGTGCACTGCTCTCATTGCTGATGCAAGTGCCGCAAGTGTGAACACGCTATGCTGCCAATGGAAGACAATGTGAACACACAACAGCAATGTTCTTTAAGCGCTTTATCATCAGCGACCTAACTCCCTGTGAAAAAACTCTGCCCATTTTTTTCTGTCCCGTGTAGACATAGCCTAAGTGTTTCCAGCGATCCTGCTGCCACTAACTTCAAAGAGAGCCCATTATTTTCTTACTGATGTGACCAAGCATGGACAAGTACAGCATGTCCTCTAATCACATTCCCACCCTGTTGGCTTCAAGGATCCCTCTTCCTCAAGGCCTGAAGTCAGTTTCTCTACTACTGGGCAAGGAGGACAGGAATCCACAGCTGTTCTAGACCAGTGACAGGTGCTACATGCTAAAGGTTACCTGCAAATATTTTTTCAAATGAACTAATTGGAAGGTAGTGTGCTGAATGCCCTCAAAACCAAAAGAGGAGCATTTGTCCTTCTCCATTCAATACTTGCAGATCTCTTCTAGAACAAAATAACTTTCAGAGGGTAAATCGGTTCCCCTAATTAACACTGACACTGTACAACATACCTCTTAGACTCCTCCTTGAAGATCTGGGAAGGTGTCTTAGCCAATGACTATTGGGAGCATTTAACATACCCATTATAAATATCCATGCCAGCAATTTTTTCTTAACAAATAGAAAAGCAGCATGAATGTCAGGAGGTAACAGAATTGTCTCTGGAAAATTCAGATGCCTGCACAATCAAGGTTTGCAAAAGGTATTTTAAGCGAACAAAGTGACAGTTTTAATGTGTAAAAATTAGGACAGTTGAAGACTGGTTTTGTATCCAGCTGACTAGATATAACTGAGAATTTATTCAGCCAGGCACCATTGCTCCTGCTGGCAATTCCTTCCCATTCAAACTTCCTCTTTGGTCCCACTGCAAACATCTTCCCACGTCAACATCTAACTAAGCCTCCACTCCCTGATGCCACTTTTCCCCAGCTCTGGCCTCTCCCATTGCAATTATCCCTTCCCAACTATTGTGATCCATACAAAGTCCTGGATCTGTTTCTTCTGCAGGAGGGTCAGTTTATTCCACCATCCATCAGACGGTAAACCTCAGGCTGATTTAAAATCAAAGCAACTCAAGATAAAGACTACAGTTCTGTTTGGTTTATAGTTTAATTTAGAACTGATAGACAGATGAGGTGAGAGATGACGTTTATAGTTTAATTTAGAACTGACAGACAGATGATAGACAGATGAGGTGAGAGATGACACGCTGATAGCCCTGGAAAGTAAAATCCTCATTATTCCCACAATGACTAAGAGCACAAGCAAAATCAGTATAAACTAGCCCACACTGCCATGGGGAAAATCACCTCTGATCAGATGTTAGTTCAATCTCCGTACCCATTTAGTCAGGGCCTCTGCTAAGACCACAAACCAGGGTACCAACTGTGGTGGTGTTTTCTTGTGAAAATGAGCTGACCATTCCATAAGAAATTGGACAGAGACCTCTAACTCATTTCACACTGGCTACTGGAAGTAATGGATGCCAACAACTTTTGTTCACCACTCAACTGCTAATCACACTCAACTGCTCCAGAATCAAACCAGCTTCCAGCGATGAAAGGCCCCATATTCCATTACCAATCCTCTCTGTATTCCGTTCCAACATTCTCAGTTTGAATAATAAGTCCTGGTGATTTTCTATGCCTTTTTTGGAAGACTGAAGTGCTTTAAAGAGCTGGTGAAAGTAACACAAGTAGAACAGTATTTCAGAAAGAGTCACAGTATACAAGCAGTGTTCGAGAGCATAACAAAAGGCTCTGTCATGCTATTGTACAGCACAGCCCATGAAGTGCCGCTGCCTTATCCCTGCAATTTCATGGAACAGCAGTATTAACTCTTCCTGGAGAGCAAGTCTGTCTAATCATTCTAGGATGACTATTCTACTTGTTCTTAATTTGGTGAATGTAGCAGAAGAGTATAGAAGTTCCAGGAACTAATAGATAGTGACACTACGGGAGTACTCATCTCCAAGAAAGTGGGAAAGAATTGCTCCCTGTCATGGAAACAGCTGCCCACAGACTGTGCCTCCCCTCACAAGAAACGCAATCATTCGGGTTTTATTTTAATACTGAACTGAACCGAGGAGCGTTCACTGGCTTTCACACCATTTGGAGAAATGCCTGATGTCTGCTTATGCATACTGATGTCACACAAGAAGTCAAGTTGCTACGCCTTACACCAAGGCATCTCTGTGAAATGATGCTAAAAACAATCAGGCTGGTCCTTGAACACAAAAGCTTCCAAACAGTCATTTGTCTGTTTCATCACACTAAAAGGGGCTGGAATATAGAGTATAAAGGAAAGCATTCACAACTGAAGAATATGAAACTGAATCAGCCTGCACCATTAAAACAAGACAGACTGAACATAAGATGAGTGAAATAAAGCTATTATTTGTAACCTAGGGATTCCATCACTAAGCTCTTGAAAATATCCAGTGAATTGGTCATAAAAAGTTTCCTTTTTCCATAAAAAAAGGATACCATTATGACAGGATTTTACATACATAGCTAACGACTCTTATACTTAATCCACCACTGTAGAATCACACCACCAGAATGTGTGTTACAGGTCTGAGTTCATCTATACTGTTTACATTGTAAGATGTAAGGGGGGAGAGGGGAAATGTATGAAAGGAAAGCAAATTTGTGTCATTGATTTTTTTCCCCCTGGATCTCAGCATCCTGAGAGAAATGAGTTTATACAATAAAGAAATTGCTGCATTTGTGAGGCAATCCTCTAGGATTTATTGATTAAAAAAAAAATCTCATTAAACAGAAAAAAAAAGAGTTTTAAACGGGTATGAGAAAACAAAAAAAACCAGCTCTCTTGGGATCGTCACCAGGCCGAAACAGGATTAGCTTTGTAGTTTCTGTAATCTTCTTCACAGAAGAACGCTAATTCAGTTTCATTTGCTGAAAGGGATAAAAAATAAATATTCAGCATGCCCAATAAAAGCATATGCTTATTGTATTAACCACATAGCAGCCTATTAACATTAATTAGAACCTCAGAATGCATTCGGTGCCTTTTTGGTTAAAGGCAATCACTAGTCACCACGTTGTTTATTTTTACGTTAGACCCAATTACCATGTGTTTTAGTCTGGTTAAAAAGAACTAGAACATTGGCATATAAATGTAAACAAACATCTGCAGAAACCTTCAAGTCTAATTTCACCAAAGGCTACAAAACAATTTGGACAACCTAGGAGATTGCACATTTATTCTTTCTCAGAATCCTAGAAAACAACAAAGCTTGGGTTTTTTTCAATCCATTATTCAGTTAAGGAGGGAGAAAAAACCTCTTTTTTCTGAAATAAGCCTGCAGGTATAATAATTTAATACTTAGAGGATTAGTAGAATATTTTACAGATCACTTTACATTCTCCCTCATGGCCCATCAAAATATGTGTCTGAAGAAGTTAATTTTTTGCCCTGCTAATGATTAATTCATAAGGCTTCAACAATATGCAAAGTGAACGACACAAATTGGCTTCCCCAGCAATACCTTCAAATACCTCTAATTATTCACAGGGGATATGGCACAGCTAAAGGACCCACAAAGGTTCAGAGCAGTCACAATTCTTTCAGCCCAGCAGGTCAAGGACTTCCTCTTCTAAAACAATAAGTCAGCAACATTACTAATTCAGAGTGGAGACAAATCTGATGGAAAACCTTCACAATTATTAAACATGGAATTCTTTAAGGTGCTGAGCCAATAAGTTCTGCCTTTGCTTTTTAAATTAAACCTGAATTTAATGAAGTCTGCCTGTCTTATACAAAAGGAGCAGGAGGTTTTAGAATCTTGACTTGGAAAAAGACAAGATTGTTTGCAATGAATGCTGAACACTTTATTAACATACATCCGTGCTCTAGAAATAGGCACACATTAACTTTGCTGACTAGATAATAGCTGTAATAATAATCACCACCACAGAGGATTTCCTAAAGATGCTCATCTAATAGCCTCATAATTTACATCTTTCCAGCCCAATCCTGCCGAATGCTAAAATCAATCCTTTGTAGTTGAGGAGGGTGCTCAGTACCTCACAGGATTGGGCTCCTGGCTTTTTGAAAAGGAAAATTCTAGTGTTTGCCTCTAGCAAATGTTGTGCAGCGAACATATTTAAAATCTAAACATATCAATGGGAGATTTGCAATTGATTTCAATGGAGGCAGGTTCAGGACCAGAACTACTGTCACATGATACTGTGCATCACTTATTTTGTTTATTCTTTATATTATCATAGTGCCTAGGAATCTTAGTCCTGGACCTCATTGTGCTAAACACTGTACAAACATAGAATGGAAACAGTCCCTACTCCGAAGAGCTTTTGCTATGTTTTTATTACTTACCAGAAATGCAAATCTACTCTAAACGGATAAAAATACAGAGTTGCCAAAGGTCTTACTACACTATTGCTTCTGTAAGTCAGTGGAAGAGAGCTTTTCACACTGAGGTAAACGTTAATATATCAGAACACAAAAACAGCTCTTCTAAAACCTCAAAACTTGGCAAGTCTAAGAGGATATTCCACATTACACAGCAAGAACTTCATTCTACCTCATACAGCAGTCGGGCATTGATGCAGTTAGCATTTGTTCTAAGTATATAGTTAACCTGAATAATTATGGAGGTATCGTTTTAATTACTTTTCTTCCATCCTTAAACCATTCCCTCCTCCCCTACATTCAGAGAAATAAAAGCAGTCTAGTTTATCGCAGTTTGTTTTCAGAACAAGATTACTCTGATGTGCTGATATTTTACTGAGATTGCATCAAGTTATACCACCACTAGGACTATGGTACCTGTTTCAAAGGTAGGAATGTACAATAATTCATCAATGGTGTCTTGGAGGAGGACAGCGCTAGAGGAGGGCAGCTCTAAGCAAATATCTGCCACTGTTTCCCAGCTCCTTGCCTAGACCTCTAAGCCAGGCTACCTCAAGTCTTAGGTAGGTAAGACTCATGCTGACAAGAGGCATATACTAACTAAATTACAAGACTTTGAAGTCTTCAAACTGCCAATAACCCTCCTTCCTGAAGAACTGCTTTTCATCTGGGTTAAAAGGATTGAGTTAGCAGGGAAGGCTAAAGATTGACTTTTATTATTAATATTCAACAATATTAACAGTTCAACAGTTAATATTCAATAATAATGCCCAGTCCTCTATAAGGCCTGATATCAGCAGCCCATTAAGCTAGGCACAGTACATAAGTATAGTATGAGAGTGTCCTCTCCTCAGACAGATTACAGTATAGAATAAGGGGTAGCGGGCAAAGAGGAAAGGGGGAGAAACTAAAAGTATCAGGTATAAATGCCAAGGAGAAAGGGGAATTGATCAGTGTGGCCCAATGAGAATAACCAGGAGTAAAGAAATGAAACCAAGAGAGTATTTTCTGATGTTCCATTTTTTTTCCCCCAATGGTAAGATTTATAATAGTCTCCTAAGGGGGGGTGGAGGAAGCACCACTGAACTGAAGGATTTTAAACTAGATCAGAAAAAGTGCTAAATAGTACTCTGTAGGGGGAAATCCTGCATTGGCTGGAGAGAGGCTAGGTGGCCTAATGCTGAATGGGTTCTTCCATTTCTAACTTCCTCTGTGATCTTTCACCCAGAGCGTAAGATTGTTGTGCACCAGATTTAAATAAGCGACATTCTAAACTAACCAGTGCCGTCTCAAAGCCTGCGAATTGGGCCTCAAAGTCTCAGCTGCTCTGCTGCCACAAAATCATTTTTGCATGGAGCCAAAATGACATCCAGCGACTATCAAATTTGTCATATATAGGCATTTCTTTATACTATTAGCACAAGACATGCGCCATATGCATTCTTTTGTCAGAGAGCACGGACTCAGGTTGATTTTAACCACATGCTATGTTCAGCTCACTTTCTACATGATATTATTTGTGCTGCCCTGTGCAATTTGAATATTGTGTTGCACATTAAACAAATCTAATCTCATTTCATTATTCCACTACTTAAACTTTGAACCAAAACATCAGTTTAAATGTTACAGATAGGTTATTAGTACTATGTCCGCTTAATCTTATCTGTCAATCATTTAAAATTACCCTCAGCAGAATTCTAAGCACACCTTCTAAAAATCACAATTTGCATTCTGAGCATTTGGAGTGCACATACCTGCTGCCCTCAGCCCAATAATGTGAATGTGCAGTATCCCCCCTTCTTCCCTGGATAATTACCAGGTAGTGTAAAGAGCATCAGGAATAGCATTTACTTTTCAGCAGACTATCCAAACATAATCAGCCAGTTATCAGTATAATGACAAGCACAATGATCAGTACTGTCAGTCAATATAAAGTACTCCTACCTACTCCGGCTGCTTTCAAAGTGCTGTCTTCTTTTAAAATGAGTTTGTCATCATCCTCCAAACTCACTACAAGTTCATTGGTCTAGAAATAAGTAAATAGGAATATAAAGATAAATGCAGATTTTATTAGCTCTGCCATTATGCTCTCTAGAAGTGCATAGATCTAGCTGTATACACACATAAAAGGGCGGGGCGGGGGAAGGAACAGATAGCAAATGTACCTTAGATCCATGTGCTTGGTGAATAATCTTCATTGTATCTGGAAGAAAATACAAAACTTCCCTTAAGATGTGGTTCATTACACTGGACAATGGCACTGTGAGGATTCCATGTTTGTCATCTCTTGAGGATTTTCAAGTGTTCTCTGTTCAAAAAGGAAAAAACAAAACTCTCTCCACTAGCAGCTAGCCCTGCAATCCAAACCTGAAATCTGAGAATCAATCAAGGTTCTTTTCTTTGTGAGTATTACCACCTGTGTTAGAAGTTCTGTCAGGCAAATTAGGGTCTCAAGGACATTTACGCTATCCCATTGTCTTCATCCTATGCCCTCCATGATACCCATGCAATCTATCTTCAGTGAGGAAGGTGACTGAAATTTAATAAACGAATCTTTTGATGCTGCACAAGAAGAAAGAGAACCCAACTTGCTCTCCCACGGTGTTGGCTCTGCTCTGCTAGCAGGAGAAAAAAGTAGTAACAACTTAATTTTGTCACTTTAAAATAAGCAGAGATGGCAGAACGCACAACAGGGAGCAGAATCAGTAAAAGGATGCTATTGTTACATACACAGGTATAAAAGCAGAATTCCAAGACATCTATGTTTGAACAAACTCAAAATAGGACGAGTGCTTTTTCAGCAAAGGAGCTAGAAACTTGATGCTATTTACCTACTTGTAAGTCTAGAGGGGGAAAAAATGTGGACTAGAGTAACTTTCAAATTGGTGTGACTGAGTATTCAGAGCTCTGGTACAATAAAGATCACATTCTCAATTAGAGGTTTGTTGACAAGGCTTTAATCCATGAAAATACACATCACTTCAGCCCATTTTGTACGTTGTATTCATCGCATTTAAGGAGAGTTGGATTGCCTTGCTCTCCCGCTGCAAAGGTCACTACAGAGGCAGATTTAGCATACAGTACCAGTTGCAGTACTACCCATATATCTTAGAAGCAAGACGTGCATTGAACATCACTTACTGGAATCTTACCGTTACACAGAGGTACTGCAAGAAGACCAAATAATCACACTGAAAACATACTAAGCTTTCATCTCTGGGAAGTGAACATGCGGACTATCAACGATCTTTACTAACCTCAGCCAGCTCTATACCCCAATGAATGGAGTCCAAAAGCAGCCTACTGGTTTTCAAATCCTAGTACAACTTCACACTTCCATTCTCTGACCTGACTTCTTACTTACCCATTCAGTCTCTGAGTCACTCTTGATTTTATCTGTTCACAGCTCCACCACTGACCACAGACATTTTTGCATTTAACCATTTGCCCTATTAAAGAGAGGCTGTTCCAGCTCCACCATGTAGATAAAATATCAGCATCTTCAAATCCAGACTAAAGCCTCACCTCCTCCCATTTGCTTTTGCTAACCATTTTACCCCAAACTCACTTGAGCACATAAATAAATTTGACCTTGTGTTTATAGTAACAGGCCTTTTGTGACTGTTGATATAAAATACTGTCATGAGGTACTAAAGTGTAATGAATTCAGATGACAATTCTTTGTATTATTTGTATTGGGTAGGGCCTAGAGGACTGCACCAGTTTGGGTCTCCATTGTGCTAGGCACTGTACCGACATGTGGTAAATGGCAGTCCCTGCCTCCAAAGTGTTTACAATCTAACAGACAAAACGTGAGATGTGTCAGACAAACAAAAGGCTGGAGGGAATGAAGTAAAAATAATGGGATGCTTTAGTAGCTGTCTGCACAATTTGTAGATGGAGTAAGCCAATCAGAAGCAGAAATCACAGCTTTCAACCTGCCCAGCCATTATCAGATGACAGTTCTCTGTGGGAAACATGGTAGAGGTGTGTTTTAAGGAGGGATTCAAAGGAGGATAACATGGTGGCTTTGCCTCATATTGCCTAATATGCACAGGAAAAGGTGCAAAAGGGAAAGAAGCAGACAAGTGGGCGACCAAGGCTGACATCGTAGGTGCCACACAGGCAGAGTCAACTTAACAGTAAGATGACAGTAGGATGGATAGACAGGAAGAAACTAAACAGTGAAGGGTTCTGACAGTGAGAACAAGAATTTTAGGTAAGATGCAGTGGAGAAGGTTGAGCCAATGAGAGACAAAGAGGAGGGGGCTTTAGTCCAAGTAAAGCGCCAAGAAGATGAGTTTGAAAGCAGCATTTTTAATGAATCTGAGGAAATGAGGCAGCAACAGTCAAGCCAGACTGGAGGAGGTTGCACAACTTAGACTGGATGCTCTTTGGGGTAGGCACCACCTTTTCATTCTGTTTGTACAGCGCCTAGCAAAATGTGCTCCTGGTCCATGACTGGGGCTCCTAGGTGCTACCGTAATACAAAGAAACATATAAGTCAAGGTGAGGGGCAAGCAGGGTCTAGATGGGATGAGTCAGAGTGGGGGTAAGGCTGGCCCTTTATGATGCTGACCAAGAAGAAGCAGCAAGATTTGTACAGTGATGGGCTGAGAGAACCAAAAGAAGGGAGAATTACAGGAGAAGCCCAGATGAAAGGCCCATGTGATGAGGAGGATGGTGGTGCTACCCACTACCACAGTAGAGAAGTCAAGGAGAGAGGGTAGGCCTCAGAGGAAAGATCAGCAGCTTGGTTTTGTTTCCTTACATGCAAACTCAGCATGACTGGCACCTAAAGCTGAGAGGCTAAGGCTGAGCTAGTGTAACAGGAATCAAACTGCTGCACTGGTGTAGTTCTGTTCCCTTGATTGTACAGTATTTTGTTCAATCTTCTGAATAGCAATTAGCCAAATGTCCACAAGCACATGCGCACAGCAAATCTCCCCTGATACCATGTGTGGTGACTAGACCAAAAGTTGTGCATGGACCTGCAGGTATATCACAGCATAAAGAATAAAATGATAGCACAGGTCTCCTTCATTTGCCACCAAAGGGAAGAATAGCACTCCAAAGACAGATGTTTCAAATCTCTAGAATTGTAAGTCCTTAAACAATACAATATTCACATCTATCCTCTAAATTCAGAGAAACAAGTTGAAGATAGAGACATTAACAAATTAAACTCCAATCCCCGACACATTTCCCACTTGCTCCCATTTTTCACCTCCTGATTCCTTGATGGGAACACTGAGCCTTGGGGTGGCTCTGGGGGATCAGATTATTGCTTTGGTGGGTGTGCATGAAAACTCTGTGGGTGTGGGTGGGAGGGGGTGGGGGTGGGTGGGGGAGATGGGAACAGGGAATGAGGGTGAGGAAATTGGAATCATGTTTTGCTAAGGGCAGGAATGGGAACAAGGACACAGGTGTAAGGCTCTGTGGTGTCAGAGCTGGGAAGAAGGACACTAAGGAAGGAAACTGGAATCATGCTTGCTGGAAGTTCACCCCAATAAACATCGAATTGTTTGCACCTTTGGACTTCGGGTATTGTTGCTCTCTGTTCATGCGAGAAGGACCAGGGAAGGAAGCGGGTGAAGGAATAAGCCCCCTAACATCTTGGTGCCGTGACTCGGATGCATCGCATTGAATAGGTGAGTGGCAGCCTGTAAGTCCCCCTCCCCAACAGTCCGCGCAGCTGCTTGGAGGGGGTATCGCGAACTCTTGTGATGGTAGTTGCAGGTTCTGGCAAGCCAGAGTAAAGGATTTTTCGGATAAATGGATAAAGAAGAACCAGGGCCCATACCAGGTGCAGGGGTCAACCTGGGATGAGATTAAAAAGGAAATGGAGGAAGTGTTAGGGGACCCATAGGGATGGGGGGTGGCTGAGGAGCCCACCCTCCTTGGTATATGGGTAGTAGAAGAAGGTCCCTGCCCATGGGGACTGGATGCCTTCCAGGGAAAGGAGGCACTTCAGTCCGCTTGTGAGTGGTTTGAAGTGAGGGCAGCATTATGGGAAGCTGCCAGGAATCTTTCAAGTTTGATGCTGCTTCAGCAAGGGCTGCTGAAGGGTTGTAAATTAGTTAGGGGTAGTGAAAGATGATTTGGCACAAAAGGGTTTATAATCAAAAGCAGAGTTAACAGACTACCTTTAGAGACTGGAGCTGGGACTTGGTCCTGGGGGAGTGGAGAGAAAGAAAAAAAAAAGTTTCAAAGTGCAACCTGCCTTTCCATACTCTTTTGTTTTAATGAAGTTTTAATGGAGGGTACTTTGGATACTTATGTGAGATGTCAAGAAGGAAGTTTTTGTTTAATGATAAAACCCAGTTATATCAATGTAACTGTATGTGCAACTCTGTGCAGTCACATTGGATGGAAGCTTGGTAATTAAATTATCCAAGGGGGTCAGGTCGAGTGGCTACTACCACCACTACGCTTCTGTCCCCAGAAGCCTTTACAGCTATTCTGAGGGAAAATGGGCCCTTTTCCCACAGAAATGGTCTATAAGGGACTGCTGCAGGCAGCAGGCAGAGAAAGAATCTGATCAAAATTATTTGACTTTTGGGTAATGTAATCAAAATCACTAAAGGATGGAAGGGGTTTCTATTGGAACTTAACTTGGCTGCCCCTGGTTGTGTCTAGTTGTACAAGATGGGAGTGTAATCGGGGTACAGTTGTGTAAAAAGAGTAATCACAGTGCAAGAAATGTTAGGCAAAAGAGAATTTTGTGTGGTAAAAGAAAAGGAAAAGGGGAGGAATGATGGGAACACTGAGCCTTGGGGTAGCTCTGGGGGATCAGATTGTTGCTTTGGTGGGTGTACATGAAAACTCTGTGGGTGTGGGTGGGAGAGATGGGAACAGGGAATGTGGGTGAGGAAATTGGAATCATGTTTTGTTAAGGGCAGGAATGGGAACAAGGACACAGGTGTAAGGCTCTGTGGTGTCAGAGCTGGGAAGGAGGACACTAAGGAAGAAAACTGGAATCATGCTTGCTGGAAGTTCACCCCAATAAACATCAAATTGTTTGCACCTTTGGACTTCGGGTATTGTTGCTCTCTGTTCATGCGAGAAGGACCAGGGAAGGAAGCGGGTGAAGGAATAAGCCTCCTAACATTCCCCATCAGTGTGAATGGAGAAATAGGCCCTATGCCAGTTTAGTCTCTTGATATAGGTGTGTAATTCCCAGCACCATTCACAGGAATTATATGTGCGCCCCACACAGGGAGATGCTTTATCAGTGTGGTAGATGTGGTTTGCTAACTCCACCTTGGACAGAGGGAGGTGGGAATGGCATTGGTGGCAGAGAGGTATCTGTAAGGAGACAGGTTTATGGAACAGGTCATCTTAGGAGAGGTTTATGTCTCAGGGAAAGTGTTTTATTGTCATTTGAGTTATTCTTTATGCTGTATACCTCCATGCCCTGCTGTCACCCATTGCACCACTTTTGCTCTAGCCACCAAACAGCATAATTAAAGCCAAATCCCAGAAAAGGCATAAATCTGGACTATATAGAGCGTGTCCTATTCAAAGTATGATGCTGTCTACCTGCTTACACCAAGGAAACTTGCATGTGAGCAGCATTACTTGCAAAAATTATTAGAGCACAGAATCAGATTTAAATTTTAGCCCAGGCTATTTCATTTCATCCGAAATTTACATTTAGGAGCTTTCCTATTTACCTGAGCCATGTTTTCCTCCTCCTCTTGTTTAATATTATGTAAATTCTTTAAGTACATAAATCTAAATATTTTCCACTCGGTGCCTTTAGCTCCTTCTTGGCCATCCCTTGTGACCTCACAATTAGTAGCTGGACATTGAAATGCATAAGCACGAAGAGGACTGTGATTTCAAAGTACTGTGGGTCACAAGCTGCTCTGCAGAAAGGCACTTAGAAAAATGATAAAAAATTAATATCCCAAAATGCCTTTGCCAATTAGCAGCAAAATGTATAATGTGCTGCCTAATTCTGAAGTGAATACAGAAGTTCATAATAATTGTTGGGTTTTGTAGACACAAGATGTAAAGCTAATGGTGTGTGTATGACATTCGCAGTAGGGCTGTGCCAAATTAACCATTAGCTTGACTAGTTGTTTCCTGAAAGCAGCTGCAAAATGTGTGGGTGTATGTGGGGGCATGTGTGTGTGTCACAGCTCTTTTCAGGAAACTAGTCCTGACTTACTATATTTAGATGGAAATAACTGTAATGCAGTTAAATAACATGAGAACTGGTACAACATACTGTACACACATTTCTTAAAAAATAAGAAAAATTACATACCATATTTGTATTTTTTAAAGGGAGGTGGAAGTCCTGTTCTTAGAGACACATCTATTAAAAATAAAGAGACTACATGAAAAGGATTGTAACAATTTTCTTTTTATATTTTTAAATGATTACTTCATGAAGCTTGCACTCTGAATTTGAACTTTGAAATAAATCTCAAATCAGGAAACTTGTCTTAGCATCAAAAGTAGAAGAGCCACCGGTACAACTCTGAGCCCAGATCCTGCAAATTGTATGGTACACTTTACTTGTGTGAGTTGCCCCATTGACTTCAGTGGGACTACCCACATGTATAATGTTAAGGAAAGGTGTGCAGGATCAGACCCTTGAAGTCTGATCCTCCAAAGCTCTACTGTCATGTGTATCCTATTAACATTTTCATAGGGGCAGAAGTCTTGCATCCCCATTTGCAAATTGCCCCCAAACAACTGACACACAAATGAATCGGATGTGGAAAAAGAGACTGCTAACCAGCTCCCAAAAGGAAACCGCACTGCTGAAAATTAGCTCCTTTATGGGCTCAATCTTGCTTGGTGCTGAGCAACTCCAGGAGATGCTGAGTGCCTGTGTGCATTTCTGGCTGACAGAACTCAGCCTGGAAGAAAAATTCCCAGAGCACACACTCATATAGTGGTGCCTTCCATCGTTGAAAATAACTACACAGAACACTTCCTCCCCATTCACATGAGACCCCCCTTTGCTTTCCCCCTCTGCCAAATACTGGCGTAGCCCCTAGTCACGTGGGAACAGTGACCAGAGATTCGCTAGATGGCATATGTCCCTAATGCTTTTTGAGTAGCTGCCCGACAATGCAGCCCATGCAGCTTGGGCCAGTGAGCCAACTGCGGCACAGCCACCGGTCTTGCCATGACTGATCATGGGGATTTCTAGTGCAGTGCAGAGGGAGGTAATGCCTAAATGTAGTTGCGCATCCTCTGTGGATCAAGAGCCAAATCCCCCATGGATCCCTGGCTTCCCACCGTTCATCCCCGGCAGCCCAAAGGGGAACATGTGGAGCTGGCAGCTTTAATGGAGCCACAAGAGTTTTCCCATTCATTTGCTCTTCTACACCTGCTTACGCACAGACAGCAAAGTATAGGGACAAAATGAGTGTGTAAGAATAACAGTGGCCTTACCATTCCTTACAAATGTAATGAACTGCTTTACAGTTTGGTCCAAGTTAACTCCATGATACACCACAGGTCTGAAATTACGGTGCTCAAAGGAGCGAACCAGGCGAACAGTAATGGCTGAGTTTTCCGATGACATGTGAATTAACTTCAAACACCCTAGAAGACATTAAAGAGAGTAATTACTGAGTTATCTCTTTGTACAAATATAACAGCTAAAATAACTAGATGCAGGTGCATTCATCTCACACTCCCAAAGAGCTAAAAATGTACAAGATTTTAAACATACTGTTCCCTCCCTTTAGGTCCAATTCTGTACCACTTTTGCCATGACTACAATGAGAGCAAGAACAGAGCCATAGCCTCCTCACTGACACAGGATTGTCCAGAATGTTAAGAGTAGAATTTGACTCTATATGTCAGATGGCCCAGTCCTGCAGTTTTTCCATGTACAGAACTCCCACTGAGAACAGCGGCAGCTCCATGAACGAGCCACAGGGTCAGGACCTATATTAAGAAGAAAAAAAGGATTGCAGAAAAATGGTTTAAAGCTGTGTGATACATGATTTGCTTTTAATTTATTTGTAAGTCCAAATCACTGAAAAGTCTGCCTGTCCTCTATGATCTAAAGGATAGAATTTGACACCATAAACAAAAATAAAAGCTTATTTATAATACATCAATATTGCACAGATACATCATATAGAAAAATGCCCGTGCTACTACCTAAGGCTCATCTTTACATCATATAACAAATTAAATCCAACAAAACAATGGTGATGAAGATAACATATGTCATTTTTGTAGGGATTAGGGGGCAAAATTCTCCTCTCATTCACACTAGTATAAATCCAGAGTAACCCCCACTAGGTTTACACTGTTGTAACTGAAGGCAGAATATGGACTGGTAGGTGGTGGTTTTTTGGCTTGTCTGCTTTTCTCCCACTCTGTTCCTTTAAGCAAAGTCAGACAGAGATTTTAGTTCAGCACCTTCATAGTCAATTTCCTGTCTCTCTAGCCAGCAGAGCTGTTTCCTACCACTGATAACATCCCCAGTTTTCAGCGGTAAATGCTCTTCCACTTCCTCCATTTCTGTTAGTTCATTAGCTTTCTGCAACAATGACACTGGGCCACAGCTTCAGTGCCAGGAAGTTTGTCTTTAGCACAGAGCTACATTTCAGCTGCCTTTGCAGTTATCTCCAACTATCTGCACCAAATTTTTGCTCTCTCTTGCCATTCTATTTCTCTCTTATGTATTGATTTTTTATGTATTTGTTGCTCTCCAATAACTAGGAGACTTCTGTATCTGAAATGTTTTAAATTGTTTATTTAGTTTTTATCAGTCAATCATAGATACTTATATGGTCCCTATTACTGTAGTATCTGAGCACCTCACAATCTTTAATGCATTTATGCTCACAACACTACTATGAGGTAGGAACGTGCTATTATCCAATGGGGATCTGAGGCACAAATCTGCTATGTCCCAAGTAAGTGTACTAAACTCCTGAGCTATCCTTCTTCTAAGTAATTCACAGGGTTTCACTTCCATTTTTGTTTGGACGGGGATCCTTCTGTTCCCTCATTTTACCTCTCTTTTGCGGGTGGGGGGAGGAGGTAACATTTACACTTACTGACCCAAGTTCTATGCCTCAAGCACAATAATCAAGTTAAAACACAGAACATCATCTCATTTATATAACATGTACATACAAAAACACATTCTTTTGTATCTGAAAACAGAGTTTTTTAATTATGCTAAAAAGAGGTGAACATTTTCCTGGTCCTTCTCCACACAGGACCGAAAATTGAATGAAAAGAATGTGAACCAGTCACTCCTTGATCTGCACAAGCTGGCAACTGACAAGAATGACCCTCATTTGTGTGACTTCACTGAAACTCATCTTAGCATCTTAGAAAGACCCTTAGCACAGAGAAAGACCCTACAGGCAGCTCCCTACCCATCACACACACACACTGCTCTTCATACCCCTGCCCCACCACCCTCACCCCCCTGGCCTGCAGCCTCCCATCCCTCACCCCCCTGACCTGCTTTGTCACTGTCATGTACTCCTTGTACACAGTCGGTTGTAGGGCTGCTAGTAGTAGGTCAGGCTTCTATACCAGATTAAGGCTACGTCTACACTGCCACTTTCAGCGCTAAAACTTTAGTTGTTCAGAAGGTGTGAAAAAACAGCCCCCTGAGGGACAAAAGTTTTAGCACTGAAAAGCGCCAGTAAGCTACCACCGCTCATTTGGGGTGTTGGTTTTTTTTATCACTGGGAGATCTCTCCCCCAGTGATGAAGCGTGTCTACACTGCCCACGTCACAGTTCTGCCGCAGCCACGGAGTAATGTGGGCAGTGTAGACATACCCTTAGACTGGCTACAGAAGTTCCATCATGGAGATACAAGCAAGTAATGTGTTCTTTTAAAGATATTTTAATGTAGCGTTTCTCAAACTCTTTGATATCAGGGACCAGCTTGCTGCCTTCCTAAGCTGTCAGGGAGATCTCAAGGACCGGCACCAGTCCACAGACCAGTCCTTGAGAAACACTGCAGTTTAAACACTAAAGTTTAAAGCACTTCTGAGTATTATTGTTAGCATCTCAGGAAAGGTATTTTACACACAGTGCCACGTAGTTGCTGAATAGTATAATACAGTTTAACATTCCATTACATCTCCCATTTTAAGTTTTACATTCCTACCATTTATAAAAGTTACACTATCACACATCTCTAAAGTCCAGTCTCTCTGTGTCAGACTGGTTTTCTAATTACACAACACTAACAAGTAACAACTTGGTCATCTGGTTGTCCATTAGTTGCAATGATTGTATCTAATCCGTTTTGAATTTTTGAGTGATCTTCTTTTTGTTCTGCATGAACCATCCGTAGAGTTCGCTCTGTTGATTGTTACTTCTGAGGAACAAACTGAAATGTCAGCAGTTTCTGTTGAACTCTCCATTATCTGTCTCAATCACATATGGTCTGGACAACATATTCTTTTTCTTTACAACAGCTGGAGCTGCCCATGCTTTTTCTCCATCCAGTTGGACACAAACACAGTCACCAGGTTCCAGATCCGGCAGCTCTCTGAATGACGTCTGCTATAAGAGTGTTCATAAACTCCTTTTGCCTTTTTATCCAGTTTGGCTACTATCTTCACACCTGGTCACTTTGGAGACACAGCAGAACCTCAGACTTACAAACACCTCAGGAATGGAGATTGTTTGTAACTCTGAAATGTTCGTAACTCTGAACAAAACATTACGGTGGTTCTTTCAAAAGTTTACAACAGAGCGTTGACTCAATAAAGCTTTGAAACTTTACTATGCAGAAAAAAAATGCTGCTTGCCTTTTAATTTTTAGTAGTTTACGTTTAATACTGTACTGTATTTGCTTTTTTGTTTGTTTGTTTGTCTCTGCTGCTGATGATTGTGTACTTTCAGTTCCAAATGAGGTGAGCGGTTGACTGACTGATCAGAACGTAACTCTGGTGTTCATAACTCTGAGGTTCTACTGTAGATTCTTTTCCAAAGTTGGAACAGTAGTTCTGGGTTATCTTTCCATCAGCAGTTGTACTGTACCAGTGGCTGCTATCTGCATTCATCTGTAGCTCAGAAGATCAACAAATGAACCTTCCTGTTTTAGGATTTTCTTGGCTGTCTGCTAGCCCTCTCAGCCTCTCCATTCACTTGTGGGTAATGTGGGCTGCTAGTAATATGGTCAAAATCATATTTCATTTGGAATTACTTAAATTCCACTGTGGTGAACCGTGGTCTGTTGTTCATCACTAGTTGTTCCGGAAGACGGAAATGAACAAACGTGCACTTCAGTTTCTTGATAACACTGCAAGATGTTAGGTTTTTCAAGTACCTTATTTCTATGTAGCTAAGAAAACAGTCCACTATGATCAGGTAATTATGTCTTCTGAATTTGCATAAATCTACAACTAGTCTCTTCCAACATCTGCCTGATAGAGGTGTTGTTATTAAAGATCCTTTGTGTTGTTAATTCTGTAACATTCACATGCAGATACTAATTCTTTATGTCTTTGCTGATACCCGGCCACCACATTGACTGGATGGCCCATTCACTGCATTTAGTTAGTCCTTGGGGACTTTGTGGATGAAGTTTAGGATATTTCCTCTCACTTCATTTGGAATTACAATGCAATCACCTTTAATCATTTGTCAAGTTGATTTGCTTAATTGTCCACGTACCACAAAATAATCTCTTGTCACTTCCTCCAGATATTTGGGCCAGCTGGCCCTAATGTAACTAAGAATTTGTTGAAGTTGCATGTCTGTTGAGATTGCTCTTTGTAGCTGGTATAGTATCTCTTCTGATGCTGGTCTGTATGCCTCCACAGCATCCACATATGCCTTTATGCCATCTCTGAGCTCACAAGTAGTTGAGTGTGATGCTGGCCATGATAAAGTGTCACGACCAGATTTTTCACAGGAACATATTTAGCAATTGGGTTAACTCTCTTTAACCCTATCAATAGACGTTGCCATCTCAGCAGTGCTTGATCCAGGTCTTTTCTGCTGATGAAGGTTATAAGTGGTTTATAGTCAGTTATCACCGAAAAAGAATCCAATCCTTACAGATACCCGTAAAAATTCTCACCTGCCCATATGCTAGCCAAGCATTCCTTTTCAATCTGTACATGTCATTTTTCTGCTTCTGTGAGTGAGCAAGAACAAAATGCAACTGGATTCCACTCAGCTCCATGTTGTTGCAACAATATAACACCTAGGCCATAGCAGCTTGCATCCACACTGACCATTGTGGGTTTGTTCACATCATAGTACTTGAGAACTAGAGCTGCTGAGATCATTTCTTTTACCTTTTTGAAGGCAATTTCTTGATTTGTCTCCCCTAGCCAAGATGTGCTGCACTTTAACAGTTCATTCAATGGTTTTGTCACTGTACAAAGGTCTTGGAGGTATTCACCAAGGTAATTTAGTATGCCCAGTATGCATCTCAGTTCTGGTACATTCCATTCTCAAATTGGATTCACTTTCTCCCCATTCTAGGACTGCGATTCCATCTTTGTTTATTGTCTGTCCCAAAGTTACTGAGTTACTGTCCCAAAAACTCAGTTTGGTGCAGGCAGAAAATGCACTTTTCCTTGTTTAGCTGCACTACTGATTGACTGATTAAGTTTAGAACTTTGTTGAGGGTTTTGTTGTGCTCCTCCATCGATAACACATATATCAAAATATTCATGAAAACTACAACTACATTTGTGTAAGTTCTGCCATCTTTCTATGGAAAATTTCAGGTGCACTTGTAATCCTAAAATGTAATCTTTGAAAGCAAAATCTCCCAAAAGGTGCGATAGATGTAGTCAGTTTAACAAACACTCTTTCTGGTTGAAGCAATTTGCCAGAATCCATTCACGGCATCCAGCGTGGAGAATACAGTAATGCCTTTCACTTTGAGGAGGAAGTCATCCAGTGTTGGGAGGATATGTTTTTCTCTCATAACTGCTTCACTATGTCTTTTTATATCCACAATAATAAACTGGATTTCATAGGGCCATATGTATGGATTTTCAGATTTATTATTTTCTGATTTTGTTTTTCTGATTTAAAAAAAATTTAAACCCATCTTTATGGTTTTTTAAATCAAAATTGTAATTGTGTCTTTGAGGAGGGGGACACTGATGCTGCACAAAGGAGCAGAGGCAACATGAGGGCGGGCATGCAGGGTCACCTACCCCCAGATTTCTTAGGATGCCTCTGGCTGGGATGCCCACCAGCAAGGAGGCAGCACTCCCTCTGGCAGCAGCATGTATCCGTGTAGCCACGTGAGGAGGGAGGAAGCAGCAGGACGGCTGGCTGCCAGATGAGCTCCTCCAGGTCCCCACTACATGGGGCTGCTTTTCTTCCCTGCTGTTGGAGTCCCAGTGACTTTTGCCTGCTTTGCAGACCACCCGCTGAGGTGAGTCAGGGAGTGGGGCAGAGGCAAAGTGTGGGACTTCCGCAGCAGGGAAGGAGAAGCAGCAGCTGTAGTAGGAGTGGTGGGGAGGAGCTCAGCCAGCAGCCAGCCACCCTAAACATAAGAATGGCCAGACTGGGTCAGACCAAAGGTCCATCCAGCCCAGTATCCTGTCTGCCGACAGTGGCCAATGCCAGGTGCCCCAGAGGGAGTGAACCTAACAGGTAATAATCAAGTGATCTCTTTCCTGCCATCCATCTCCACCCTCTGACAAACAGAGGCTAGGGACACCATTCCTTACCCATCCTGGCTAAGGAATGGTGTCCCTAGCCTCTGTTTGTCAGCTGCTGTTTCCTCCCCCACCCAACAATGCAGGGACACAGGGTAAGTGCTGCTGCCTCCTCGCTGCTGGGCATCCCAAGAACCTTTCATTTGTGTCCCCCCACTAGCCACAGCTACATGATGCCTCTGTAAAGGTGCATGAAGAGGTTCTTTCAAATGAACCTATGTTCAATTGTGCAATGAATACTTGTATTGACACAGCATCTTGAGGGAATTTTGGCATCACATTAGGGAGAAGCTGATGTCCCCGAGGAACTGACACAGCAAGGAATTGAGTTCTCAGAAGCTGCCCTTAAATCTCAGGTGCTGACCCTTCTCCCCTAACCCCTGCAATCCCTTGTGGCCCTAGCCACCTGCACTTCCTCCTCACACCACTGGTCTCTTACCTCCAGTGGCTGCGCGTAGCTCAGCCATGCAGCCCGCCCTGTCTGCCTGCCACTGTGGTCCTAATGCCGGTGAGAGCCTGGATTCCATGTTATTGTTTTAATTTATGATTCCATCCATGTTCTCATTAATGCCGATTTCATAAGGCTCTACACAAAGTTTTGTATTTTTCCATTTTTCTTTATAATTGGTACCACTGTGTACATCATGATGTTGGCTCAGAGATTTTCTCGATTAAGCCAATCTATTCCATTCTCTTGAACTCAGTTTCCACTTTATGAAGCAACACCATAGGAATCCTCACAGGTGTACATACACTATATATTTCAACACTGCCTCTTAACGTTATTTATACTCAGACTCCTTCCAAAACTCCAATACCAAATACTCCAAGAAGTTCTGCCACTTTTCTCATTAGGCCCATCATGGCTTCCATGCTGCAGCTGAGAAGGTTGTTGGTGTTTGGTCCTTTGATCATATACACTCTGAATGCAAAGCTTTTGTCTTTGTAAGTTGTTTCTATGGTGAACTGGTCCATACACTTCACAGTACCTCCAGGGCTAGTCAGGATTGTGTCAAGCGATTTCAGCTCTGGGAGGACTTCAAGGTGATTATACATCCCTTCTGGCATGACTTTCACATCTGCTCCTGAGTCAATTTTAAACTCAATGGTCTTTCCATGGATATTCAGTTTCACTCTCTAGGCAGGGTCTGTCATCACACTTGATAGAGCCCAGAAATAATGGCTCTTGACTGCCTCAGTACAGCAAACGCCTGCAAAGTGTCCATATTTTGTGTATTTGTTACATCTTGCACCTTTGGCTGAACACACATCTCATGGGCTATGACTTTTTCCATATGTTGTGCATTTAGTCTGAAGGGTTTTGTAGTTAGCCTGTGTATAAGGTCAAATCGGTCTTTAATTATAGCTGCTGTGAGGTGTTTTTATCTCCAAGACCAATAACCAGTCTACCTCTGATATCTTCATGTTTTATAGCCTTCAAATCAGAACTTTCTGCCAAGGCCTGCAAAGCGGCTGTAAAAGATTCCACAGATTTCCCTCGTCCTTGACTTCTCTGGCAAGCCCGCACCCTTTCATACCCCGCATTTCTCTGAGGTACAGAGCAGGCATCCGGCCTTGCCAGAACTCTTTCACGGTCATCCTTGTGACTGCTGTCATTACAGGCAACGGATTTAAAGGTATGCCCGGCCGTCTTCCCCGGAGCAGAAACGAAAGACGACCTCGGGAGGCCTCCAGGTTCCGGGCGGCGTTTAGCAGCAAATCCCGCCGTCTGCCCGCCCTGGCAGGGAGGAGCGTCACGCCATCGAGCCTGCGACCTGTGCTGCCCTCCTGCGGCACCAGTGGGGCCCTGTCCTCCGCCCACGTGGCAGGCCGCCAGGAGGCTGCAAGCACCTCAGGCCTCTGCCCCAGGCTCCCACGGGCCACCGCGCTCCCCTGGAGAGACGTGTTTGCCCCGCCCCCACGGCTGGCCATGTTACACACAGCACCACCTACGGGCTGGAGGTTGTACTACAGCCACCATCACTGCCCCCTCTGCCCCGCCCCCACCACAGGGCCGCCAACCGCCACACTCCCCCGAGCTCGCGCTCCCACGCCCCCTGGCCCCGCCCATCAAGCAGATCCTACCCCCCTCAAATCTTACTGCTCCGCTCTGCCCGGGCCACTTCCGGCTTTACCGCCCTCACACCACCCGACAGTGTCACGTGACCTTCCCTTGCCCCCGCGCTTTCCGACGCAGGGGCGGGGCCTCTCTCAACGTGCAAGGCTCCACAATTGGCCGCCCGGTAGTCTATCCCCGCCCCGTCCACTCGCCTGCCTTCACAGCTCCGTGTGATTGGGCGCAGGTTTCCTTCTGCCTTGCCCCTCGCTGTTCCGGGATTGGCGTCGGGCGTTCTGACCACGACCCTCCTTTGGTGATTGGCGGCGAGGCAGCCCTGAGCCCGCCTCCCGCGCGAGAGGATTGGTGCGGGCGGGGCGCGGTGTCTCCCTCCCTTCCCGCCCAGATGGAATCGTGATTGGTCGCCGGGCGCCGCGTGCCCAGCCCGGCTCGGTGATTGGGCGGCGGTCGCTCTGGTGATGGCTGAAGGGGTGGGTCTGTGGGGGAAGGCGGGACTGCAGATGCCCGGGGCCGCGAGCCAGTGAATCAGCCGCGCGACAACTCGCTGCTCCCGACCGCTGCTATGTCTCAGGTACCGGGAGCCCGCGCTGGGGGGAGGCGCTGTGGGGCGGGGAGCGGCCCGTTCACATTCCCTCCCCCCACGTTCCCATCCCCTCAGCGGGGCGGGGGGGGGGGGGTCGCTTCACTCGCCTGGTCTCGCCCCCTGTAGCTGGGGGCCCCTCCATTTTTCTTCCCCTCGCCCCAGGCTGAGGGGGCGGCTCTGGCTCGGCGGTAGCGACTCTTCCCCCCCCCCCCCTTCCCCTTTTCCGCCCTTCTCCCGGAGGCTTCTTGCTCCCGCTCCCTGTGAGAGAGAGACCTGAACCCAGGCGGCTTCTCCTTTCGCCCAGGGAGCCAGCCTGGGCCTCCCCGCCCGAGCTGGGCTCCCGCCGCCATCTGCTCCTGCTGGGGCTGGAGCCCGCAAAGTGGGAGTTGCCGCTTCCCCCCCCCCCCCCCCCCCCCGCCCCCACAGCCGCTGCAGCGCTAAGGCCTGGGGCTGCAGGCGGCCGTGGGGTTGTGCAGGGCAGGCCCCCACTCTGAAACTGGGTTGAGAGCGACCCTGGGGGGGGGCCGCATGCCCAGCGCAGCGGTTATAAGCGGCGTAGGGCACGTCTGCTGCATCCTTCTTGTTTCTCCATCTCCTAGTAACCCGAGGCCTGTGTAGTGCTGCCATTACAAGTAGTTATGGGGGGTGGTATTAGCCTTACAAAGGGAGAGGTGTTTGCATGGATGCACAGGGTCGCATAAGGGCGCCCTGGGTGGTAGTGGAGACTCAGGCTGCTGCCCATGGGGCTAGTAAGGGCCTGGTGTGAAGGTGCCATGGTGAACAAGTAGCCTGATTATCAAGATTCACACCAGTGTAATTGAACGAAGCACTGCTGAAGCCAGTGGGCTGGTGTCAAGGGAAAGAAGACTGTTCTCTTATCAGACCTCTTGGATATGTTGGCTTGGTAACAACTAGGACACAAGTTGTGGAGTTGGCATGTCCTTGTACTCTTTAGCAAGCTAGCAACTACTTTCAGTTTGTGTGTGCATGTGCAGCCCTATAAAATAAGGGATAGCACTTCACTGCCACAAAAGTGGCACATAAAATGCTTGCATAAACATCTGCTGTGTAACATGTTGAGACAATAAATGAATGGGGGTGGAGAGAATATACAGGGGAGAGGTCATTCACTTGGATGGGGTTGGGGTGGGAAATGGCTGGTAATTACTAGCAAAAATGTTAGGTGCCAACTGTCTGACTATATAATCTCAGAATCACAAAGTGAACTTCCTTAATTGGGGGAGTGAAGGGGTGGGAATACTTAACATTTGAGGGCTGTGTTCAAGGCTTCCTTTCTACCAAATCTTCACTGCAGATTTCCCAACTTCTTTTCCCATGCAATATTTATAGCAAACATCTCTGATCCTGCTGCTGCTTCCAAAATAGCAGACTTTCATTCATCCTACAGGGCACAAACTGATGTAACACAGGGGAGAGTTGAAACTACTGATTAGTAACACAGTTCAATTGACTTTTAATGTGTTACAATTATTAGCATTTCTATCTACATACAATGTAATGTTTATAATCTCTTGTCTCATACCTTCATGTAAACTCCAGTCATGATACTTGGTTTCAACTTTAATTTTTGTGTCCTTCCTGCTACTTTGTCATCTTCAAGCAGACCATACATTTGTCAGTTCAAGATTTAAACTAATATCTACTGGCAAGAGTGAAAACCAACGTAGACTTTATGATCTTTTCATTTAGGCTGAGTTTGATAAAGCTGCTGAAGAAGTTAAGCAACTGAAATCTCAACCAACAGATGAAGAAATGCTGTACATCTACAGTCACTTCAAACAAGCTACAGTTGGACAGATAAACACAGGTATGTAATGGAAAGGAGTTCTAGGCTTGAGGAATAAGTGCTCATAAACATTAATTTTCAATAAAGAGAAAATAAGTGCTCACTTAACACTTTAAGAGGCTGCTAATGGCTTTAGATGTCCATCTTGCTGTAAATTACTCTTAAGTAGTGAAACTGAGCAGTGTATAATGCAACGTGACCTTGACCTCTAGCTCTCAAATCACTGACAGTAAACAACTACACTGCTTCTTTTTTGAGGCAAAGTCTCTATGGTGTGGGCAAAGAGTGGGTTTCTGAAAGTTTGGGCGTCCTGCTGCTTTGGCATAACCTTTACATATAAATGTACCAAATTGACCCAACCCTCTACTATTCAGCTGAGAGCTGCTTAAACAATATAAAAATAATTGTGTGTTCTTACCCTGCATTCAATTCTCTTTATTTTGTACTTTTTCTACTTGGCATTCTTAACTACTCTTGACCTTGGGTCCTCCCATTTTTATATGCTGGAGCAATACTGTTTCAATCCTCTGTATGTAGATGTATTTGGCCAGTAAATTGTATTGCACTAGATTAACCAACGCCTCATTAAAATAAATAGGGTATTGATAGCTATGTAAATGCCTCCCTAAGCAAATAACCAATTGTCCTTATTCTCAAACCTTAAAATAGCTGCCCCTAGTAGACTGATGTAGGGAAAAGCAATGTAGCTACCCTACTGCTAGTGCCAGACTAATAGGTGAAAAGCAAGTAAACTTTCTTCTGATCTTTTAAGGCCAAGTACAAGTCGTAATGATATGATTAAAGGTTTTTCACTAGTTTGGTTTAGACTAGTGCAATTTAATGACACTTACTTTGATTTTAAATCTGGTCTATACTTCTCTAAATCTACAGGCATTAACTGAACTGATAACCAGTTTTGAACAAATACCAGCTAAAACACAGAAGGTGCACTAGCTGAGGTTATATCAGTGCAACTTGTGAATATAGAAAACCCTAAGAATCCTGCATCCTTTATATAGCTGCTGTATGAAATAGCATTAATTTTCAGCTTTTGGGCAGCTGTGACCAAGAGGCTATCTAGACTAGGAGAATTGCACTGATGTAGATGCTGCATCTGTGGAAATGGGGCTTGAACTAGTTTACCGGGGTAAATTGCAGCATACAATGGGCATCTGCATTTACATAACTGCACTGGTATAAAAACAGTGTAGGTAAGGCCTAAATAGTACTACTTTTAAAGAAAACCAAAGGCAGCTGAAGCCATAAAAAAAGCAGGTGTGTACTGAAACAAGAGAAACTTCAATCAGAGCTGGCTATGGGATTTGGAGGAGAAACAAGTCCACCCACAGATGAGGTACAGTGCTAAGCCTGTTCCACTGCTTCACTTATCTTAAGAGGCAAACTTTCATAATTTCCCAGTCTAATGGTGCAAACAATCTTAGTGGTCTTGCATAACATCTGAAGTGAGTTAAATCTAGAAATGGAAAAATGCCAGCTGAAGCACTGGCGTACTGACTCAGTTAGTGGTGAGGCCCATCAGACATGGGTTTGGTTCCAAGTTGCCTGGAGTTGGCACACTGTAGATTTGTTAAACACGCACACAGACTTTTTTGTATAGACAAACTTACACTACACTGTAGGCCTGACTCTGCAAAGGAGCAGAGGTGAAAAGAAAACTAGCTAGGCTCTAAGCTTAGGCTTCTGGAACAGCATGGAATGCAAAATTGTTCAGAGTCAAATTAGTGGTCTTGAAGTGTCATGGCATGCCATTAAAACTTGCTTCACAATAACACCACTAAAAATCATATATCCGTTCATAGCTTACTTCTGGAACAGGCACATGTGGAGCAATAACCTAGTTTCCCATTTTGTTACAGGGGTGGAACTACCAACTATGCTATAGGTCACTCCACTGCTGCAAGGCCAGCACAAGGCTAATGCTCTGCCTCTACATCTAGCCACTGGTCTCATAGCACTTACCCATGACTGCATATTAAATTTAATTGGGAACACTGAGAACTTTGACTCTTTTGAGAAGACCAAAAGCTGGAAGTTATTCTTGAGACTGGGAGGAGGTTTCATATCACCTTTCTCTTGTGTATTATGCCATCTCTTTGGCTACAATATCTTTCACATCTCTTAAGACTGAGTTACAGTTGAGCACCTCTGCTGATACCCTTAACTTAACAGAATTAACCAAGATGTAGCAGAAAACTCTAGTACTCTGTGACTCATTCCTAAGAAGCCTTAAGGTTACCTAGGTTGTAGAGGTCAACCATATCTTATTATTGAAGGGACACCAACTTTAAGTTGAACAAACCTTCAAACTTTTTTTTAACTACAGCTGCCCTTGAGCTTCATGCCTACTTTGGTTTTACAACTGCTGTCCTACTAATGTGTTTTCCCCTGTTACTGTATGAAGTGCCCATCCAAACAGGAAAACTGGCAGTGCTGTCAAGTGCACAAAGTAAACTGAAGTTTAAATTGAGTCATAGTAAACTTGAGTTCTCACCAACAATAGATAATAAACTTAGTAGAGATGACAATGTGGAGTTCTGTTAACGCTAGAAAGTTATAACTGGCTTTCCCCAGCTTCTGAACAAAATAGAGTGTAGTCTAGAAAGAGCTAATTCAGGAAGTATAATCTCTGAAATGAGAGACCATTGTGACACAGAACCACCACATCTAGAGCAATCTCCTGAAAGGACATGAGATTCCCAACAGTGTGGTTTGTATCCACTGACTCTTCTATGGCTAATATTGTCTCCTCTAGAGCGCCCTGGCTTTCTTGACTTCAAAGGCAAAGCAAAGTGGGATGCCTGGAATGCATTAAAAGGTAAGTCCTTTATTAAAGATGACATGAAAACAGCAGGGTTGGTCACAAATCCTAATACTCTCGCTACTTAATGAATGAGTAGAAGTCTTCTGTGACTACATGTCCAAGACAATTAGTAGTTGCTGCTGGCAGGTTCAGGCTCACTTACCTATATACTCTGATATAATTAATGGATAGTTAACACTGTAGGACAGCAGACTTAACGCTTCTAATGTGGTACTTCTGAACTGGCATTGAACTGTTCAAATCAATACCTAATTACAAAAGTGCCCCAGGTTATTTATACATATCTATTTTAGATCTTTATATAGCCATTATCATAGTATCTGAGCACTTCAGTCTTTAACCTTTCCTCCCATCCTTCTGAGGTGGGGAAGTACCATTAGCCCTCTCTGCATACGGAGAAGTGAGGCACAGACTGACTTGCTCTGCAACAGACTTCTTGTGTAACCTTAGGCAAGAAATTGATCTTGGTCTGCCAAGTGCCAGGCTAGCACCCAAACGACTGGATCATTCTTCTCCTCAATAATGTTGATGCAGTTTCTGTGTTCCATTGCATTAACTAAATTGCTCTTCCAATCAAGAGGGATTATCGCTGGGACCTCAGCTCACCTAATCACTTCACAGATGTGAAGTCCAAGACTAAGGTAGCAATGTACCTAAAAGGCAAACTGCTTTGAGCCACCCTCTCCTAACACAGCGAGGGGTAGGTGTATTGCTATTATCTGCACTATATCCAAATGTTGTCTTGGAGAGTAAGCTTGTGTCTCAAGTCATTGTTCAACGGTCATTTGCGGAAAGAATGACAGATGCCCCTGCAAACAAATCAGAGCAGGTCTAATATAGATCCAACAGCCTGGAGTGTCCCTCTTAACTTCCTTACAACTTGACTGCATGCCACCTAGTCACATAGCAAGGAATTGTAACTTGGCATTAAGATGTCTTTTAGACACAGTAAACTGGCTTGTGACTGAACAAAGCTGCATGCTTTGTCAAAGTACCTTCCGGGGGAATCCTGAAAGGAATGTAGGCTCCTTCTCTAGAAGGCAACACCAAATCACATGCAATACCAAATTATAACCAACAAAAATGTTGTAAACTGTCCAACCAAGAATGTAAATCCCACTTCTACATGTATGAAACTTTTAAGGGTTTTTTAAAATATTGCCTGTCCTGCAGCTGCTTTGTTTTAAACCCAACCCCTGCTGGGGAAAGTCTGTCACCTGGAAGTAGTATGCAGGCCCTGTCAGGAAAGAGGCCAGCCTACACTTCCTATGATGCAAGGAATTACAGCTGATGTTGCTTGGGGCCAACTTGGTGGGAAAGAGAAGCAACTCCACTTCTAACTCCATGGCCCTTTTGTTTGGGGGGTCGGGGAAGGGAGAACGTGAAGGGGGAAAGGCAGGTAATTCCTGCTTGGAAAAGGGCAAGGTACAGGATGGGTGACACAAACAAGTTGTCATAGGGAGCAACTCCTGTTGTGCAGGGGTTACCCCATCACAGTTGTGCCTATAGAGCTAACCTTATGAATAAGATGTTCTCACTGGATCAGTGGCTTTCAATCTTTAAGGGTCATTTGCAGACCCTTATCTCAAATTGAGGTATGGACACCTTTGGAAATCTTAAACATAGTATGTGGGCCCATGCAGCTCTGAAGACCACAGGTTAAAAACCACTGCACTAGATCAAGAGTGTAATATTTTTTAATTTTGTGAGCATTTAGGCTGCTGCTACTAAATAGCCAAGTAGTTGAGCATCAGTTTAAAGGTTACAGCACAAAGGCTGGACAAACAAATGAATCCCTAGGAGGAATTGCAGCTATAACTCTAAGGTGGGTGGCCCACTTTCATTCATTGACTGTGCTATGGCATGCAAATTAGAATGTCTCCCCGGAATTGCTTGCAATGAATGGGTTACAGCCTCCACTAATCTCATGATGCTATGGCATACTCAAAGTGTTCTGACTGCTTGGTAATATTTTACTGTTCCAGCTGAGTTCTTACTACTCTACTGCAGTATGAGACTTGCTCACCAGCCCTGTAACTTCACAATTCACTTCTTTTAATACAAAGTGATTGGCACTAAGGAGCTTCCAGGAAGCAGCTGTGTATCCTCCAGCTGTTTTAAAGTGGTTTGCCAAAGGTTTCTAGTGCAACATAGATCTTGCTAACAGGTTTCAGAGTAGCAGCCATGTTAGTCTGTATTTGCAAAAAGAAAAGGAGTACTTGTGGCACCTTAGAGACTAACAAATTTATTTGAGCGTAAGCTTTCATGAGCTACAGCTCACTTCATCAGATGCATTCAGTAGAAAATACGATGGGGAGATTTATATACATAGAGAACATGAAACAATGGGTGTTACCATACACACTGTAATGAGAGTGATCAGGTAAGGTGAGCTATTACCAGCAGGAGAGTGGGGGTGGGGGGAACCTTTTGTAGTGATGATCAAGGTGGGCCATTTCCAGCAGTTGACAAGAACGTCTGAGGAACAGTGGGGTGGGGGGAATAGTTTTATTTTGTGTAATGACCCATCCACTGCCAGTCTCTATTCAAGCCTAAGTTAATTGTATCCAGTTTGCAAATTAATTCCAATTCAGCAGTCTCTCGTTGGAGTCTGTTTCTGAAGTTTTTTTGTTAAAGTATTGCCACTTTTAGGTCTGTAATCAAGTGACCAGAGAAATTGAAGTGTTCTCCAACTGGTTTTTGAATGTTATAGTTCTTGATGTCTGATTTGTGTCCATTTATTCTTTTATGTAGAGACTGTCCAGTTAGACCAATGTACATGGCAGAGGGGCATATATCACATTGGTAGATGTGCAGGTTACCGAGCCTCTGATAGTGTGGCTGATGTGATTTAGGCCCTATGATGGTGTCCCCTGAATAGATATGTGGACACAGTTGGCAACGGGCTTCGTTGCAAGGATAGGTTCCTGGGTTAGTGGTTCTGTTGTGTGGTGTGTGGTTGTTGGTGAGTATTTGCTTCAGGTTGGGGGACTGTCTGTAAGCAAGGACTGGCCTGTCTCCAAGATCTGCGAGAGTGATGGGTCATCCTTCAGGATAGGTTGTAGATCCTTGATGATGCATAGGAGAGGTTTTAGTTGGGGGCTGAAGGTGATGGCTAGTGGCGTTCTGTTATTTTCTTTGTTGGGCCTGTTCTGTAGTAGGTGACTTCTGGGTACTCTTCTGGCTCTGTCAATCTGTTTCTTCACTTCAGCAGGTGGGTATTGTAGTTGTAAGAATACTTGATAGAGATCTTGTAGGTGTTTGCCTCTGTCTGAGGGGTTGGAGCAAATGCGGTTGTATCGTAGAGCTTGGCTGTAGACAATGGATCATGTGGTGTGGTCTGGATGAAAGCTGGAGGCATGTAGGTAGGAATAGCGGCCAGTAGGTTTCCGGTATTGGGTGGTGTTTATGTGACCATCGCTTATTAACACAGTAGTGTCCAGGATGTGGATCTCTTGTGTGGACTGGTCCAGGCTGAGGTTGATGGTGGGATGGAAATTGTTGAAATCATGGTGGAATTCCTCAAGGGCTTCTTTTCCATGGGTCCAGATGATGATGTCATCAATGTAGCACGAGTAGGGGCATTAGGGGACAAGAGCTGAGGAAGCGTTGTTCTAAGTCAGCCATAAAAATGTTGGCATACTGTAGGGCCATGCAGGTACCCATAGCAGTGCCACTGGTTTGAAGGTATACGTTGTCCCCAAATGTGAAATAGTTATGGGTGAGGACAAAGTCACAAAGTTCAGCTGTCAGGTTTGCCGTGACATTATCAGGGATACTGTTCCTGACGGCTTGTAGTCTATCTTTGTGTGGAATGTTGGCGTAGAGGGTTTCTACATTCATAGTGGCCAGAGTGGTGTTTTCAGGAAGATCACCGATGGATTGTAGTTTCCTCAGGAAGTCAGTGGTGTCTCAAAGAGAGCTGGGAGTGCTGGTGGCGTAGGGCCTGAGGAGGGAGTCTACATAGCCAGACAATCCTGCTGTCAGGGTGCCAATGCCTGAGATGATGGGGCATCCAGGATTTCCAGGTTTATGGTTCTGGGATAGCAGAATATCCCAGGTCGGGGTTCCAGGGGTGTGTCTGTGCGGATTTGTTCTTGTGCTTTTTCAGGGAGTTTCTTGAGCAAATGCTGTAGTTTCTTTTGGTAACCCTCAGTGGGATCAGAGGGTAATGGCTTGTAGAAAGTGGTGTTGGAGAGCTGCCTAGCAGCCTCTTGTTCGTATTTCGACCTATTCATGATGGCAACAGCACCTCCTTTGTCAGCCTTTTTGATTATGATGTCAGAGTTGTTTCTGAGGCTGTGGATAGCATTGTGTTCTGCACGGCTGAGGTTATGGGGCAAGTGATGCGGCTTTTCCACAATTTCAGGCCGTGCACGTCGGCGGAAGCACTCTATGTAGGAGTCCAGTCTGTTTCGACCTTCAGGAGGAGTCCACCCAGAATCCTTCTTTTTGTAGTCTTGGTAGGAAGCTCTGTGTAGGTTAGTATGTTCAGAGGTGTGTTGGAAATATTCCTTGAGTTGGAGTCAAAAATAAGATTCTAGGTCACCACAGAACTGTATCATGTTCGTGGGGGTGGAGGGACAGATGGAGAGGCCCCGAGATAGGACAGATTCTTCTGCTGGGCTAAGAATATAGTTGGATAGATTAACAATATTGCTGGGTGGGTTAAGGGAACCACTGTTGTGGCCCCTTGTGGCATGTAGTAGTTTAGTGTCCTTTTTCTTTTGTAGAGAAGCAAAGTGTGTGTTGTAAATGGCTTGTCTACTTTTTGTAAAGTCCAGCCACTAGGAAGTTTGTGTGGAAGGTTGGTTTTTAATGAGTATCCAGTTTTGAGAGCTCATTCTTAATCTTTCCCTATTTGCTGTAGAGGATGTTGATCCTTAAGTGATCACTCTTGGTTACAGTGTGTATGGTAATACCCATTGTTTCATGTTCTCTATGTATATAATTCTCCTCACTGTATTTTCCACTGAATGCATCCGATGAAGTGAGCTGTAGCTCACAAAAGCTTATGCTCAAATAAATTTGTTAGTCTCTAAGGTGCCACAAGTACTCCTTTTCTTTTTTCATAGATCTTACTAGACAACTGAAGTGGGGAGAACTTTGTTCTTTAAGTGTAACAAGTGGCTATTACAAGTACTCTGTGGGGAATATGGCTAGAACATTTTAGTCTTCATCTGATGCATGTCTTCTCATTTCAGGAATAGCCAAAGAAGAGGCAATGAAAGCTTACATAGCTAAAGTGGAAGAATTGAAGGGCAAATATGGCATCTAAGAATTGCATCCACTCATGACTTGCACACCTGAAATATGCCTTATTTCTTAATACTGGGGATAACTGAGTAGTGGGGATGACTGGAATGTGTAGTGTACTGCAGTTTGAGTTCTGCAATTCAGATTAAACTACTAATTGTTTAAATTCAATCACTTGTAAATTACACCTAATGAATTAAAGTACATTTGTTATCATTTGTGGTGGTCACTTTAATATAGGGATTTGGCTCATTTGCTTATCTCCATCTGATAACTGACAGTGATAAAGATTTGCAAAAATAGCTATGATGCAACACTTTAAAAGTTTCTTGCACTTCCTGTTTGTTTCAAAACTGAAGCTGCTAGCTATCTTAGTTTCCAGAGCTGTCCTGCCCACTAGAGGGCTCCAATAACCTTTCATAATGCAATAGGAACACTGGCTTCATCAAAACTAAACAGTAATTGTGGTAACAATTACTATCTCTAGTGTAGAGGAGGCACTTGATGGATAATTTGCAATTACTAAGGCTAGAATACTTCATAATAAGATGGCTAATCTTAATACTATAGATTTAAACATTTTGTTAAAGCTAATGTTAAAAAAACATTCTGAGGATTCTTACTAGTATGGTTCTCTACACTGACTCTGCTATGGCTGGTGCCCTTTACCCAAGCACGCTTGATTTAAGTCATTAGAAAGCCTTCCATCCCTCACAGTATAATCATCTACATAGCATACTTTGTGAGGATCTCAGAACTTCCCCAAGTGGGGAAATTCTCATGTGTTGAGGGAGGGCAGGGGAGACTTTTAGTAATTTGCCTACCATTCTGCAGTCAATAACTGATCTCTCTACCCAGTGCCAGTCACTAAATCCTACTGTTGGTTATAGGCCGTTCCCTCCCATCTCCCTTTCTTAGCCTGTATTTAACATGAAAACAGCCTTTCCCTCTGGATACTTTAGTTTGTTGCTGTCATTACCAACATTAAAAGGAAAGACAACCTGTGGTTGGAATGGGCAAGAACTTAATCGAACACAGTGTAGTACCAGTTGACATAGCGTCTCAAACACCACTCCAGAAATAAAAATCTTACCTGGGAAAATTCTAGGACTAGCTTTCAAAGGAATACTTTCAAGAGCATTTAAGTATCTTGCTTCAGTGGTTGTTTTGTAGCTACTTTTTGTTTCAAAAGATGAAGCCACAACATGGATTTAAGGGTGTAGGCTCAGCATGACCATGAATGAGGATTGCGGAGAATTCAGATAACTAAGTGGATTTTTTCTTTTTTCTTAAAAGGTGAGAAGTAACCCACATACTTTTATCTACCTTGCAAGAGGGACGCTATAGATTCCATCATACTAGCTGTTTGGGCATACAGGAATAGTATGTGCTGCAGGTACAATATCACGGGTAAATAGGATGGGGCCCTTTGACAGTTGTCAGGTAAGCCTAGGGGTAGTTGACTCAATTTTCTAAATTCATGGAAGTGCAAGGATTAGTGGATTCCAGGTAGCTGACTGTCTATCCTATTTTGTTAGTTGTGTATCTTTAACTTCAGAAAATCTGTTGGCAGTCAAATCACAGCTAATTATTTCCCAGCTACAATGCTAGCAGAAGGCTGAAATGGCTCTACCTCAGTTCCTTCCATGGATTTGAATGACCCTGGTCCACTGCTCTTTTAAGTAAAAAGGTTCTGTTGTAAACTTGGTGCTGTAGTTCAGCTTTTCAATTGAAGCCGGGGTGGGAGTGGGGAAATTACCTTCTTTAAGATAGAAAATTCATGGGTATTTTCCCTCTCCTTTGTTTCCTCCTGTTTCATGTCTCTCATTCCCTGTCTCTTCTGACTTCCTCCCCTTTGTTAGAAACTTAGTGTGTTATATCGTTTCCCTAGTAAAATACACGGGGTAGGAGTGGCAGTTCAGTTTAACCCATGAGATAACTTTAACTCCCTGCCAGCCCTAAATGCCTTAGGTGGCCCTGTCAAGGTTCCTCCCCCACTCTGAACTCTAGGGTACAGATGTGGGGACCTGCATGAAAACCTCCTAAGCTTACTTTCACCAGCTTAGGTTAAAACTTCCCCAAGGTAAAAATTAATTTTATCCTTTGCCCCTGGATTTCCACTGCCACCACCAAACTTTAACTGGGTTTACTGGGAAATGTAGTTTGGACACGTCTTTCCCCAAAAATCCTCCCAACCCTTGCATCCCACTTCCTGGGGAAGGTTTGGCAAAAATCCTCACCAATTTGCATAGGTGACCACAGACCCAAACCCTTGGATCTGAGACTAATGAAAAAGCATTCGGTTTTCTTACAAGAAGACTTTTAATAGAAGTACAGGAATCACCTCTGTAAAATCAGGATGGTAGATACCTTACAGGGTAACTAGATTCAAAACATAGAGAATCCCTCTAGGCAAAACCTTAAGTTACAAAAAAGATACACAGATAGAAATAGTTATTCTATTCAGCACAGTTCTTTTCTCAGCAATTTAAAGAAATCATAATCTAACACATACCTAGCTAGATTACTTACTAAAAGTTCTAAGACTCCATTCCTGTTCTGTCCCTGGCAAAAGCAACAGACAGACACAGACCCTTTGTTTCTCTCCCTCCTCCCAGCTTTTGAAAGTATCTTGTCTCCTCATTGGTCATTTTGGTCAGGTGCCAGCGACGTTACCTTTAGCTTCTTAACTCTTTACAGGTGAGAGGATTTTTCCTCTGGCCAGGAGGGATTTTAAAGGGGTTTACCCTTCCCTTTATATTTATGACATGCCCCCAAAACTCAACAGCTGTAGCTGTGAAATCAGCGATCCTTAGCGGTTTCCATTAGCTATTGGAATAGAATAGAACTGGCAAATACTTCCACTTCTGCTTTTATCTGCTGGAAGGTGTCATAATATTATCCCATGACAGTTTGCTAATATGTCTTCTGTCGGATAGAATGGCCATTTGCATGGCATTTTCAGCTGTCAGAATCTCTACTAGTACAACAGGATCATCTGGATAAGGTACATAACTGGGCCCTGGGAGACTGTGTGAGACTCAGCAAATCACTTAATTTTCCTTTTCCTCAGTTCCTTGTTTAAAAATGGGGATCGTAATTTTTCTGTTCTCCCACCTTTTGTCTACTTATGTTGTAAGTTTTTGGCAGGAACTCTCATGTCATACGAGGCATTGCAGAGTGGGGCCTTTAAGCATATTGGCTATTTATTATACAGTAGTTTGCCAGTATCTGCGACTGACACTACTTTCTAGTAGTAAGCAGCATTGGCAAGGATCCTGCAGTGATGATACTGTTTCCTGAATCTTTCACTGTCTTTGTTCTCCATCTATGTTGTTTAGCTTTGTCTTCTATATCCTGACAATTTGTGTGCCATATTTCCATCATAAGAAGATTCCTGTGCATCAATATCTTTGCTCAAAAAACTTCTGAGGAGATCAGCAGTTATGTCCATCTACACCTTGATTTCCTGAAATATTTTCATGAATGACTGACCATTCTTTTCGCAATCCAATGAGTAATGTTGCTTTTCTGGCACCTGCTTTAGCTTGTGTGGTCTCTGCTGCATCCAAAGTAGGCACAAGTTTTCTAGCAGTTGTTACTAGTATCTGATTTAAATTTATATAAAAAGCCCTCTGCCCATTAGCTGGTGTGTAGTGCTAGTTGAAATTAAGTTTCCAATCCATGAGAAATTCTGGGATTTTGGAATTTTTTTGTTCTGAACTGGAATGAAAAATTTATTTTCCTGCAAAACATGTTTGAAAAAATATGTAATGCATAATATGAAATTTCAGAATGAAAAATCAAAACATTGTTCCTTATGAGAATGCTTCATTTCAATGTTTTAAACAAAATTTCATTGAAATTAAAATGTCTATGAAAGTTTTGACAAAATGGCATTTTCCAGTGGTATAGTGTTCCACTGGAAAATTTTTGACCAGCTCTGCGGGTGTGTGCTGTTTTAGCAGACAATGAACAGCATGACACACACTGGAGGATGAGCACTAGGAGGCCAATGAAGAGATCTCCTCAGAAAGCCAGGATCACTGGAATTCAGGAACATGACACCAGGCAACTAGAAGGCGGGCCCAAGTCCTCCAGTAACTGAGCCCAATTCTTAGGTAGCAGCCCAGGCTAGGACTGATGAGGCAACCTCAGCATCTTTACCATTTTTTATTATTGTGCTATATGGCTGTGCTACCTCTGTGCCAGGTTCCCCAGGGGTGCAGCCATTCTAAGCAAATGTGAACTAGGAGTCTTTGAGGTCCCTTCCCTCCCTCGGCCCATGCTGTCCATTTTCATCTTTTTCCCCCTGCGTTTTTCTAAAATGTTGGCTGCTCCAGCTGGGGAATTAGCCTCTGTCTCATGCTAAAGCCCCAGCTATTGACCACAGAGGGCACATGCCCATCTACCTATTTTCCTTTCTCCTTTCCTCCATCTGTCCTGCCTGCAAATGCACCCCACTCCCAACCCCGTTTGCCTGCTCAATATGGTGACTGGTAGCATGGTGCAATCACAGCTTCTACCCCTCCTACAGCAGATATGAATTGTCATAAATATACACAGGGCAGCTATACTGAATTGCCTTACCTGTAAGGGGTTAATCAGCTCAATTAACCTAGTTGGCACCTGACCAGAAGGACCAATGGGGAAAGAAGATACTTTCAAATCTGTGGAGGGAGGTTTTGTTTGTGCTCTCCATTTGTTCCCTTTCTGGACCGAAGAGAGGAACCAGGCAGGAAAAACATCTTCTGAAAACCTACCTGAAATGAGCATCTAAGAATACAAAAATTGTAAGTAAGGCAAGGAAATGTTAAATTATCATTTGTGAATTTTCCCTATGCTAAGACGTAATTTCATTCCTGTTTTGTAACTGGAAAGCAGAGTCAGAGGGGAATCCTGTGTGTTTTAAATCTTTTTATTACCCTGTAAAGTTACCTTCCATCCTGATTTTGCAGGTGTGATTTTTTTTAATCTTCTTTTAAGAACCTGATTGATTTTCAGTGCCCTAAAAACTAAGGGGTTTGATCTGTGCTCACATTGTAACCAATTGGTTTGTATATTATTCTCAAGCCTCGCCAGGAAAGGGAATGAAGGGGTTTGGGGAAATATTTTGGGGAAACAGCGTCTCCAAGTGGCCCTTTTTCCTGAATTTTTGTCTAAATAACTTGGTGGTAGCAGTACTGTCCAAGGACAAGGAAAGGATTTGTGCCTTGGGGCAGTGTTAACCTAAGCTGGTAGAAATAAGCTTAAGGGGGTGTTTCATGCGGGTCCACACATCCGCACCTCAGAGTAGGGAGGGAACCCTGACACAAATAATGAAAACAACCATTTGTGTGAAAGTCAAGCTTGGATGGAGGCAGCAGTGAGAGGGAAATAAGTTTGGTGTTCTGTATAAACAGGCAATGCAGTGTTATAAACCATTACCCACCATGTTATGCAGACCCTGGACAATACAGGCTTCTGGGGACAACAGTACCTCCTCCCTGCTGTACCTTCACAGCAGTGCTCCCAGGGGCCATCTTTTCACAGACCCAAGCTCGCTGCAATGAGAACAGATGCACCTAGGAACTGAGTTCTTGTGAGCCCTCTAGCACCCCGATAACTTCAAGCCTTGCCACCCAACACCAAAAGGCACACGAAGAAGAAGAAGAGGCAGAGGCATTGTGACTTTAAGCCATCCTCACCCTTCCACCCATGTTGTGCCCCACACTGCTCCACTTTCATGTCTTGTGTGACATTCTATACCTTGGGGAAGCACCCTATAACCCCCATGTTCCTCATTTAAATATAATTGTGAAATTGCATATAAAGCATGCCATGTGAGGTTTCATGGGAAAGGTTATGATCTGCTGAAAGCCATTGTTCCATCCAAATGTGTATATCATTAGTGTAGATGAAGTTATGAGATTCATAGATATTTAGGTCAGAAGGGACCATTATGATCATCTAGTCTGACCTCCTGCACAACGCAGGCCACAGAATTTCACCCACCACTCCTGCGAAAAACCTATGTCTGAGCTATTGAAGTCCTCAAATCGTGGTTTAAAGATTTCAAGGAGCAGAGAATCCTCCAGCAAGTGACCTGTGCCCCAAGCTACAGAGGAAGGCGAATGACCTTCAGGGCCTCTTCCAATCTGCCCTGGAGGAAAATTCCTTCCCGACCCCCAATATGGCGATCAGCTAAACCCTGAGCATAGGGGCAAGATTCACCAGCCAGATACTACAGAAAATTCTTTCCTGGGTAACTCAGATCCCACCCCATCTAATATCCCAGATTGTGTTCTATATATACTAAAATATGCTATGAGTTGGGGAATTGCCCAGATATTAGATCCTCATGGACCAGCGAGCTAACCAATGCCCAGGCGGGTGTCGAACAACCATCAACAGCCATTGTCCACAAGGGAGTTACAATTCAATCCCTCACTTGCATAAGGCCACACCAGGAGAATTGCTCAACCTTGCCTGGTGGCTCAGTAATGCCCACCAGACATGCCTGAACTTGTGTTCTCCACGCACGTGGACTGAGGGTATAAAACAGAACACAGGACCTCATGTTTGGCCTTTCTCCTGACCCCACCTATGCTGCAAGCAACAAAAACACTCAAAAGACTGAAGAGTCCAACAGAGGAGACTGGCCCAGATTTCAAGCGTGAAACCTGTGTACTATGAACTGCAATATCCAGTGCGGTGAGAAAAACTGCTTAATCTAGATGTTGTCCAGTCTAATAGGGTTGAGAGTTTAGTCTGCATGCTTATATTTTATTTTGGTAACCACTCTGACTTTTTGTCTATCAGTTATAATCACTTAATCTATCTTTTGTAGTCAATAAACTTGTTTTACTGTTTATCTTTACCAATGAGTTTGCCTAAAGTGTTTGGTTAATCTACTCAGGTTTGCAAAGGCTGGTATATATCCACTTTCCATTGATGAAGTGGTGAACCAACTAATTTACTTGCACTGCTTGTCTTGAGCAGTGCAAGATAGTATATTCCTGAGGTACAAGGCTGGGAGCTGGGGGGATTTGGCTAGTACCTTACTCTGTGTGATTCATGAGTGGCTCTGGGAGCATTCATGCAATCCAACTGGGTGTGGGGTTCCACATGCGGTTGTTCTGAGTGATGATAGAGCCCAAAGGGGTTTTCTGCTTGATAAGGGGGCACAGCAGTCCCGCAGTCCCACAGTCCCAGGCTGCACCCCAGGGATCCCATCACATTTTATTTCACTGGTTTAAACATTTCTTTGTAGTTGTTAGACGATAGATTTTGTTTCATAATTAAAAAAAAACCTGTTTCATTATGGTTTCAGTTAAAGATTATTTGTGTTTAATAATAAAAACCTTGAAAACTTCATTCATAAGGTGTCAACAATGCATTTTACACAGAAAATAATTTTTAAATAAAAGCATAAGAATGGCCATACTGGGTCAGACCAATGGTCCATCTAGCCCTGTATCCTGTCTTCCAACAGTGGCCAGTGCCACATGCTTCAGAGAGAATGAACAGAACAGGGCAGTTATCAAGTGGTCCATCTCCTGTCCAGTCCCAGCTTCTGGCATGCAGAGGGTTAGGGAAATCCAAACCATGGGGTTGCATCCCTGACCATCTTAGCTAATAGCCATTGATGGACCTATCCTCCATGAATTTATCTAGTTCTTTTTTTAACCCAGTTATACTTGAGGCCTTCACAACATCCCCTGGCAAGGAGTTCCACGGGTTGACTGTGTGTGGAATGAAGAAGTACTTCTGTTTGTTTTAAACCTGCAGCCTATACCCTATTCACTTTCTCCACACCATTCATGATTTTATAGACCACTAACATAGTCGTCTAAACTGAACAGCTCCAGTCATTTTAATCTCTCATTGCATAGAAGCTATTCCATACCCGTAATGCAGCTGTTCCATACCCATAATGCATATGGTTTTACAAAAGTATCTAATCAACGACAGAAGGTGAAATAAGGATTGCCACAACATTACACCTCCACTACCCATAAACAACACTGAATTGCTCACATCCCACCCTGCACTCCACAAGATAACAGTTGGATGTACAGCTGCACAGTTTCAGACCTGAGACTCAAAATAAGAGCAATAGGCATTCCAGACACAATTGCCCTGCCTGTTACCATTTTCTATGGAATGCCTTGCAACCTGCTCATATCACTGAGTAAGTCTTTGCACCTCAGCCTCCCACTCATCATTAAGGCTTTACTGCTCTCTCTCACAAATATTGTGAAAAATAAAGCATGCTGCTGTAATCTTTAGCAGGCTTTTTTCTGCTGCTTCCAACCTGTTCCACAAACACCACCACTTTCCTTTCAAATGGCCAAATGCACTTTCCACTACTATTCGACAGCTACTGAGGTGGTAGTTAAACAGTTATTTCCTTCTGTCCAAGGAGCTTGTGAATGGCTTCATTAACCAGGGAAACGGAGGAGTAATCCAAGTCTCCCAAGATAACCAGAGCAGCGTGCATACCATTAATGTCCATAGTGATCCCGGGGACAAACAGTCCTCTCTGTTCAGGTAAAGTGGGCGGAGTTTCAAAAGATCCTAGCATCATGGACCTTCCAGACCTCCCTGCACTTATGTCTATAAACCTACCATGGTGGTCAACGAGCCCTCAGTGCACCCTGGAGAAATACCCTTTCTGTTTATAAATTCAGATCCCTGTTGGGAAGGGGCAAATAATAGGCACATCGGTCCTATCAGTTGCCCCAATATAGTTTGGGAAGCCGTTGTATGTAAAGCCATCAATAAATTCCTGAGCATTACCAAGCTTCCTGGTGCAACAGTACCTTTTACATGACAATGGCCCTAGCAGTCAATCTCCCCATGCTGAATTGGTTGGCTATGGACCAGTGGCATTCAGCGATATGTGTACGGTTTTTAAAGCTTCCAGATGGCGACCTGCTTGTCCATGGGCATGGGGCATTGCGTGCCGGCACACCGTCGCTAAAGCTCCAGGGTTAGTTTAACACATATCTCCAAAAAGGTCACCTTCCTCACCCTGAAAATCTTTTGCCCCTGCAGGTTATCGCAGGTCTGCAGAATGATTCTTTGCCACCAGTCCACACTGGTTTCCCAACCCAGAAATGGCATTGAATGGTGTGAAGTTGCACCACAAATCTGTCCTGTACTATCAGTTGATGGGGGTCCTCCTCTTCTTCCATGTCCTTCTCTCGCTTCTTCCTGCTGCTAGAGGAGCTGCTGCTGCTGCTGCCACGTCATCTGCTCAGTGCTGTGACAGGCAAAGTCCAAAGCCGAATTCTTCTGGCTGAAATACAGCTCAAGCTGCCTCTACGTATTCACAGTTGCAAGCATACTGGCACGGAGCATTGTTGGGTCCATGCTGGCCACAGCAATTAAAAAATGGCCTAGTCCACCAGAAAGGAAGTATGAGGTGGAGACAGAGGAGACATGGGATTTTTTTAAAAAATTATCTCCTTGCATCCCACAATGCATCCCACAATGAACAGCAAGAAAAATCCTAAATGCAAACTGCTGAGCAACGAAGTAAAGGACCAAGGGATACCCTCCGAGAACGTCAAGCCCTGAGTATGCAGCAAGCTGTCACTGTGTGTACACAATGATGTTCATTGAAAGAGGGCAAACCCTGCCATGTGTACACTATGAGTGCAGCTTATGTTGTGTGTAACTGACACACATCAAAAAGCTAGGGATTAAGCCCCCTATATAGGCAAGCCCTGAATGGATGTAATTTACACATTCTTCCTGCCCCCAGCACTTCATCAGATAAATTACACCAGAATAGAATCTAATTTGAATCAGCCCTTCCAGGTTCAGCTGGGCATCAAAGAGGAAGCAGAGCCCATGGAGATGAAATTTAGGAGTTGCTACATAGGTGAGGACCATGCAGTAAGAGAGTGTAGAAAAGGTGTTAAGAAAGAAATAGCTTTATGCAGAAATTAGTACATAAATATTTGTGCCTGGAGTGGACAAACAAAGGCAGCAAAAGAAGTGTCGGCTATGAATCTATTAAAATTACTTTGGCACTGAGAAATCATTACCAGGTACAAACACTAGCTAGATAGATGCTGTTGGTGCATGGGCCTTCCTCGTTTGCAAACCCTCTTGCTTTTCAAAATTGTGATACTTGTTAATATTTCTGCAGAGAACAGAGTTGAAAAAGATGGCAACTGAGGTTCAGAAGTTAGACATTGTTTATCAGTATTCAGTAGCTTTGCAAACTGTTTGTGTGTGTCTCTCTCTCTTCCTGTTGCTAGTAGGATGTTCCTAGGCAAACCCTCCAGGGCCAGAATGTTCCTTTTTGCTTCATAGTTGGTGTTTTGCTCTTCTCAAAAAGCTAAAGGAGCTGTTGACTCATTCACCGCAGTAATGCATGCCATGTAAGATCGTAGATATAGATAAGACCCTTGACTAATGGAGGAACAGATATTTCTGATTACAGGGGGATACTAGAACGAGGGGGATTCCTCCAATAGTTTCTCAGGGAGTTGCTATTGTCTCCCCAGCTATACCAATTTCTAATCCAGCCTGTGATGTTACATCTATGAAGAGCAGCAGGGTCTTGATTAATGCAGAGTATGCAGGAGGGGGAAGCTATGCTCTCAGGCAGACCCAATATGAAGGTGAGTCAGAGGGCAACTGGCAGTCATATGTCCTCAAGCCTAGGTTTGCAGGGAGTGTAGGATGGAGTTTGGACTTTGGATGCGCCAATAATAAATGTTAACTTGAGCCTGTGATAAGACAGCCCTTTACTTATCATTCTCATATTATTACTCCTTACCCAAAAGCATTATTTGCACGCTATCAAATGCAATAAGAGATTGTGCAAAAGTTTACTATTTTATTATTCAGTGAGTGTTTTTCTTGATTTGAACTATTTGGAATTATTTTATTGCTGCCAGGGCCAAAGTATGTAAAACAGATTACATGTATTACATTTCACATTACCCTTTTCCTAAAGCTCTTTCTCACCGACTTTGCACATGCTCCTTATTTTGAATGGCTTGACGGGTCGTTCTCCTTACTGCAATGAGGGCATACTGGTGATGGAAACCTTCCTCCCTCTAGTTATCTTGGTGGTGGTCTTTTGGTGCTAAAAATGTTAGTGTGAATAGCACCCAAATAAGAAAGAAAAAAAGAAGTTTACTATGATGGAATACACTCCGTATTCACACCCTACGTATCACTGTAATAATCTTTGTACAAAGTATGCCTATGGAGGTATCATTTGAAAACTCATAATTGGCTGGACAGTATTGTCCTGATAAAATATGTTTGGGCACCTTGTATGTGAAGTTATAAGATTCCCATGCATGATGTTATTAACCCGTGTTCCAAAGCCCATAGCCCTGCCCAAGCAGATGTCGCAAACAGGTCTGTCCTAAATAAAGGAATATATGCTTGCCTTAATTTGAATTTAAACAATAAACAGAATCATCAAGCAGGAAGGGGAAACAAAGGAAGCTCAAACAGATGGAAAAAACCAGCAGGGAATAGCCTTCCACATAAACTCTTTGTGTCCTGGGTCTCACCTGGAAATGTTTTTCAAGAGGGGGACTGAAACTATAAAAAAGAGGCACAAACACCCCAAAGGACCCACCTTCCTCCCTGTCTGTCTCTGGCATTGCACCTCAGAAGACAAAGGAAAACAGCCATTGGACTATAGGTGTAGAGCACGGGGGGTGGCAGTCCTGACCTAAAGAGTTTGGTCAGTAATCTGGGGGAGCATGAAAGCCTGTTGGAACAAGAGAGTTTCTTAAATAAATACTAGAAAGTGTTTTATCTTTATTTTTCTTGTAACCATTTTTTATTTTTATGCCTCATTACTTGTACTCACTTAAAATCTATTTCCTTCTTTAAAATCTATATAAAAAGGCTTGGAAAGATTAGATTTTTATCTGTAAATGTTGATTAATGTCAATTTCACCATATGCACACAAATCAACAAAAAATATTTCCACCAATAATAACTGAAATTTTCAGATAGGCAACATAAGAAAAATGCTGCTTCAGGACTTAATAGAGTTTGATGTAAGGCTAAAATTTTGACATACAGTGTTGACAATTTGTGTTGTAACAATTATAAAGCTTTAATTTTTGAATCTCAGTGTGTACTGTCTGTCACGGAGTCCCTGGGCGATGCTCTGGAACTGCTCCCCATGAAGTCAGTCAGGACTCTGGGGTAGTCGCCTTTCTGTGAGCAGCCTGTCTTCAGGACACACAGCTCACACAGCTTCCACCTTCCTGGGTCTGACCTCGGAGCATTCAGCATCCTCTGCCTCTCCATGCGCTTCCCACAGCGAGTCCGCTCAGGCGGTGCTCCTGGGGAAGCCAGAGGGTCCTGCACCCCAACTTCGCAGTCAGACGTGACTCTCAGCCAGCCAGTAAAACAGAAGGTTTATTAGACTACAGGAACATGGTCTAAAACAGAGCTTGCAGGTGCAGAGAACGGGACCCCTCAGCTGGGTCCATTCTGGGGGGCAGTGAGCCAGACAACCACGTCTGCACTTCACTCCATGTCCCAGCCAGCCCCAAACTGAAAACCCCTCCAGCCCCTCCTCCTCTGGGCTTTGTTCCTTTCCCGGGCCAGGAGGTCACCTGATTCCTTTGTTCTCCAACCCTTCAGCTCTCACCTTGCAGGGGGGGAAGGGCCCAGGCCATCAGCTGCCAGGAAACAGGGTGTCGGCCATTCTCTGTGTCCAGACTCCTGCACACACATGCCCTCTAGGGCACTGCAATGATCATACACCCTTACCCCACCACCTAGATACTTAAGAACTGCCTAGGGGAAACTGAGGCACCCCCACACTATTCAGAGGAAACATTAAGAACAGTCCCACTTCGTCACACTGTCATTAAACAATTATTGTCTGACCCTCAATAATTTCCCGCAACTGTGAAAATGTAAAATTGATTAAAATTGAAAAAATGCTTAAAAGTAAACATCAATATTATCTGTCAAAATTATTTTTAAAAAATCAAATTCTGCCAAGCCTAGAGAGAGAGCGATAGAGAAACATAGGTATATATCTACACTGCTTAACCTAGAATTGCAACGCTCTGTCGCCCATTAACTATTCTCTGAGCCAGAGGAATGCAGATTGGCCTGTCCAAGGCAGCACCTAGCACAATGGGGTCCTGATCCATGAGTGGAGCTCCTAGGTGCGACAATAATACAAATAAATAATAATTTTAAGATATCACTGTCTCTGTAAAGGTACTAAGCAATCCCCATTACAACACACTTAGTTTTCACATGTATACCTTTCCAAAATAATAACCTCATGGCTGAGCTCTTCCGTGGCTGATCTTTGCCTAAAAGTGTTTTTGTTGTTTTATTTTGAAAAGGTTGAGTGAAATCATTGGCTGAGTTTAGTTATGACAGAATGAGGAGAAATACATTTTTCCACTGATAAAAAGTCCACAGTTATACTAGATAGGATTTTTAAATATGATTATAGAAGGAAATATATATGTTTAAATATATATATATACACAGACACACATAGAAAGGTGTTTCAAGACAAATAATAGCAGCAGCAAAGGGAGTAATTATTATTAATTATTATAGTAACATCCAAATGTTTACCTCATCCTCCTCTCAACCACTTTAGTGAAGGGTGAATTTCAACAAGTAATTGGGACTAGCTCAATTCTAAGTGTAGGCAATTTCTACTTTCTCATATTTTTCTCTTTCAGAGCAACAAAATAATTAAAGGCAAACAACTATGTTAAAGCTACTTTAAGACTGCAGTTAAATTGCAAAAGGTCAAGAAATACAAAAGTTAATGTTTCAATAACCATGTACACTTGGCTAGATTGCATAGGTGTTGTATTATATTGGGCCTATTTTTCTGGCGGAATTTACTATACTACCATAAAATATACATGATTTACATATGTCATGTTTACAATTAATTCTGGGGTTTGAATCTACTTGTATTTCGTTTGATGTTCGTTAATTAATTTTACATAAGCAGAGATGCAGGTAATTAATTTTAAAAAAATCAGTTTTCAAAATAAAATGTTTACCCAGTTGGTTGTCCATCAGAAATCTTGTTTCTTCCTGAACCAACTTGGCCAATACCATACACCAGCTAAAGGCCCCTAATCTCAATCAAAGTAGTGCTGGTTTCTCAAATCAGACAACTAGAGACTAAGACCCAGATTCCTGAAGGTATTTAGGTGCCCATCTGTTTCTATAGGCACCTAAGTCCACCATTTAGGAGCCACTGACATTTCCAAAGCCATCATTCAGCTGTCGCCTCATGCCATAGCCACCTAAATCCCCTGGGTGTCTAAATTTTCATTCATCAGCATTTTCAAAGCAGCCAACGCACTACTGCCATGTCTGGCTAACAAGCTATAGCTCAAGGCGAAGCCCTGGAGGCCCTGAAGCAGGATTTTTAAACTCAGCAGGGGAATGCCTGTCTCGCCAACAAAGCCTGAGCCTGTAGGCATGCTCTGAGCAGACTTGAGACATGTCACACTCAACAGCCGGAGGACCATGTGCAGGCTGCCGGGGGAGCAGCAAAGCTCCCATACATGCAGTTGGGCACAGGGAAACAGGGGCCGGTGTAAGAGGTATCAAGTGAGAGCAGAAGGCAGTGACAGTCAGTTTTGGCTGCTAAGGTATGGACGCCACAAGCAACTGACCAGGCTTAGGTGCCTAACTCCCGGAGGATGTTCATGGCTGAGGATCCTGAGTGGAGGGAAGTGCCTATCGCTGGTCAATCAGACAGGTCAGCTGCTTGCTTCTACTCAGCATTTCACTGCTCATCAGTTCAGCCAGTTTCCCACTCAGCTTGCTGGTATGACATACCTGCAAAGCGAAGAAGTACAATTCACATTAACCCGCTCCCCACTGCATTTCCCGTTCCCTGAGCCAGATGAGGGGAAAGGTCGTGACCCAGGAAGTGGCTGGGCTCTGTTTTGGGAGCATGTTTTGGGAGTGGCTGCATGGAAACCGGGAGTGGCTGCATGGAAACCAGGAGCTGCAGGGAAGCTGAAGCCGCGGCTTCATGGTAAGGTGGAGAGCTGGAGAGAAGCTGGAGGCAGGCGAGCTGCATGGAGAATAGTCTGTGAGTGCTGGACATCAGAATTGCATGCAGGACTGTGTGGGACTTATGGGAAAGAAGCAACAGCAGCCGGCTAGGGAGCCAATACAGAGGGGCCCCAATGAGAGACAATAACTAAGACTGGCTTGGAAACTCACAAGCTCCTATTTGCTTTGAAAAGACTTTGGACCAGAGAGGGCACCCCAGGCACTAGGGCTGCAGAGCCCTGACTCTCAATTGGACAAACACTTACCATTATCACTCACTACGGACTGTAACTGTTTAAGCCTCTGTACTATGGTATTTGCAAACTTTCCCCTTCCTGCCACACCTGGTAAAATAGCCTTTTCTTGAGCCATGTGTCTGAGTGGTCAGAGGGACCCACCAGGGCTAGCTCCTGAAGTCACCCAGTGCTTGCTACTGAGTTGTGGTGAACCTGCTCCTGTCATACTACTGACACCCTAGAGCAGTGGCTCTCAATCTTTCCAGACTCTGGTACCCCTTTCAGGAGTCTGATTTGTCTTGCGTACCCCAAGTTGCATCTCAGTTAAAAACTGTTTGCTTACAAAGCCAGACATAAAAATACAAAAGTGTTACAGCAAACTATTACTGAGTAATTGCTTAGTGTCTCATTTTTTACCATATCATTATAAAATAAATCAATTGGAATATAAATATTGTACTTATAGAGCAATATAAACAAGTAACTGCATGCAATTTTAGTTTGTACTGACTTCGCTAGTGCTTTTTATATAACCAGTTGTAAATTTAGGCAAATATCTAGCTGAGTTGATGTATCCCTTGGAAGACCCCTGCGTGCCCACAGGGTATACATACCACTGCCCGAGAGGTTTCATGTACTCCAGCACTGAGCAGCAGCAATCATTACACTGGCTTCTGAGGATGCCTTCCGTAGGCGCCTAAGTCTCCCCATGCAATGTACGGGGCCTGAGCTCCTAGCTCAGGACTGAAAAGTCCACTGGGAAGCAGGCCAACCGAGGGGTTTGATGTTACACCACTGAGCGGAGCAACGCCTAACCAACTGCCTTTAAGGATGTGGGCCTAAGCTCCTGATTCTGCAGACAGTTATCCACATGCTTATCTTTACACACATGAGCATTACCGCTGGCTTTAGTAGGACTACCTGCATAAGAGTGGCCTTGATTTAGCAAGGTAGCAAGGATGTGCCTACCTTTAAACTCAGAAGCAGTGCCATAGAAGTCAATGGGCTTGGTGTTTAAAGAAAGGCAAAGGCTCTTAAAAGCCTTGTTGAGCCAGAGCCATAGTGCATGGTGTTTGCACACTTGGTGCTAAGTGACACAAGGACTGGGTCACATGGACGTCTTACCAGGAAACCAGTTTGGTGCAGTTTGCCTGAGCCTGAGTTTTCTTAGCAAAGCCACATGCAAGTGGAGTTTTCTCAGTCCATTCCCCTTCTTGTGGCCACAAAATGAGGGCTACTCTGCACTGAAAAATTACATCAGCATAGCTATATCACTCAGGGGGTGTGAAAAATCCACACCCATGAGACATGTAATTAGGCCAGCCTAACCACTGGTGTAGACAGCACTAGGTCAATGGAAGAATTCTTCTGTCGACATGGGTACCATTTCTCAGGGAGGTGGATTACCTACAGTGATAGGCGAACCCCTTCCATTGCTATAGTAAGTGTCTACAGTGAAGTGCTACAGCGGCAGAGCATTGAAACTGTGTATCTGTAGCAACTTAAGTGTAGACATAGCCTAAGGCCTGGTCTACACTAAAAAGTTAGGTTGACCCAGTTTCGTCGCTCAGGAGTGTGAAAAATCCACATGCCTGAAAGGTGTAGTTAAGCTGACATAACCTCTGGGATAGACAGCACTAGGTCAGTGGAAGAATTCTTCCATCAACCTGGCTACCAGCTCTTGGGGAGGTGGATTACCTATGCCCATCATCATCGGTAGTCTCTACACTGAAGCACTACAGCAGTACAGCTGTCCCACTATAGCGTTTCAAGTGTAGACATGCCCTGAGACAATTCAATTTTCTTGCAATTATGAGCCAGGAGTAACTACTCTCAAATGAGCTCAGGAGGTGGAAAGATATAACAGCAAATACACGCAACCAGTCTAGACCCCCACAATGTAGAAATATGACCTGCAAAATAAACATAATTGGCACAGGATTTATTGACTACATCCCATTTTATGATGAGCCTAAAACAGAAAGGGAACACAGGAAGTGTAAAATTTGATGACGCAGATAATATATTCAGAGGACAAAATTGTAGCCAGCCAACAACCAAAGAAAAACCACAAGAATGAATTTTTTACTGACCCTGCAAAATTTGCTACATGGTACAAAAGTGAAGTGGAAAACATACAGTTCAGAGTGTGGGGGAAGCATAGTCTCAGAATTCACTACAGTCTTGAAACAAAATGCAGATAATATACATTACAGATGCTTTAAGCAAAGATTCTGGGATAGAGAGAATGCAAAAGTCTGAATTTACCATAAAAATCTGAAAATTAAAGTAACAGAATTTTCAACAAGGAGAAAAATACTAGAAATAGAGTGTTATGAAAGAAAACTGTCTCTTCAGGAAAATGTATTTGTAAAGGAAATAAATTAAAAAGTCCTGGTAAAATTGCTACAAGATTAACATAAATAAGTAATATTTATGGATAAATATATTGCTCAGAAATGGAAGCAAGAAGCATGGGAAAAGAAGTCTTGATCACCTAAATGCTACACATTGAGAAGGAGCTCATCAGAATTCAATACAGGTCGGAAAACAGAAGATAATGAGCCAGGTTCTGATCTTTGGTACACCGGTGTGAGGTCCCAATCCTACAAGTTATGGCCCATGCACAATAACTTGTAACATCAGGCCTAAATCTAGAGAATTTCTACTAAAGTCCATGGGGTCGCTCCAGACATTTATTGCTATAATTGAAATCAGAATTTGGCAGTAAGGTAAGGATGTCTGATGATGCAGCAAAAAGCACAACTTCCTTTTTTAAAAAAAAAAAAGTACTTTCTGCCAAGTGCCAAAGAAAAGAAAGCAATCAGTAATTCATTGCAGGACGGGAAAGAATAAGTAAGAAAAGATAAAGGGAATAAAACTTTCTGAGTGGAGATATTTTTGCTGACCGCACAGGTAGAGATATATAACTACAAGCTGCTTTTTTTTTTTTTTTAATCAAACTGAAGTTTATTAGTAGCCTAGATGGCATGACAGGAATTTATGATCATGGTCTCACTTTCTTGCCTTTGTACAAGGCTAAGAGAGAAACATTGGCTACTTTGACAGCCTTGAAGCAGACACCAGGAATGTCACCAACAGCATGACCCTTCCGACCAAAGCCAGCAACCTGAACTTCATCATTTTCCTCAATGAAGCTCAAGCAACCGTCATTAGGAACAAAGGCCGTTATTTTCTTGCCATTCTTGATCAGCTGGACTCTGACACATTTCCTGATGGCTGAATTGGGCTGCTTAGCCTCCACACCAACTTTTTCAAGAACAATTCCCTTTGCAGGGGAAGCTCCTCCAAAGGGGTTGGCTTTCAGGGCAGTACCCAAGTGGGCCTTCTTGTATTGCTTGTCATGCCATTTCTGATCCCGTCGGTGGCTGCGAAGCTTTCTAGCGGTACGAAGCCCATGCACTTACCCATCACGCTGCCGCTGGCCCAAGCCCCAGAGAGAGCTTGCTGGTAACAGATAAGGATGTTTACAGTCTTCACTCACAATCCAAGGTGAGAGGCTGGAGATGTTATAAATACAATGGGGTTGCATGGGGTGTGTGGGGGGGAGGGTCTGTCAGTGCTGTGCTTTTGGAAATACAAACACATGCAGCAACTATTGATAGGGGAAGACAGAGAAGGGAACTGCCCTTCATTACAACAAGGAGGCATCTTAAGGCTCCCAAGAGTATTTATTTTATGTATCGGCATTTCCATGGCTGCTCATCATTGGGGTATCTGATAAGCCAACCCAGGAAGTAATTTTAGGTCAGATTAAATGATCCCTCTGGCCTTGGAGTCTATCCAAATTTCCAGAGTTTGGGGGTAGAAATCAACACACCCCTTATGAGCCACAGCTGTCTGTATGAAAGTGTGATACATGTTTTTGAGAAAGTCATGAGCAAATTAAAACAATGCTGTATAATAAAAAGTGCCTTTGCAACACTAACTATAGTATTTATTACATGCCCTTATATCTGTACTAGGGCATATAGTTAATGCAGCCTTGTTATGTGTGTATAACATGCAAAATTTGAGCTCAATCCTGCTCCCATTAAAATCAATGGCAAAATTCCCATTGTCTTCAGTGAAGCAGGATCAAGCCCTGTGTGCTCCTAGCATTGAGCACTCAGAAAAGTAGAGGCAAAAGCCTAAAAGTGGAGTGATGCTTTCTTAATATAACAGCACTGGCAGCTGCTGCTGCAGACTATAGTGTCCTTTGCAGAAGTGAGGGGAAATCTAACAGCAGGTGATATTTTCTTCCAAGGCTATTTTATTCTTAATGGAGCATGTGAGAGATTACTCACTAGTTCAGATTTTGTTCACAGTTCTGCTAACATAAATCAGGAGCAGCTCAGTGTAAAATAAGATTGGAATCAGACTCTCTATGTGCACCCTTTCCCCCCCCATATGTGTGTAACCCTTCTGCCCGTCAGAATTGGCAGCAACAAGGGCCAGGTTCAGTATCTAGGGGTTCCATTCCAATAACACAATGCAAAACTGGCTCGAGCCCCCACCCAGTGACTTGGGACAAATATATACCACCCCCGCTGGGCGCCTCCAAGAGGCAATACTTCCCCTCTCACAAGCAGGGAGTCTGAGTGTAGCAAAAAGCCTTTTAATAACAGAGATAAACAATGTGGCATTATGTTGGGGAAACACCACGAACAGGATTCATAACACAACCCATGAGCAAAAACCCACCCCAAGCAAAGTGGGGCATGTCCTTTCCCTTGGGTTCTTGAGTCCAGCAATCCAAAATCATCCAAAGTCCCCAAAGTCCAATGGCCCAAAAGTCTCTGTCCCTGGTCAGGGCAGCCCCAGAGTTCAAACGTTTATCTGCACAGTTTTACCTCCCAACCTGAGTGGAGATGGGGGGGGGGGAAGAAAAGAGGTAAGAGGCACCTTACATATCTGTGCTGAGTGCCCCACAGCTCCATAGAGCTTCGCTCTGCTCCACCAGCCGGTCCACAAGCCACTCCAGCCGTCCTGCAAACTGCTCCACAATATATCTTCAGGCTCCCCCACTACTTAACACAACACTCAGTGATTTCAGCTCTTAGTCAGTTTTTAGCTCTTTTGTGATTTCAGCTTGGAGTAGGGGAGCCTTAGCACTGGTGCACCATTAGCCCAAAGTGAATTCAGCTCAGCAGCCTGTAACTAGACTCCTAATGGAATCAACATTAGCTCTGATATTTCACAGTGGAGAGAGGAGGAAGTGCAATTAGCATGTAAGGGCCTCACCAGGGGGCCCATGCCACCAAGTATAAATACCTGTCCCCAACCTCTCTCCATTCACAGAGTTTTGGAACCCATGTCCCTTGCCTAGCGAGTGCTACTTAGTTGATGGCAAGTCCCTCCATCATAACAAAAGGCCCAGTACAGTTCCAAGCACAGTTCCCATAATCAGGGTAATAACAATTTATTCTTCCTGCCCCAATAACAGAGACACTGGGGATCCCACAGCAGCCAAAGTGACCATTCGGGCAGCTATGGCCTCATTCTAGGTGGGGTGGGTGTGCCTATGCAAATGAGATCAGCCCCTAAAGTTATTTTCCATAACTTGCCACACCTCACCACCAGATGTCAGGGTGGAGCTCATCCTGACTCTGCTTACATGTGGAAATGAGGGTTTAGTGAGCAGCATGGATGTGTTTAACCTTCTGGACAAAGAGATGCTCCAAGTATTAACCCAATCCAGAAACTTTCAAAGTGCCACCTTAGAGCCCTGGAGGAAAAGCTGGTATTGATTGTATTGTATTTTTAGAGTAGTTTAAGAGAACACTTACTCTCTCCCTTTACTCAAAGATTTGAACATTTGGGGGCCAGAGGAAGGCGGGGTGTTCATACTGTGTAGGGTCTTCAATTCTGCAGTCACACCACTTTTTTTTCCAAAGGAGACAGTGTTGTCAACACTGATGATTTGCCCCAGAAATAGCAACCAGTGGGCAGCTACAAAAAACAATCCCTAGCATAAAATGGCTAAGCCACAGTAAGCAGTAAAGGTGCTGCTCACCCTGGCTTGAAATCAGAGTAAACTGTACCAATGCAAACTGCTGTGTATATCAGCTTTGGTTGTTTACACTATGATTTTGTACTAGTTTAGCTATAACAGCAGCTTATATCCTCGATGCTGACAAAGTCCATATGGGCTCCAAAGCATGCCACAAGGTCTGGTAAAAGGGATGGGTTGGAATTGTATTAATTTCTTTAGCTTTTTTTGAGTTTTTTTAGTTGAATCCCTTTATTGAGATTCAGTCAGCTGGGTACTTTGTTATTTATTTTTGCACATGTTTAATGATGTAAGGTTAGGATGTTCCATAAGAAAAAAAGTAAATCACTTTCACATGCATCTCTTCATGAGACTTTGAGCTCCTACAAATGAGTATTTTAGCTAATCCAGATTTGTTTAGCAGAGAGGACACCTTCATTTCTATGCATTTTATGCTTTAATAAAACCTAGCACACATTTTATAGCACTTTTCTTCTTCAAAGCTCTTTACGAACATTATCTAATTGATCCCACAGTGACTCTCTGAGGTGAGTATAAAGTATCGTCAACCCTAAGAGTTCTAAAATCATGAGTCAGGCTTCAGAAAATTATGAGATTGGTTTAAACATGATAGGCTCTTTAAAAATATATACATATGAGGAGCTTTCCATTTGCCTTTTGGTTTGTTAGCCTCCACTTGTCTCCAGTCATATTTCCAAGCTTTTCACTGCACCCATGGGGGCTGGAAAATTTTTAAAAAATGAAAGCGGAGGTTCTCACCTCATCACATGCCTCCAGCAGCTGGGGCTTTACAAAAACCACCAAACACCACAAAACTCATGCTAGAAATAAAAGGAGTTGGCAACACTGCTGAGATATTATTTTCCCTGCTCCCAGAAGCTTTGTATCTTGTTTCATTCCATTTTGTGTCCTTTTGTTTGATTTTTACCATTATCAAAAGCCAGGTTTACCCACCGCCAGCCGCCCACCCAGGATGGCTGACACACAACAACTTTTTTTGGCCCCAATCCTGTCAAGGAGCTGACTGAGGAGATATCTGAGCCATTGGTGATTATCTCTGAAAAGTCATGGAAGATGGGAGAGATTCCAGAAGACTGGAAAAGGGCAAATATAGTGCCAATATATATAAAGGGAAATAAGGACAGCCTGGGGAATTACAGACCAGTCATCTTAACTTCTGTACCCAGAAAGATAATGGAGCAAATAATTGAGCAATCAATCTGCAAACATCTAGAAGATCATAAGGTGATAAGTAACAGCATGGATTTGTCAAGAACAAATTATGTCAAACCAACCTGATAGATTTCTATGACAGGGTAACAAGCCTTGTGGATAGGGGGAAGCGGTAGATGTGGTATATCTTGACTTTAGTAAAGCTTTTGATACTGTCCCTCATAACCTTCTCATAAATAAACTAGGGAAATGCAACCTAGATGGAACTACTATAAGGTGGGTGCAAAACTGGTTGGAAAACCATTCCCAGAGAGTAGTTATCAGTGGTTCACAGTCAAGCTGGAAGGGCATAATGAGTGGGGTGCTGCAGGGATCAGTTCTGGGTCCGATTCTGTTCAATATCTTCATCAATGATTTAGATAATGGCATAGAGAGTACACTTATAAAGTTTGCGGATGATACCAAGCTGGAAGGGGTTGCAAGTGGTTTGGAGGATAGGATTAAAATTCAAAATGACTGGAGAAACGGTCTGAAGTAAATAGGATGAAATTCAATACGCACAAGTGCAAAGTACTCCATTTAGGAAGGAACAATCAGTTCGACACATACAAAATGGGAAATGACTGCCTAGGAAGGAGTACTGTGGAAAGGGATCTGGGGGTCATAGTGGACCACAAGCTAAATGTGAATCAACAGTGTAACACTGTTGCAAAAAAAGGGAACGTCATTCTGGGATGTATTAGCAGGAGTGTTGTAAGCAAGACACGAGAAGTAATTCTTCTGCTCTACTCCATACTGATTAGGCCTCAACTGGAGTATTGTGTCCAGTCCTGGGCGCCACATTTCAGGAAAGATGTGGACAAACTGGAGAAAGTCCAGAGAAGAGCAACAAAAATGATGAAAGGTCTAGAAAACATGACGAATGAGGGAAGATTGAAAAAACTGGGTTTGTTCAGTCTTGAAAAGAGAAGACTGAGAAGGGACATGGTAACAGTTTTCATGTACATAAAAGGTTGCTACAAGGAGGAGGGAGAAGAATTGTTCTTCTTAACCTCTGAAGATAGGACAAGAAGCAGTGGACTTAAATTGCAGCCAGGGCGGTTTAGGTTGGACATTAGGAAAAACTTCCGGTCCGAGTGGTTAAGCCATGGAATAAATTGCCTAGGGAGGTTGTGGAATCTCCATCATTCGAGGTTTTTAAGAGCAGGTTAGACAAACACCTATCAAGGATGGTCTAGATCAGGGGTAGGCAACCTATGGCATGCATGCCAAAGGCGGCACGTGAGCTGATTTTCAGCAGCACTCTCACTGCCCGGGTCCTGGCCACCGGTCCTGGGGACTCCGCTGCTGGCCTGAGGTACAGATGGGCAAGAGAGGGCACAGCTCAGCACCCCCACCTTAAAAATTGTCCCAGCGCCACTGTATTGGGATATTTTTAAGTCCTGATTTGCTGCTTACATCACTATCATGCCACGTGGAACGACGCACTGTGTTTGATGTTGAGATTAGAATGTACGTACAAGAACTGGAATCAGAATTATCTGACAGATTTCAAGATTTCCAGCGATTTGGCCCAATGCTTTTTCTAATTAAACCTGAAAAGTTCAACAAAAGTGACTTGGATTTGTCTGTATTTCAGTGGATGGGTGCTGAAGATTTTGAAATGCAGCTCATTCAGTTAAAAAGCTCAGAATTGTGGGCATCAAAGTTTGGAGATCTGCAGAGTGCTCTTGAAGCTACCGAGGGAGATCATGTGGCCTCTATTCTGACCAGCTGGACGTCCCTGCCAGTGAAATTGAACTGTTTGAAGAAAATAGCGTTTGCAATGCTTTCAGCATTTGGATCCACATACGTGTGTGAACAGGTATTTTCACACATGAAATCTGTCCTCTGGCCCTCTCGGAGCCGGTTAACAACTGATCACTCAGAAGCCTGTGTGCAGCTTAAAGTATTGTGCCAGACATTGGAAAACTCAGCAAGGAAAAGCAAGGGCAAGGATCACACTAAACTGATAAGATCTGCATTTTAATTGAATTTTAAATGAAGCTTCTTAAACATTTTAAAAACCTTATTTACTTTACATACAACAATAGTTTAGTTATATATTATAGTCTTGTAGAAAGAGACCTTCTAAAAACATTAAAATGTATTATTGGCACGCAATACCTTAAATTAGAGTGAATAAATGAAGACTCGGCACACCCCTTCTGAAAGGTTGCCGACCCCAATCTAGATAATACTTAGTCCTGCCTTGAGTGCAGGCGAGTGGACTAGATGACCTCTTGAGGTCCCTTCAGCCCTACGATTCTAAGATTGACACACGTTTAAAATTACCCTTCTCTGGAGCTCATGTCGCTGACCTGGCCAGGGCCGCTCAGGGGCCCAAATCTCAGCTCCAGGAGGTCCTTAGGACCAGGGGTGAAAGTAAATTAGAGGACTTAGAGGAATCTTGATTTAAAGGGCCAGGGCTCCAGCTGCGGTCGTGGCAGCTGGGAGCCCGGGGCCCTTTAAATCACCCCCGAGCTACCAGCTGCAGAGGCGGCTGGGAGCCCCAGGACTCGGGGGCGATTTAAAGGGCCCAGGGCTCCAGCTGCCGCTACTGCAGTGGAGCCCCCAGCCCTTTAAATCACTGAGGAGCCCTGGGGGCTCCTGGCTGCCTCCGCTACCCCGGGGCTCTGGGCTCTGGCAGAGCTTTAAAGGGCATGGGGCTCCGCTCTGGTAGCGGCTGCCGGAGCCCCGAGCCCTTTAAATCCCCACCTGAGCCCTGGGATAGCGGCGGCCAGGCTCCGTCGGGGATTTAAAGGGCCTCGGGGCTCCAGCCGCCGCTACGGTCCTGGCCCTTTAAATCCACTCTGGAGCCCCGCCGCCTCTACCCCAGGGCTTCGGCATCAGGGCTCCAGCCGGGATTTAAACGGCCGGGGCAGTAGCAGCGGCTGGAGCGCGGGGGCCCTTTAAATCCCCTCTGGAGCCCCGCCACCACTACCTCAGGGCTTCGGCAGCAGGGCTCGGGTGGAGATTTAAAGGGCCGGGGCGGTAGCAGCGGCTGGAGCTCCGGGGCCCTTTAAATCCCTGCCCCAGCCCCGCCGCTGCTACCCCAGGGCTTTTAATTGCCCTCTGGGAAAGCCGCTCCCGGTAGGGCGCACCAGCTCTTAAGCGAACCGGCTTCCTTTCACCTCTGCTTAGGACCCACCTCGGACACATGCTGGAGACCCCGGCCCCCAAAGCCCCTAGGGACACCGGGGAGAGACCCCAGGGACTCCGGCTGCTGCTGTCCAGCTCCCTCTGCTTCCACCCTCCCCTGCTTCCCTGCATCCTTCATTACTCCTCTGCCCCCGCCTGTGCCCCTGCCCCCCGGCTGCCTGCCGCCGCCCGCGCCCTTTCCTGGCTCCCGCCGGTCGCTTGTTGCTGGGCTCGGAGCGCTTCGCTAACCTCCGCCTCCCTCCCTCCCTCCTCCGTGGCTGCGGCCGCCTCCTCTCCCCCGCGGCTGCACTGCTGCTGACTCAGCCAAAGGGGGAACGCAAAGGGCAGCAGCCAGCCCTGCCGTGCCGCAGCCCCCGGCTTCCCTGACCCCGGCAAGTTGCTGGCCGGGTGGCTGCTGCCCCCAGCTGTCCCGGCCGGGACCCTCCAGCTCTGAACGGGGCGCTGGCAGCGAGAGCTTGTTGTCAGCCCCTGAAGCGAAGCGAAGCAAAGTTTCTCTCTGGTCTCCTCCTCGCTGCAGGCAGCCGGAGCCAGCATGACAGCCATAGCGGTGCAGGTAATGAGGGGACACTGGGGCCCCGAGTGCCTGGCTGGGGGGAGATCGGCTGTTTTGACTAGACAGATGCAATCAGTGTTGGTGCAGAGACGCTGGATTCCTGTTGTGTTTTTTTTCCCCTTTGTTCTCCCGCTGGAGGCTAAATGTTTATCACCCTGCAAGCTGAACTGCTGCTATGCTGAGTTCTTGCTACCTGTTGCTCTTTATAGTCTTCTTTGTGCACACAAAAAAAAAAAACTTCCTCCAGATGTACCTTTTTAAATTGAAAGGAGAGCTTCTGTAGGAGCTCTGTACAGAGCAGAGTATAGGTGCATTAGTTTCACCCAAAGAATGGAAAGTGACCAGGGGTTAGGAAAGGACCTATGGCCTTCTATATCTAATCTGACCTTTCCTCGGAGACATTTCTTAATTACCGCGAAGTGTGCCCAAAAGCTGCATTCTTACTGTTCTGTGTCTTAAATCCACTCAATGATCATTTAACACCAAGCCTTCCTATTACTAGCTGCAGGGCATGGTTATTAATATATGTGGCGGGGAAGTGCCTAGGTCTGGAAAAATGATTTGCACCATTCTGTAACAACAAGAGTTTGCTCTTAGAGAGAGAGCAAGAGATTTTATAAACAAGTGGCTATAGTGTGAGACTTGTCTATCCAATTTGTCTTAATTCTAATTAATAAATCAAAGTTGGTCCATTTCCCTTCCCTATCCCCACAGTATTGTGTGTTGTTTACAAAGTTCTCCATCACTGACATGTTGCATACACTTCGGCAGTATGACTCTTCCTCTAAGCGTCCTGTGATGCTTTATATGAAAGATGATATTTTCAAAATAAAGTACATCAGTATGGTGAAGGGAGGTGTTTAGGCTTGGTGATGGTGGGAACTTGCTGACAGTGAGATCTCTTAAGAGGTGGAACACTGTAGTCTCCCAAAGAAAGTGAGTGAAGCCCCCTCATTTAAAAAATGTAAAACTGGACTAGACCGAACTGTAGAACGCGTACTGGAGGAATCAGTCCTGCATTGGCAAGGAGACTGACTGGACAAGCTAATCAGTCTATACACCCCTAGATGGAGTTGGGTGTGGATTACAGCATGCAGTGCTGCACCACTCTGAAAGAAGGCTTGCTGTTTGTGTGAGAACATAGGTATTGATGCTAGCAGTAACTTATTTAGTAAGTACTTAGCAGTAATTTGTCATTTGCGGATTTAATTCTACTTATTAAGCCCATCCATGTCAGAACCACCAGATATGTCACTCTGAGATATCCAATTAAAGCCAGATTTCATTTATTTTAAAACAATTCTATTTATTTTAAAAATGTGTATTGACCTAATCTGTGTAGCATGTGGTGGGAATAAAACCAGACAAATATTAGTTGGTAAAAGCCAAACTCATGCCCACCTTTATCACCACCCAGAAAATTCAGTAACCCAAGCATATATAAAGGAAGAATGGTCTGCTGAGGTTAACATAGCTGAGGCCTGGAAAACAGGAGACCTGAGTTCTATTTCTAGCCTGGACACAGACTTTCTCTGACCTTGAGCAAGTCACTGCATTGCAAAGTTACGAAGGAGATTTAAGACCCACGAGTAGGAGATACAGAGTTCAAGGTTTATGCAGCATGGGTGTATTTTGTCTTTAGCTATCATGGAATGCATAGTTGAAAACCTACCTAAGAGGAGAGTGGGCAAGTGCTGGGGGATGGGGGAGGAGAGCAGCAGAATGCAGGGAGGCACAGAACAGCCTGTGTATTTGGGCTTTGGAGGCACCTGCTCTCACTGAGCCACAGGCAGTAGATTGGCAGGGGTAGTGTTATAAAATATTCCCTGTCGGAATTTGCTTCTTTGCTGAACTTGAGCACGTTTGAGTGGTACACAGGCAACCCTAGGCTACTGCAATAGCCATACTTGCCCCAGGCACCCAAATGCTATTTGCACAGGGGATTGGAGTAAGTTAATGCTGACCTAGTCAGCAGTGATGTGCATGCTGTTTAATAGTCTATAACATGGTATTTTTGCAAGGGACTGACAGTAGAAGCTGCTGAACACTTTTGAAAATCTGACTCTAATTGTGGGTATTGAGCACCTGAAAATCTGTCTTTAAGACTGTAATCTTTGGGGCAGGATTGTCTTTTTCCTTGGGAGTATGTATTGTTCCTAGTACAATTGGGCTCTGATCTCTGACTAATAAGTGTCAGTTCTGCCTCTATATTCCAGGATAATACAGGATTAATATCCTGGGACCGGCTCTAGGTGTACTGCGTAGGATGATACATGACTGCAAAGTTCCAGCATTATGACTCAATATCTTGTGGATATCTTTGTACAGTACAATAATTTGAATAAAATCAGAGATTGTTTCCTCGTGAATAGGATATTCTGTGAACATATAGGCTCTAAAAACTGAGTACACTGAGCACTCACATATGACTTTTAAAACAACTCAAAGGATTAAAGATTTTAGAGTCTCATAAGTAACATTTGAGTGTTCATGTATTACTATTTTAAAACTCTTGTTTTTAAAACCCTCTTGGCAGGTTCAGTGTAACACTTCTATCCCTACCGTTTCCATTAGGCAAACAATTTTTTCCCCACTTTCCTTTTGGCTCATACACCAAACACTGCTCTGCATCACGTGTTTCCTGTTTGTGTTCTAGCACCATCAGCAGTGTTAGTCTCACTCTAGGGATAAGGATTGTTTGTGACCTTGTGCCCCATTGGTTGGCTAGTTCTGGAGTGGCAGAGCACAAAGGGATTGTTCACCATACACAAATGGGGCTGTTTTGACATTTGCTGTTTATTTTTGAGAGAACTGGATTTAAATAATATAGGTCAGATTGTGCTTGCCTTGCTTTACTTCTACTTTACTAGTAGTCCCATTGACTTCAGTGGGACTACTCCTGGTTGTAAGGGACTGTTTAACACGAACAAGGCTATCACAAGCTGCCCCCTAGTTTGAGGGTTCAGTCCCACACTCCTTATTCAGCCAAAACTCCCACTGACTTTCACAGAGTGCAGTATTGGGCTGATGATCTAATGGAGAATACTCTACAGATTCCAGTAGTTGTAAAGAAGGTCAAAGCATGATCCTAAAGTTATACTGCAGTTCTCTCTTTAATCTCCAAAAAAGCATATTACAAATTGTTTCGTGAAGAGTGTAGGCCTGAGTCTCTTTTCACTAGCACAGATTGTGTATCAAGAGGAATACCATTGAAATTGATGGTGTAACACCAGTTTTTTACCAGTGTAAGTGAGATGAGAATCAGGCCCAGTGAGTGTTTACATTCATGAAGGCTGGGTTTTTATGGAGACTGAAGGAGTTAATGCACCCCAGCCCGCATTCCCCACTTAGGCTCCTTTGACAATCTCAGCCTACATCTGGTGCATAGGCGGCATTGTTATCTTTAAGGTTGTAGTCATTTCCACTGGAACCTCCCTTTTTCCATGGCTTGTGCCTTTCTGAAAATTTAATCTTTTGGTCTGAAATTTTCCATGCTTGGTTTCTGTTCCAAAGGTGACTTTTTTCTTTTTCTTTTCTTAATTTGAGCAGAATCTATGTGGCCATCTTTGAGTGATAGGAGAGGTGAGGGGGAAATACACATTTCCCAGTGTAAAGTAAGTTCTTATTGGCATTATAGTAGTGTGTCCCCCCAGGCCCCAGTCCTGATCAGGGTTCTACTGTACAAATACACAGTCAGAGACAGTCCCTGCCCAAATCTAAAGTCCTGATCTTGAAAACACGTATGCATGTGCTTAACTTTCAATAAGTGAGTATGTAGTGACAAGACCTGCTAAAGTCAGCAGGACCATTCACGTGTGCAAATTTAAGCACATGCATAAGTATTCACAGAATTGGGGCCTAAATGGACAAGACAGACAAAGTGAAGCAGAATAATGACTTGCACAAGGCTGTGGTCAAGCAGTGAAGTCAACACAGATGGCACAAGTCCCTGTACGTTGCTTCAACCACAATACCATTCTTCTTCTCTAATTTTAAAGATATATGTACATTGCAGGATCTATTTTGTCAATCATGAGATTAGGGCATTAATTATTATTATTATTTTATTATTATTATTAAGCATGCATTCACATCATTTCTAAAGGGCCTCTCTATTTTGTACCTATGACTTAAATATATCTTGAATAGTAACTAAAACAGACGAGTTTTGTAACTTGTTTTCTTTTGTAATATCTCTTTTAAGGCACAGAGATTGCTTGCTCACAGAAGACCCAAGAAATCGTTCTTTGAGACGTTCATCAGAAGCCTCATTATTTTATGCGTGGCAATAGCAGTTGTCCTGTCATCAATTTCAGTTTGCGATGGCCACTGGATTTTTGCAAAAGGACAGTTGTTTGGACTGTGGCACTTCTGCACCATAGGCAATAGCACCAAATTGAAATGTGTGACTGATCTGAATCAGGCCAGTGTGGAAGGGATTAATTTTGGAATGATTCTTGCAAGAAGTGTGGTGTCTCTTGCTGTGGTTGTAGCAATATTTGGCCTGGAACTTCTGATGGTCTCCCAAGTCTGTGAAGACACTAATTCAAGACGAAAATGGTCAATGGGATCAATCCTTATTCTTTTCTCATTTCTCCTGTCCTCCAGTGGAGTCCTGAGTTTTTTAATCCTCCTGAAGGACTACATTACCTTCATGGGCTTCACACTGACCTTTTGGTGTGAGTTCATTGCTGCCTGCCTTTTCTTCCTTAATGGGATGAGTGGACTTCACATTAACAACATAACATACCCGTGGAACAGAGCAAGAAAATTCTAGAACTGGTGGGTGTATTCTGCTTTTGTGTCCTCAGCTTTGCCAGTTAGACTGGAAAAATCAGTCAAATGAAATTGGAAAAGGACATCAGGTTCTTAAAGTCATTTGCAAAGAGAAAATATTTGAGTCAGTCTGAGAATTTCATAGGATGTACCCATAGTTCACTGAGGATGGCTGCAGGGGAAAAATTAAGGCCTGCTATAGTTTTAAATGAAATTTTCTGCAGTAGTAGATAACAAAATAAGGAAAGGGTCCTCTTTTGTTTTAAATTTAAAGAAAGCATCTGAAGTGTTTTATGGATAGAAGACCTGAAAATTGCAATCTACATCAGTTGTTTTAAAGTACTGGGGTCAAACACTCTGTGTGGTGCTTTGGGGTTTGGTATTGCCTTTTCTCCCCCATCTTCAGTTGCTCTTCTTGAGTATGTGAACAGAGCGTGAGGAGGAATGTATGCCCAGCGTGTTCAGCCCGTCCGATGGAGCTTCATTTCAGCTTGGACAGACTATTTATGCCTGGTCACATTTATTAGTGTGACATATTGAAAATCTTTATCAGGATTTCACACCCCATCATTCTCTTCACAAGACATGAGTGAAACAGATCTGAATCAATGCTAATTAGCTCATGTTTTCCAACTGTCACTTGTATCCCCTATAACTATCCCTTCCCTATATAATGTATTAGAGGTTTGGGGTATGTACATCCACTGTGATTAGGATATAGGGCCAGAGTCTCATTTTGTCTCCAGCCCCTAGCAGCACAGAGGGACTGGATTGTGGCTATACATGGCCAGCAGAGAATTCCATTAGGAAGAGGGAACTATCCACTGGCATAAAGCCAGCAGCGCCTGCTCCTGTATGAGCCACCCTATTCCAGCCTCTTCTGATGTAAGCACTCATGGGATACTTTAGTAGATGCCAGTGCAGACTCAGACTCAGAATCAGGGCGCTCTAACTGGCTCCCTGATATCCCCACAGGGGAGACTTTGGCCCATAGGGTTAATTAAAGTTCAGCCTTGCTATTTCTGATCATTCGTCTATTGTCCTTTCACTTCGCTCCCGGGACAAGCAACACTTTAACTGGTCTACACTACAGGGGAGGATCGATCTAAGATACGCAACTCCAGCTACGAGAATAGCAAAGCTGAAGCCGACGTATCTTAGATCGACTTAGAATCACTTACTTCGCATCCTCGTGGCGCGGGATCGACGGCCGCTGCTCTCCCATCAACTCCGCTTCCGCCTCTCTCCCTGGTGGAGTTCTGGAGTCAACAGCAGAGCGATCGGGGATCGATTTATTGCGTCTATACTAGATGCAATAAATCAATCCCCGATAGATCGATCACTACCCACCAATCCGGCGGGTAGTGTAGATGTGGCCTGAGAGTGTTAAGCTAGCTGATGTGATTTACTCCACCACAGTGATCCTTCCTCCTGCCTTTTACCATAGACGGTCAGAATTATTCTGGTTGAACAATACCAGTAATTCCCAGTGAGTCAACGGGAATTATTGCACTCATGTAGCTAGAGAAATAAACTCATTCACTTTGCCATGTAGAGGCTCTTCTGTGATGAGAGAAAATCTGTAGACCTGACAATTTAGACAAAATGGTTTTCCCTTGTGATTTAAAATGAGGAAACATAAAAAAATAAACTTCCGCAAAAATGAGGTAACCAGAGGGGCTGATTCTGCATTCACTGAGTGCTGGCGTAAATCAGGAGTAACTCCATTGAAGTCAGTGAAATTGCTAGTGTGATGGAGAGCAGAATGCCAGACTTAAGATCTCTAATTAAAAAGCTGCATACGTTCATTACAGCTTAAAAAACCCTGCAAGTTGTTGATGTAGTAAAATTAGTCAAGCTGTTGACAGTCTAATCAAGTTCCTGCATGGCTGGAAGAAGCAGAATTACATGCATCTGGATTTAGTGCTTGTAGCATTGCTCCAAATTCTTTTCAATATCCTTCTTGTTCAAAGTAGAACACTCCATTGACAATGGATTAAAACATTTAGAAAGTGTTTCACAGCGTTTGATAAAATCTATTTTATGTCTTCTGGAAAGATTTTTTTTATTTCTATAAAGACAAATATTTAAACATGCTTCCTCGTTGTAGTTATATTTGAATCAATAATTCTTGAGCAAGGCATTTAATCTACTGTACTACACCAGTTTCTAAAACATACTCTTTCACCCAGTACAAACACACCAGTATAGTTTGTGGAATAAATGTAGTGGAGAGAGAAGACTACTTATGCAAGCCATGAATAAATGTCATCCTTTGTGCAAATCTGTTCTTTAAGGCCAAGAATAATAAGCACTGAGTACATATACTTTGTAATCTTGTACAATGCTCTTAAACTGACCAGTCATTTTCTAATGCGGAAATATTCTCATATTTTCTTTTTAAGAGATGTCAACTTTCACAGAATAAACACCTAAACCTTTTTGTGTTCCTCATCAGTAGAGTGCGAGTGAGTTTTCAGTCCAGATCTAGTTATGTATGTCTTGTTCTGGTAACATATTGTTCCCTAGCACCCTAGTTTGTATGTCTTCCTGATATAGTAATGCACTAAGCTAAGTTACCCAGAGTAACTACTGAATTTTATCTTTTTCCAATATTGGGCCTATTCTTGGATTCCTTGTGCACCTAAAACTCCTGTTGCCTTCAGTAGGAATGTGGGATGCACAAGGAATACTAGATACATGCCCCTGGATCTGCCTATGCCATGCTGCACTGTGATCCTAGCTCTTTGTCTTATTTAAATAAGGTGCTTTTGCTTCCCCGAATTGCAGTTTGTTTAACATAACTAGAAGCTGAACCTGCAACCACTTAACTCATGGGAAGAGTCCCATTGATTTCAGCAGGGCTCCTTTTATGAGCAAGCGTTTGCAGGATTAAGCCTCAAATTGTTGCACATTGGTTATATCAACTGTGTCAGTCTGTGGAGTGTGTGCCTTACACCATCGTTAAGTAGCATTTCAGTATTGGGTATAGGGATACAAACACAGAGTACCTCTGAGCAGGATGAACCTGGTGATGGAGCACTTGCATGAGATCCATGACCAGTGTATCCAGGGTTTTGTGGAGACACAACACTTGATGAAATTACATTCCTTCTTGGTAACTTCAAAACAATGGAAATAAATGATGTATGCACTTTGAGGCCAGCCTTAACACTTGCAAGAATTAGACCCAGGGTGCTCCTGTCCTGCTCCTTTTGGAAGGAGGAGGGGAAAGTGGACCATGAGTTGTATATCCCCACTAGTCATATATAAAGAGGAAAAATCAGAGAATGAGTTAGAGCGTCCACAAGGGACACATAACAGTTGCTTGTGCTTAAGGATGGTTGTATACATTTTTATGAATAAATGAGAAGTCCTTTTTGAAAAAGTACCCTACTGAAAAAATTGTGCAAAGTTTCCTTCTATAGCTGGCTTTGTCTAGCAAATTATTGTGCTTGATTATACATTGTGATTATAAGGTGTGTTTTATTAGTAAATGCTGCAGAATAGGCTAATACTACTGTTAATTTTTCTTAGGTTATTGCATCTAATAAATGCCTGTATATACAGTAGTTTGTACCTTTTCTAAAGCCTAAGACAAAAAAAAAGGTTGAAAGTCAATATTCCTGAAGTTGATAATGTTAAATAAACTACTTTGAAATAAGAGGACTTTTCTGTTCAACTATAATTTGTTTGTATGCAACCGTATGAATAGATCTTATATGGATTCCTCATTCCCTCACCCCCACCACTTGAAATATATACATAATCTCACATGTAACAAATGTGTATGAAATGAAGACACACACACACACTAAAAGAAAACTGATCAGAAAGGCAGCTGGAGAAACTATTGCCATTACATCTTGTTCTATACTCAAATATGGCCAGCTGGTCTGCTGTGGTCTACACCCACTTAATATCTAATATGGAGACTACTCATTCCCCCCTTAGCCTGCATAGTCAGGCCATCTCTCTCTGAGAGGAAATGCAGTCTGCAGTGTTTCATGTAGATTAGGGGCAACACCCTTACCCCTACATAGACACACACACATGCACCTCGCTTCTATTACATACTGTTTTACCACAAAATTCTATATTGTCTCCTTTCATGTATTTTCAGTCTTTCTCTTCGCCCTCATTAGGCCACTACATTACAAATGTGGTTGCCTCCCCTCCCATTTTTATGTTGGTCTTTGAGTTTGGGATACTGGCAACTAAGCGAAATATATAAGAACGACCTGATCTCTGTTCCAGAAGTTTTATTCGGAGGTTGTGTATTTATTTTATTTAGGGGCTAGATCCCAGGAGTTAGGACTCCTGATTCTACCAACAAATTTACATGTGGTTGTAGGCGTGTGGGAGGGTGTGGCCCTTCCTTGCTGTCAGTATCTGAGGGAGGCCACACCCCTTTGCTGTCACATCCCTGGAACAAGTCTTAAAAAAGGGGGAAGTGAGTAGTCTCTAAGGCTCCAGCCCTCAGGCAGGTTAGAGCAGCAAATAGTTCAGCGGGCTCAGGCAAGGGCAGGGCACCAAACAAACGGTCTAGCATCCTAGCTGGGCGGACAGTGGACTAACAGGCTTCCACCAGCTCCCAGCCCAGGGCCCTAACAGTGGCACAGCCAATGGGTCCGTGGGGATCCAGCCACAACACGTTGACCTAGAATCAGCTAGCAATGTGGCCAGACAGTAGTCCGCTACCCCTGGGCTACTTCCTCCCCTCCCCTCAGGGTGTACCTGAACCCTGGGGTCATCTTCCATCTCCCCAGGGTACACTGCCAGTGGCAATCCAAGCAGCCCCACAGCATCGGGCATGTCTGGCAGTTTTGGTAGCTCAAGTGAGTCCTCAGGACAGCAGAAGTTTTCTGCGGGCTCCAGTTCCAGCATTGGGCTGGAAGCGTCTGTCTCCCTCAGCAGCTCCAGCCCAACTGAGCTACAGAGCCCGCCTCTTATACTTCCTATTCCTATCCTGCCCTTTTGCTTCCAGCCTGGTGACTGAGGCATCCCCAGGGGCGTTTGGCCCTCCCTCGCTGTCGGTTTCCGAGGGAGGTCACTCCTCTTTGCTACAGTGGTTTTAGGAAAGGCAATCAACATCTATTTTCCTCATTTATACAATGGAGATAATACTTTCCTAGCTCAAAGGGGTGTGATCAGACTCACTTCTTTAAGGGCAGATTGAGAATCTTTCTGTAAGATGAAAGATGCTATAGAAGTTCAATTTATGATTAACAAATGTCAGTGAAGTGCAGCATACTGAATAGAAGGGAGCAATGCATTGGGAAAGGAATGCATCTGATCAATGAACCCTGAAAATGGATTTTCTGATAGTCAAATCATGCTTACGTTCATTGTTCAATGGCAGATAAGTAGCCCCAGGTGACTAGATTCGGAATTTTGCATGAACTTTTTTTATAATCATTTTGTCCTATTCCCCATTGTAATGTTTCCTGAGAACTATTTTCCTATTGATTTTTGTTCAGTTCAGTACACACTTCAGTATGAGTCTAGTGCTGTAGGAATTCATGCAGCTGCCTTCTGTCTCCCCTACAGCACCAGTGCTGTTAGCAGAAATATCCATAGAGGGCAAAGAAAACCGTTTTGCTTACTGCTTTTGAAGAGCAGCAGGGGGAGTGCCTAGTGTATGCAATAAACGGATGGCTTTTATGTTCAGTTCTCAACACACATAGTGCACGTGTCTTTCTGCATCTGGGACTTAGATGCTGCGGGCCTGATTTTCAGAAGGGCTGAGCCTCCCCAACTTCCACTGAATACAATGGGCCTTGCAGGTGCTCTGCCCTTTTGAAAAAAAGACTCTGTGCTGATTAATGCCTTTGTAAATGCCCAAAGTAGAATACCAGGAACATGGAACGGGGAGAACACTTCCTCTAACAGGGTTAAGTAGATCAAACAGAATGACCTTTTAAAACTCCATTTGGTACTAGAACGCCAGGAAAAGAAGTGGGGGGAGAGAATGCAGTTTTGTGACTGCAGAGGTTGTTGTGATCAAACCCTGCTTGGATCGGTGTTTATTCCAGTGCATGTTGATAATAGGATTCACCTTTGATCTGAAAGGATTTCCATGACCTATAAATTAAACTTACACCAACGCTGACTCACATGTAGCCAGCTACTGTCTTTGGATGCCTCTCCTCTTTCACTATATTCTGAGGCTAAACCCTTCCATTGATTTGTGGGCTTGCAAATAGTTACATCAGATAACAGTTGGCATTAATATTCAAATTTACATTGATTACTTCCCGTTAAATCTCTTGACCTACAATTTTGTATTCAGATAGAAGTACTGTAAAGCTTTTCTCTGCAAACATGCAACAATCAGAGGCATTGAATTCACTGATAAATTATTCTCAAACTGGGAACGTACACACTGTTTAGCTACTCTTGTTGGTTTTGGTTCAGGTTTGTGTATCTGTGTGATGGAAAATTTGGATTAATGTTTGTATCTTTCTGGCAGCATCTGGGATGTTGTGAGGGAGGGAAATTTAATTATATGCTACATGGACTGGGGCTGAGTGACTAACAAAAAGCCTGTAGGTTCTATCTGTTTGAGGTAAGTAAACCAGAAGTAGAGATGTTTGTCTACGTCTGTGTCAAAGAGCCGTGTTATGTAATCACCCAAGCACCGGGCTAGATGCCAAGGACTCCCATATTCTAATCCTCATTCTGATGATCCTTCCTTTTGCTGCTATGGGTAAGTCAGGCTAAGGCTACACTCAGAACGCTACCGCAGCACCTTTGCCACTGAAGCACTTCAGTGCAGACACTTACTACAGTGACAGGAAGGGTTCCCTGCTGCTGTAGGTAACCAGAGGCAGTAGCTATGTCAGTGGAAGAATTCTTCCATCCACCTAGTGCTGTCTACACAGGAGGTTAGGTCGGTTTAACAACATGTCTCAAGGGTGTGGCTTTTTCACACCCCTGGGAGATGTTGCTACGCTGAAGTAACTTTTCAGTGTAGACTAGACCTAACTTAAAGAGACACCGTTAACTTGAAGTTCAGCCATTTTCAAAAACACAAGTTAACAGTGGTTCCAGGTTGTAGGCCCGCTCCTGGGAAGTCCTGTCAATTTGTGTGATTTTATACTCGAATCTTTCTTTATTAAAAACATTTTTGTTTTCCTGTTGGTGGGTGAGCTATAACATCAACAGCGAAGCTAACTGAATATAGAGGGATATGGTGAAACTGAGTTTACACAAATGCCAGATTGTCCATCCCTTTCTTCTAGTGATGGGCCTTTTCTCACCCAAGTAGTTCCACTGAGTCAACGGCACAGGTCATATGAAGAGATGCTCACCAGAAAGTGATGGGGAAGCAAAGAGAAGCTGTGCGGGGGGAAAGGGGGCTGGGGCTGCCAGTGGGTGAAGTTTGGGATGCATTGCCCCCTCAAACAAGTGCGAGTGGGGGGGCATGCAGGGTCACCCCCCCTTTCTGCAAGCCAGAGCTGCACGACTGAAGGAGGGTGCCGCTCAGACGCTGCCTCCTGGGTCCTAGGCTAGTCAGGCTCCCCTTTGTGTGCTGGGAGCCATCCTGTTTTCTGTACAACAGTGAGTGCCTATGGTGGGGCAGAGTGAGGGGGGCAGGGTGGGTTGGGGGAAATGGGAGAAGAGGGGCAAGGGGAAGAGAGAGTGGGGATGGATGGTGGTGGGATAGGGCAGGGGAAGGGGATGTGGGAGTCAGAGGAGGGGGAAGGGGCAGGGGACAGTGGGGAGAAGAAGGGGGAGGAGATGGGGAAGAGGGCAGTGGGAAAGGAAGATGGGATGGGGAAGAGAAAAGGATAGTGGAAACGGGGAAGGGAGAGGGGAGCGGGAGCCTGGCATGTGGCGTCCCCTCAGCAGCAACATCAGTAGGGGCTCCCCCCGGTAAGCAGGCCCATCGAACTCCCACCCTGATGAGCCCTGCCCCCCTGCACTTGGACCACTCAATGAGCCCCCCACACTCAGACCCTCACCCCACTAAGCCCTACTCCCCCAGCACCCAAACCGCCCCCGCTGAGCCCCTCACACCCAGACCCGCTGCCGAACCCCAACCCCCCACACCCAGATCCCTCCTGCTGAGCCCCAGCCACCTTCACGTGAGCTCCCACTGCAGAATCCCGTTGCCCCTGCGCCTGAAACCCCCTCAGCAAGCCGCTGTGCATTCAGATCCCCCACACTAAGCCCCAGATTGCCCCCACATGGAACTCTATGACCCGACACCTGGATTCCCCCACACTAAGCCCCTCTACACTTGGATCCTGCTGGGCTGAGCCTGCCTGCCCACACCTGGCCCAGAGCGGCAGAGCCCCAGGGTGTTTCTGGGGCAGGCCCAAGTTGCCCTTACATTGTCAGGACTGGCTGCAACTTCACGGCCCTGGGGCTTTGTCCCAGGGGGGCTGCTGGTGATATCCCACCTCTGTGCACCCAGTGGCCTGTGCGTCCCACTGCCATGCTGGAGGCTCCACATTTATTTATCAACAAATAAAATGTGCATAATTTTATATATATATATATATATATATTGTGCAGAATTTTTAATTTTGGGGGGCAGAATTCCCTCAGGAGTAAAAGCACTAACCCAAGTGGAGGAAAAGAATGTAAATGAACTTTTTCTAAGCTCTCAAAAATACCCAGCCACCAGCTGGTTTGATTCTTATTTCCAGCTGAACTATTTCATCCCTTCCTAATCGGGACCAAGAGGACTCAGTTGGCAAGATACTATTCTTAAAATCAGAATTTTGGACCAGAAAGTCAGGTGGTATATTTGTGTAGCCAGTGCTTAACTGGTAATGAAAGAGGTGCTGGGGCTCAAGCAATTAGGTGCCAGGGCTCAAGCAATTTTTTTACATTCATAACTGATGTGGCAAGCCCAGGGGTGCCGGGCTGAGCCCCGGCAAGCCCTGGCACAAATTAAGCACTATGTGTAGCGCCAGTGAGGTCATGCTCTGTGTAAACTCATTGATTTCAGTAGTATTGCGTAAGGCAGAATTTGTAAAGACTTTCCCCTGCCTTCACTTGGAAGACCAGACAGACAGATCTTACAAGTATAGACACAGCAGTAAATGTCGAAGGCTTTTTTTTTTTATTTGGGGGAACAGGTATGGGAACTTATCAGAATGGGTCTCTGCTTCTACCAGTTCAAGTAATCATATTAACCCAGACAATACAATTGTGTTGTTTTCTGATAACTGCATTGTTAGAACAGTTGAAGGGAAGAAAACTATTCCCATATATTCCGATGCCATTGAAACCTAGCTACACAATGGATACCTAGTAGGAAAGAAACAACAGCTGAGCCAAGCCCTACCCTTCCCAGCATATTTCACCTACAACTGGGAGATTTTGAAGACAGACAAGTTTTAAGGGTGAAACAAAGGGTTAAACAACTAATTCTACATCTTCAACTAATATGGTGCTTTAGAATATATTGTGCAACCTTCATCCTGCAAAGTAGAATCATATCTACAGTCCGGCCTTCAACAGGAAAAGAAATATGAAACATTTTATAATCATGAGTCCAATCCAGCCACAATGGAGCGGAAGGAAGCCATGGTATAGGAAGAAGGAATTAACGAGTGTATCAAGGTGTCAGAAGTGCCAGGCTCCCAGCTGAGGCAGGAGCAGAGTCTAGCTAGCATAGACCCAGGCACTGAAGCAGGAGTGAGGACTAGCGGGAGCAGGAGCAGTCTGTCAGAATGTCAGGGTCCAGACCAGCTGCTGGCCTGCTCCCTGACTAATTGTGCTGGTAGGCAACCAGTGAGCTTCACCGCACCGCCTTAGACCTCAGAGTGCCAGAGCCCCTGATTGGTTGCTGCTTTAGCAGTCCTGCTTATAAGCCTGGCCTCCACAGCCGTTCAGCGCATACCATGCCCTTTGGTTCTAGCATTTGGCTTCTGTCTCTCCAGTCGTGACCCTCAGCTTGTTTCCTGGACTTCACCCACCTGGGACCCAGCTCTTATTGGTAGGATGAACTCTTGCCCTCACCAATAGGCCTGACCGCCCACAGCCTGGTTGGCAACACAGAACTACAAGGCAATGGGAATGATCCCAGCCAGGTAATGACACTGAGCAGACCGGAGAGACTATGTCCCGTAGGGGCCTATATACCTGCCTTGGTCCTCACCTGTGTATTGGCTGAACCCTGGTTGAATGTCCTGGGACCTGCAGGTAATTGCCTCTGACGACTCATCACACTCTCTGGCTCAGGGATGACTGATTAGATTTAAGCAAGCTCAGGTTCAGAGGTAACTCGAGGCTGACTCATCACACAAGGCAGAAATCATCATCGTCTCCTTTTTCCAGCGCCAAGGGTGGGTAGGGCTGAGAGTCTGAAAAGATTCCATCCATGTCTGGTTTAAGCTGCCATTTGAGCCTGTTGAGGAGTTGGGTGGGTGGCTTTATGCACTGTGTTATACCGCTCTCTCTCCTTGGATGTCCGCAGCCTCTCTCTGTGCGCTCTTCTATAGAGAACAATTGCAGTAAGTTGGTGTGGGGTCATTCTAGCAACACGGCGAATCCATTGTAATTGGTCCTCTTTAATGAACGTGGCCAAGTGCTACAGATGTCATCATTTCTTAGTTTACCTAGCCTTGTCCCTCCTCGGATATGGCCCAGGCACCCCATTTCAAATGTTTGCAGCTTTTCTTCCAGATGCTTTCTCAGTACCTTCAAGTAATGTAGGTACAAGGAATGTTGTATATAATCTGGTTTCAGCTGTCATGGAACCGGAAGGGTGGGGAGAGGAAAGAGCAGAATCCTTGCAAAATAACCATAGTAGTAAAACCACTATATAGGATATAGACAAACAGATCTGCTGCAAGAACAGTTGACAGAGGGCCAAGTTCTGCTTTCGGCTACATTCAGGAAGTTCCTGGTGCAGACCATGGGAGTTGGTGCAGCCCATGTGTGTCTTAGGACCGAAGTAGCCTGGACTGCACTTTGTCTGCTAAATTACACTTGACTTCTGGATAGTCTGCCTCTTTTGCTCTTGAGGGCTGGGCTTCATCATCTGCATCACCTGGGTGAAACCACTTCCTCCGTTACTGGACGAAGAGTTGAGGTGCTGATTCAAGTGAATGTGTTGGCTTAAATGCCACTGCCTCCATTTTCTGTGAATTTCCAATTGAACCTAAGCAGTAAAGTCACAGAACATTTTGGTCAGCGAGTTTGTGTAGAACCTTGCATTTTTGCAGGGAATCAACACAATGGGAAAAGGAGAGACAGTTCCCCTTACCCAAAGTTTATGTTTGTTCCACATGAGGTACTCTTTATTTAACCCCGAGTTTAAGAATAGAGGAAGGTACTGAATACTATTATTTTATTGTATTGCAGTTAGAGCTATTTGGGAATTTTCTGAACAAATGTTTTTTCTTCAGAAAAGGGTAAGGGTCGGTTTTGACAAATTTCCCATTTTTTAATTGTTTTTAAGTTTCTAAATTATGCAAACACCCTGTTTTGACATTTTCAGAATGAAAAGTTCCCTTTTGTGTTTGAAATGGCTTTTTTCATTCAGAAATTTAAGTTGATTTTATAATTTCTTTTTTCAAGGTTGATATTTAAGGGAAACCATTTTGGTTGACCCGATCCAAAATTGTTTTTCAGATTTTCAATTAGTGAACGTTTGAGATTTTGACTTTTCGGCTAGATTTGGGATGGGGGAAAGTTTTTAAAATCTCAAATTCTCTTGGGATGGGAAAACTGTTTCCAACTCTGCAGTAATTAAGGTAGCACCTAGGACCCATAGTCATGGACCAAGACGTCATCGTGCTAGGTGCTGTACAAAGACAGTCCCTGCCTCAAAGATCTAAGATGACATCATTTATTTGGACTCTAATAAACCTTTTGATACATTCCCTCACAAGAGGTAATTAAGGGAACTAAGCAGGCATAGGCTGACAGGCAAAGTACTGTTGTGTATTAGAACCTAGTTTAGATGCAGATACCAAAGTGTAGGAATACCTGGTCAGTTTTCAGTATGGCCAATGATTAACAGGATGCTCTCATGTTCCCTCCCAGGCCTGGTGTTTAATAATCTGGGGAAAGGGTTGGGGGACAAAGAAGTGGCAAAGTTTGCAGATGGTACATACTTACATAGGTTACTCAAGTCTAAAGAAGACTGTGGGGAACTTCAGAGGTGAAGCTAGGCAAATGGGCAGCAGGCTGACAGATGAAGTATAAGGGGATTCACATGTGAAGGAATAATTTGAACTAATGCTCATTGCTACTGTAAGCTTGAGCCTGTGGAGGTGCCTTAATAGGAGCTGTGTATGCAGAAAACTCACCTCGCCATTAAGAAAACAGTACAGCACAGCCACAATAAAGCCCTGTAAAATAACAGAACCATATCAACCAGGTTTAATATTTCGGGGCCAGTTTTTCCAGATTAGAATTGATTAAAAAAAATCCAAAAGCAGATCAAGTATCTTGCTTTTACTGCTGCAGAGGGGGTATTAGAAAGGGAGGGAAATGTCCTTTCTTTGATTAAAAGGTTATAGATGTCAAATATCACCTGGAATGATCCGAGCGCTAATTCAAAAAACAACTGAATTTCCATCGTGCCGCTGTTCACGTCCTCAGGGAAAAAAGCAAAGATGATATAGTGAATTCCAAAAAGGGGGACGAGAAGGAGTGTCGATTTTGCAAGTCTCCTAGGAGTAGAAATAAATGGGAAGATGATATCATAAAATGGGAGAAAGGGGAACTATTTAAAGGTGAGGTATTTATAAATATATATATTTTTAAATAGTGAAGAGATAACCTACTTGTATTGGTTGAAATCATTTCCCCTTCCTTCTGGCGATCTGAGCTTTCTCATTAAGATTCTTAAAATATTTACAAAAAGAATGAAATTAACCTGTAAAACCAACAAACATGGATGACAGAGGTCAGACTATTGAAATCTCTTATTAGCAGCGCACTGCTGTGCTCTGCACGGGACCTGCAGCCTGGCTTTACCCATCTGATTTAATTAACTACATTAATCTCTAGGTGCCCCTAGAGAGTGACATTCACCTATGTATCCCTATTTTGAAGACTTAAGCAGCACATAGGCCCTGTGCTATCCCTCTGCCAAGGGGTTAATTTCTTCCAGACCCAACTAAATAGTGGACAGGATTCATTATCCAAACTTCAAGACAAATCACCAGAGAAAAGGGAGGTGATGCACACTGGCAAAATGAATAGTTGCCATAATTTTCAAATATCCCCTGTTCAAAATTTGGCTTTTAGGGGGCCAGCTGATTGCCCCGGCTTGATTAGACACAGGTGAAGATGTTCAGAGGAAGCCATTAAAATTATCCTTTGACAATCATTGTTACAGATACCATTTGTTCTGCATATAGGGGATCTTAGATACTGGATCCACACTAACTACAGGCAAAGCAGGCGTCATAATGGTAACCATTGTAGGAGTGCTTTCGTTTTCCTCCGCAAGGAGGAAAGCCGACTAAATATGCTGATCTGCTTCTTGGGAAATAGGAAAGGGAAGCAATATCTTTCTCTGTTCATTTGGCCTGCAGACAAAGAGTAGAAATAATATGATCTAGTCAGATACAGATTCAGTTTTCCTTTCTTGGTAAGGAAGAGTGTAGCCAGACTGGAGCATGGAGAAATAAAATTCAGCTTATCTATGTTTCACATCACATCTCCCAACATGGATACTCTGTGCTCCAGGCACTATGCAGCTAGCAACCCATTAATTTACTCACCTGCAGTGGCTTCTTCATCATGCCACTACACTGTAGCTTTTAACCCTTTCCTACACATACTGTATTAAATATAATGGGCTAAATTTTTTTGGGGTCTCAGGTTAATTTGAGTAAACATGAAGGGGAACCTTTCTGTGTTTTCCCCAGTGGACATTGCAAATAGGAATGCGCTTTTGTGTGATATAGATTTGTTAAATGAGTGATTCCTTATTTTTAAGCATTAAAATATTATTGCATTGCCATGTATGTGAGCCATCTTCATAGCTGTGCTTTTTGCTGCTCTAGGAGAGACACCCCCCCTCCGCCCCAATACACAGTTAAGTTTGTCACTTTATTGCAGAATTTCCTGACCTGGCTGTAATTTAAATCTCACCCCATCTAGTATGAATGTAGGTTGTTGCAGTCAATGAAAAGAAATGCTGAGGTCCTGCTAAATTTTCTGATTGGCTTGCCCAGTTGTCCCGCCTTCCGTTCATCTTTCTGGGGTCAAGAGAGTTGAATGGGTGTAAGTGAGGGCAGAATTTGGCCCTGGATTCATGTTGAAAAGCTAAAACTGGTGGCCATGTGGTCTAAAGCAAGCTGGTTGTGGCTTTGTTGAGCAAGGCAGTGTCAGAGCGTAGGCAAAACGACCGTTGTGCTGAAAGCTTCGGCCCTTTTGCTTCTCCTCCAGAGCCTCCCATGGAACAGTCCAAAACAAGCTTCCACAAGCCAGTTGAAGTTCATGTGAAATCAGCAAGATGTGGAAACCTGATCCCCCTTAGGTTTTTGCTTCTTGGAAGGGAGCTCAGAGCTTTCTTTGTAAAGTTAGCCCTAAGGTATTAATTAGAGATGCTGACTCCTACTAAGCAAAAGTCACTGAGGTTGTATCACACCAGTTAAGGCACAAGTTTAAAATCACTTGATAGACCATTTTAAACCACATCAAGTGGATGATCTTTGATTTCACAACATTTGGAAATGCACTTTGCAAGCACTTGTCACAGAACAGACTTACAAAAATAGACAGGACTACAGGGCCTCTAATGATCCACCAGACAGCAGCATTGGTATTAATGTCCCAACACCTGTAATAATAATAAGAAAAAAAAAGACGTACTTTTTAGATCCCCAAATGCCAACTGCTTTCACACAGGGTTTTTAATTTCTTAGCTCTTCCAATAGGTCTCTATTCACAATATTAAATAATTTCCATTCTACTCCTGCCCCCACTAACATCAGTGGCAAAACTTCAATGAGGCTAGATTGCATCTGGACTAGCCAAATGACATATTGCCCTTAAAATGAAGTACAATCCTATTTATCCAAAAACCTTGCGGAAAACACCTGAAGCCATCTGAGAAACGAGGTTTCATTGTTCTTACAAGTCAGCTACAAAGCCGGGCTTTGAAATGGCTGTGCTCCAAGTCTCTTCCTAGAGTGCAAAAAGAGAAGGCCAGATGGCTTTAAAGGGCATCCACTAGGTTTGAAAAACCTGGCTGCCTTTGTAGACAAACCCTATTTAAAAGGAGTTTAAAATCATTTTGTTCATACTGAGTCCCTTAGTGCCATCTGGCAGAGGGCACATCATACAGTAACTCACATCAGGCCAGACACACTCATTGCCCCAACACGCTATTGTCATAATCTGTTTCTAAAAGGTGTCATGTAAGGTATCATAGGCAAACCAGTAACACACCGGTCATTAATATCATTGCACCATGTACGTACAGGGGGTTGTATACAGAAGTATGGATGTGTGTTGGAAAGATGTTTTTCAAACAGTGCATAAGCCCAGCCTGTCCAAGACAAAGGAATGTTATTTCACCATTTTCGTGTGTCTCCAGTGTAAATGGAGCCAGGTAATACCACAAGGAACAATGAAAAGTACATCTGCATAGAAGGAAAACAAAGCCATCAAGCTAAACAACCAGGCCGGGGCGGGGGGGGGGGAATACCGCTTAATGATCACAATGGGGGATGGAACTGGAACCCCAGTAACTCTTCCTGGCTCTTGAAACAGAGACAACAGGCTTTGGGAAATATAAGCAGAAGAAGAGCCTTTTTGGCATCCATCACCTAGGGGACAAAGGGGAAGCAGTGCCCTTAGAGCTCATCAAACATGGATCTTCTTGGCCTGAAAAACCAAGACCAGCTGCAACTGACTATAGGTGAGAAAACCTGCTTAGGCAAAGATTGTAACTTGCTGAGGTTTTAGTCATAGAAAGTGTTTGGTTTTATTGCCCTTGTAACTATACCTGTGTCTTCTAGTGTCTTCTAGTCCTACCAAGTTCCCAGCCAATGGGAGCTGCAGAGCTAGTGCTTGGGGCAGGGTGGGGGCAGCATGCAGAGTTGCCTGCCGTGCCTCCGCCTAGGAGCAGTCGGGACAGGTCGCTGCTTGTGGGGAGCCACCCGAGGTGACCGGCCCCCGGATCCAGCATCCTGCGCCCTCTCCCGCACTCCAACCCACTTCCCTGAGCCCCCTCCTGCACCCAAACTACCTCCCAGAGCCCATGCCCTGCACCCCCTCCCAAACCCCAACCCCCTGCTGGCTCTGCACCAACCGGACTATAAACCGGAATTTCAATGAAGATCAGAAATGCCAATTTATAGAGCTTTCCAGTTGGTGAAGTGCTGGATAAAACAGCTTTTACCGTATAATGGAAACCACTTCAAGCCGGGGGTGCAGTAGCACCCCCAGCACCCTTAATTCCAACACCTATGCTGGTGTGTGCTCTGCCTCCTTGGAAGCAGCGAACTTAACTTCTGTAAGGGTCCAGTGAGAGGGACTGGATGCTGCAGGAGGGATGGTTGTGGGCTGTTGGTGTCACCCTGCATGGAGTAGTCAGGCTGGTGGAAGGCAAGATGAGATCCCTGTGCTATGAGTAGGCTGCTGGTGTCAGGGCCCTGAGCCAAAGCTGCATAGCACCGAAGTTCCCAGGGCTACTGGGCAAGTGGTGACAGAAACCCTTACCAATCTGAGTGAACCCCCTAAGGTCACAATTCTCAATCAGGGTCTAAGTATCTGCACAGCCTTCAGGTCCGAACTGAACCTCAGCAAAGTGGAGTTTGATTCAGTAGGGTTAAACAGTAATAACAGCTGACGAGGCTTTCAATGGGAAAATAATCTATGTAGCTGCCTCTTATACATTTATGTTGCATGTTTCCCTATTGAGTAAAACTTGTATTTAATTAAAATGGCTTACCCTATATCTTCACATAGGTGCCTGGCAACGGACCATGATATAACAGATATGGTTGGGGTGCCTGTAATGGAAAATCCAGTTATTGTTCTATAAACCGCTCACAGATAAATCAACAATCACCCAACCATTATTCTGATTGAAAAGATAAACAAACAGTACCCCATCCCAGGGCGATGAACCACCAGAAGAACTTCCTTTCCGAGAAGAAAGAAACAACCAGAAGGGTGTGGAGATACAGTCCCTCTACAAGAAGCCAACTGTAGTTAGCCATGATGCAATACTGAAAGAAGATCATGACGAGTTTACAACCAATCTGAGGAAACAGAGAGAGTATCATTTGCTTGTGCTGTATCTCCATCTACCTTCCTGCAGAGAGTCAGAAGGTAAACATGGATGCACAATCATTTTTGGTATCCAACATTGAAACGGATTGGTGGGCTTATTCCAGATGTTGACAGGAAAGGAAGTAGGGGTCCAGTGGGTAGGGGACTTGAGAAAAGTGGGTTCACTTCCTTACTCTGTCATAGACTTCTTGGGCTGGGCAAGTCACTTAGTCTCTCTCTGTCCCACATCTGTCAAACAGGGATAATAACTGCTCAGCAGTGTTGTGAGGCTAAATACATTAAAGACTGTGAGATCCTCAGGCAGTATGGTAATGGGGGCTGTATAAGTACCTAAGAGAGTTGCCAAATGCTAGCACTCGCTGGTCCCTTAATTTGGCAACCTTAGTAGAGAGGCCAAGGATTGTATGGATCATGAATATGCAAGAGAGCAAAACCTTTTCCCAACCTACTGGGTTGAAGCCCATCTTCATAGCTGACAGGTGATTAGAGTTCCATGGGTTTGGGGTGGGGAGGCTGAACTGGGGAGCAGATGTAGCACTGTCTTTCTTTCCATGGCCTCTACCCCTTTGGAAGGGGGAGGGACTAATGCATTGCTGCAGAGGAGGAAGCTTATGGCTTGGTGCCTCCTAAGGCAGCCATGGATAAGGGTTTCTTGCCTATGCAGGTGAGCTAAGGGCAGGCTCTGCATGGTCGAATGAGTGCTCCCTTTTCCTCTTCTACGTGGCCATCTCCCACCCAATCACACAGACAGAGGAAAGAAAGCCTGTGACATTCTGCAAGATTCAACTCAGAGGGTGAAATCCTGGCTTCATCAAAATCAATGGCAAAACTCTCATTGACTTCAATGAACCAGGATTTCCCACAAAGCACTTCCCCCATCTATTTAGATTCTTCCTTGGGAGGAGAGAATAAAACCGATGTCTAGCCCAAACTTGTAAAAAGATGGTGAGAATTTCAGCTTGACACAATTAACATGCACAATAAAGTGGCAAGAGGGAGAGAGAGAGGTGCTTTTATATAAGAGAACGCTTTCTTCTCCAGTAACTCTCTATGTTAAGGAAAGACCAAGGAAGTAGGCTCCCTTTCCTGCATCAGCATTTCCTTACAAACTGCCTTGATGAAATTCCAGTGAAAGGGTGGGGAACTGAAGATTCTGGAAGTCTGGGAGTTTACCGTGTGTGCCCCGCAGTAGTTAACATCCTCAGAAGAAAACAAAATGGTGTCTTTGATTAAGTTTGACAAGGCTCGGAAAATGAAGGACGTAAACAGATGCATGTGGATGTAGTTCCTCGTACAATGGAGTCTTCTGTACCCAAAAGAGAGAAATCTCATGAAATTATGTTTCTAGAGGGGGATAGCTTATTGATGTAATCAGGTTTCAAAGACCTAGGCTCGTAGGGCCTACAGATTCAAAGCCTAGCAGAATCAACTTAGCCCTTTGTCCTTCAAAGGGACATCAGTGTTAATTCCATGCAATTTACCCGCCCTAAGGGGTTCCTTTCGACAAAATCTGAAAAAACAATGTCATGTCTGCTCTTACAGGGAAGGTATCAGGGCACTGCTGTAAAAGTCGAGGGTATTATCTGTAATATCTCTGGCCAAAATTTCCCCTCCCCGCACATTCTGAACTGTGATGTGTGCCAAGCTGCTGCCCTCCACCCAGAACTGGTTGCACATCAGTGCTGCTGTCTAGATTCTGGTCTTGTACCTGCAAACCCACTGTGTGCTGAATCCCCCGGCAGCCAATGGGAAATCTGTGCCTGGAGAGCTTGCAGACTTAGGACAGACTATAGTTTGCAAAGCATTTGGGTCCCGAAGCACTTCACTGATACATTATTTATGATAAATGAAGTTTATTTGGTTGAGTAACCAACAAAATCAAGCCTCCGAAGTACATAAATTATACATGCCCAGGGCTCAAATTTGTACTCTGCCATGCTGGTAAAAATCTGAAATACTGGACTGCAGCCAATAGAGTTACTCCAGATTTAGGCCCAAAAAATGCATTTAAAAAAGGAAATTTAGGCTGAATAGCGAAGGAAAAGCTTCCTGCGGGTGAGAACTATTAAAATGTGAGCTAGTCTCGTAAGGGACGAACATGGTGACAGCGCCAATCTTGGAAACCAGCCTGGCAAAAGCACAGAAAAAACATGCTACGGGGAAGAATCCTGCACTAACAGGAGACAGACTACTGACCCCCAGCGCATTTCCAGCCCTGATTTCTATCACAATTTTGAAAATTTCAGCATTTAAATTCTTCTGAAAGCAAACAAAGGAATGTGGGGCGTCTCTGGACTAATCGAAAGTTCCGAACAAATTCAAACAAACAGCCTAGAACTTCCCCTCACCTAAATGAGGCCAGGATGCCCAAGGCTACTGTCAGAGTCCCAAGGGAGGTACTGTATCCAACTGTGTACATGGTCTTCAGCTTCATGAAGTAGACGCGCTGTAAAGAGACAGACATTTGAATCTTTGCTTTAAGTTTTAAATATCTCCTGGAAATCAGCCCATTTTGACGTGTTAAGAGAAGAGCATCCACTGTCTTTCTTTGTATTGTTTCACATTTATATTTTTTTTCATAAACATGGGTATTCTACTTTTGGGGAAGGAGTGTGGTGTGCAAACTGGAGGATCTTCTGGGACGGATGGATAGACAGACAATCACATACACACAGACACCTGACTACCGCCTGACTACCAATGTCACACTTGAACCGCAAACACCATCCTTTCTCCCTGCTACTAATTTGGAATATCTCTCCCCCCAGGTCATTGTTTCATGAAGCAACAAACTGTAACTTACAAACGATAAATCAGACTCACTCTTTCCTCATTGGCAGTGTCGTTCACGTCATAGCCACAAGCAACGTCGGGTCTCGGGAATGTCTCTGACCAACCTTCACTGGTGCAGTTTCGATGCACAAAACCTTTATTGTGACAGCAGTAACAAAGCAAGGTGTAATGCCTCCCGACTGTACCGGGATGATTATTCCACCTGCTGATCAGTAACAGTGGCAGTGTTCCAACAGCATGCAGAATAGTTCCCTTCTCGGAGTGCAGACAGCATAATACAGGTGAAATGCAGCTATCGGTGTGAGCATCTTTTTTATGTAGCTTAGTAGCTGAACAGAAACAAAATGAATCATCTGAGTGTCTAAGTGGGCTAGGAGCCTCATCCAAAGCCCAGTGAAGTCAATGGAAGACTCCGTTGGCCACAATGAACTTTGGATCAGGCCTACAATCCTGTATTAATGAAGTTAATGGGAGTTATGCTGTTGGCTGCTTCAGTGGGAGCTAGACCAGGCCCTACAGCCCTATACTGTTTGTCTGTGGGCAACACGGGAGACTGCTTCTCTGCATGTGTGTCTTCACAACAACTGAGATCAGCTGAGGTGTTCTGACTAACAGTGGGTATTCACCCACAGAAGCTTATGCTCCAATACGTCTGCTAGTCTATAAGGTGCCACAGGACTCTTTGCTGCTTTTACAGATACAGACTAACATGGCTACCCTTCTGATACTTGAGTCCCTAGTCTTGAACATCGGGGAGCTGGAGATGTGATTCTCAGCCATAGACATTGACTCTGGAGTTCGGGGACTGAGTCTGCTAACCTTTAGGGGCCCAGTACAAAGCCCACCAATTCTTCAGGATTTTTTCTCAGGGTAGAGAGCAGGGGAGAGAATTATGTGCATAGTGCATGCAGTTTATTGATGAGGTGGCGAGTTAATTATATTGATATTTGTCCAATGTATTATGTGTTTTTCATGATATTGTTCACGCATCCGGGGACAGTTGCGAAGGGTTCATTTTACTAACTGAAACATAAATAAGCAAAGCTGTTCTGTACATCTGGTGTTTGCTGGTTTGTGTTCTGGGAACAGCAAATCTGTGACTCATTGCACCACAGATTCATGCCCCAGAGAAGTTTGACATTTTCCTGAAGATCCCTAGCTCAGAGGTCTGATTGCTTATCTCTGACTGATGAGAGGATCAGATGTTTGATTTGCAGCAGTGACTACTCTTGCCCCTTTTTGACTTGAGAGGCTAGTTAAATTTTGGGGCCCTCAGGATGCTCCAGCTGGAACTAGAAACTGATGGATTCTGGTATTTTTCCTTGTTTAGCCACAAGAAGAGCACAAAGTCCTGCTCCTCTGAACACAGGAGGAACCAGAACCAAGAGGAGCAGTCTTCTAGCTCACAGCCCCAAGCCTCCATAGCTAACAGACCCAAAAGTTTGCGCTCTCTCTCTCTCTTTCTCTCTCTCTCCAGCCCCTTTCAGGGTCACACTGCACTCACTGGCTAGCTGGCTGCCTGACTCTGGCTCCCCCCACAGCCTCTGCCTATGCCTCTCCCTGTTCTTTGTCTCTTCTCAGTTTCCATATGTTCTCTCACACACCTGGTCACGCCCAGAGGAACCCGCCAGGCACCTGGTGCTAGTTTCTGGGCAGATTCTCTTTTTTATGTTTTAGGTGTGGCCCCTGCAGTGTTTCTTACAACTATCTTAAGTGAAGGGTGTGTTTACACATCAGTTTGAAAAAGGTTTTAACTCAACCACAACAAGGTTTTCCCCCAGCTCATCACAGTACAAACAGTGCCTCAGGTCTGAGGGCTTTGTTCAGTCTGTACGAAATCACTGCTGTGATTCTGAATGATGGCTCATCTCTTCCCTTAAAAACCCAACTGTGAGTGTGTATATTTTGTGTATTTTTATGGGATTTACAAGGAAAACACATCTGATTTGTGTGCATGTGTGCCAGCAGGAGCGGAGAGCTTAGTCCTGTGGAATTATAACATGGATACGAGTCCTTCTTACAGCAGTAAACCATATCTGTGTATTTTCTACCATGTGGAAAAAGAGCAGCACCTGACTGACTGTATTACCAGTCTGTTGAGCAGCCGGCTTCCAGAAAGAACTCAGTTTACAATCTGAAGTGTGATGCATTCCTTGAAACTTTCATACACAGGAATGTCCCTCAGTAGTTTTTCCCTAGTGAGCATGCATATGTATGGATTTTACATACAGTAAGTCACAAGAGGCTGGGATTTGCAACATAATCAGAAGCAATCTACATGTGGAATTTCTAGAGAACCAATCACGCACTGAATGTGTTTAAATTTATTAAAAAGAAAAGGAGGACTTGTGGCACCTTAGAGACTAACCAATTTATTTGAGCATAAGCTTTCGTGAGCTACAGCTCACTTCATCGGATGCATACTATGGAAAGTGTAGAAGATCTTTTTATACACACAAAGCATGAAAAAATACCTCCCCCCACCCCACTCTCCTGCTGGTAATAGCTTATCTAAAGTGATCGCTCTCCTTACAATGCCCAACTTGATTATCATACACATTGTAAGGAGAGTGATCACTTTAGATAAGCTATTACCAGCAGGAGAGTGGGGTGGGGGGAGGTATTTTTTTCATGCTTTGTGTGTATAAAAAGATCTTCTACACTTTCCACAGTATGCATCCGATGAAGTGAGCTGTAGCTCACGAAAGCTTATGCTCAAATAAATTGGTTAGTCTCTAAGGTGCCACAAGTCCTCCTTTTCTTTTTGCGACTACAGACTAACACGGCTGTTACTCTGAAACCTTTAAATTTATTGGTGTCATAGTGCTCACACTTGTATTAGGCACCTCAGAGTACAAGAAAAAAGTCCTGGTCTTGGCCTAGACAAGCTACAAGCCAACATCAGATCACCAGAGAAAAGTATCTCTGACCGGTTGCCGCTATAGCCATCTAACCCACATGGTGTGCTGAAGAGAAATGTATTTTTGCCAAGAAATAAAGTTTGGGTGACAGCAATAGCCATGTGCAACTGTCAGCCAGAAGCGACCACTGTCTCATCTACTCTAGCGATATGGGGTGAAATACTGGCCATACTGAATCAAACTCCCAATGCTTCAGTATGGTCAGAATTCCATGGATGCCAACCTCAGCAGCAACCATTCTCAGGATAAACCCACTTGCTCTTCTCCATCTCTTGTACTCTTCCAGTGCAGAGACGTGACTCAGAGGGCCATATTCAGCTCCTCAATGACCGCAGCTGGTTCCTGACAAGTTTTGTTTTCCTGAATGGTATCACATGGTTTCTATTTTTCCGGTGATTCTAAGCTAAGCTATCACATTTCTGCAGCGGGAGAGTCTGGCAAGATCCCTCCAATACTCAAGGGAGAGAAGGAAAAGCAACTAAGATGCACACCGTGGGAGATTTTGCACTGACTCATGCCCTGTGGTACCCCATTGGAGTCAGTAGTATTGTTTGGAGAAAAAAATCAGCACAATATTTGGGCTGCTGCGCCAGACTGGACAATTCTGATATACTGACAGCCCCTCCATGTTTTGTTCTGACTTTACTATGCCCCTGGAAAAAGGCTGTCACTTAAAGATAGGGTGGAAAAGAAAGATGCCTGACCCAGGCTTTGAACTCCTTGGGTGGCAGGCATTAGAGATGTGCCAGATATTGGATTATTATTTACTTTTATGGAAGCCTTGCTCTAGCTAATGTCTTTGGAAAGGTCAGGTTTGAATTTTGAGTCACATTTTTCTAAGTTGTGCTGCAGCACAGCAGCAAAAAGGAGAAGAAGGAGCATCTCCTTACAATCCCCATCTTCCCCATTGCCTCCCCACCCCATCCTTCCCTCTCAGCCTGCCTACAAAGTCGAGCACAAGTGTCCTTGACTGTAGAAGCAGACTGTGGTGTGTTTCTGTCAGACAGAGATAAGCAACATTAAGGTAAACCAAAATGCAGTGCTTAGAAGTGGGTCTAGAAGTGTGCCTATATCTGACAACCCAGAGTAGGAGGAAAGGCTCTAAGTGTGTCAAAGAGGAGAAGACATGATAAAGGGGTGGGTGTGTGCACAAAAGTGCAGAGCTTTAGATGCTTAATCAGGAAGGAAATTTAATATTGATGTACCTGAGTATTGTTTTAATGATGGTATTTGATTTTTAGGAAATATTTATATTTTCAGGAAATCACAACATGCTCTCTTTTATACTCTGCTGAGACTCCATCCCGAATGCGTGTAAGACTCAACATTCAGATCTGGATCTGACCTTCATTCAAACAATATTTGGGTCCTGACTTTTGTTTCAGCTCATTACACAGGTGGGGATCAGCCAAGATGTTTGTGATGCAGATACAGATCTAGATCCCAGAGCTGCGGGATGTTTAGATCGAGGATTTGGTTCAGACCCATCTGTGTCCCTAACATGTGATTCCTTTGTATTTGTGGCTATCAGTATTCTTTGTAACTAAGTGGCTAAGAGAGCAAACTTTTGGCAGTTGTTTTTCTTTCAAATAAACAAATCTTCTGTATATTTGTTTTTCCCCTTAAAATTGCATAAGACAGGACCGTAGGCATTTTAAGAGTTTGAATGTATGAGTCACAAACAAGTCATAGTATATGTAATAGAACAGAATGTAGCTGCATTGGAAATAAACTGTTGTTGGTTTCAACCCAAGATGCTAAATGAACAGAGTCAAATTTTTTTTAATGTTAGTGGACATTGTCTTGTGATTCTGTTTTGAACCCACTCACTTTGATCATTGCTTATTATTAGTGACTTACTACAATTCGGACACTCAGTATATTAAGGGCAAATTAAGTTTAGAATTGCTAGAGTTATGGTTTCCCCTTCCTTCCGGTAACAGAATGCACCCATGATTTCAGATAGTAACCTTTGGATGTACGACCTCTGTTCCACTCCAATCACCATCTAACTTTGATATGTATGCTACTGTTTTCTACTGGACAGACTAAATATTGGACCTTCTCAAGTGTTAGCAGCTCCCTCTAGTGGCTGAATTAGTGGCCGTGCTTTTAGCATACAGAGGCTTGTGCTTTTCCAGCCAAAAATCATCATGAGTAGAGCTGTCTGGGAAATGGTTTTCCCACCCCATGAGAATATTCAACATTTCAAAAGATTTCCCCATCCTGAATCGGGATGAAAAGTTGATTTTTTTTTCAAACTGAAAATAAAAAAAAATCAATTTGGGTCAACTGAAACATTTTGTTTTGAAAATTTCAAACATTTTATTCCAATTTCAACCTTTTTTCTCTTCTTTTTTAAATTAGGTATAAAATAAGTTATATTTTCATAAGACTTTTGAAATGAAAAACCAAAAAAACGTTCTTCATCCCTGTCTGAGCCTTATGGATCACCAGAATAAAAAAAGAGAGTAGTTAGTTTTATTTTTGTTTTTAGTCAATTTCATTTTCAGGCTCTACTGCATTAGTACAATGATGAAAATATTCAGGCTGCAAACACCACAGAATTCTGGTCACTGGCCTTTAAAAAAATATGGAAACATTTTTTCTTAGTTTAGGTTTTCTAAAAACAAAATCTGACCTGGCAGTGTCCCCTTTTAAAATTGAATGACATTTAAAGGATTTTCTTTTAAATTACTTTATTTTACCTTTTTTTCCAGTAAGCATTTGGAAGAATTCTGGACAATGAGCATTGACAGTCTGACCAATTGAAGAAGAAGGCCAGCAGCTCATGTTATCCCACATTCCAGCACATCTGCCTAAGATGTAAGAACAAAAGCATCATTGAACATATTCCCTGGACAGTCACATCTTCAGAGAATAAAAACATTCTGGGCTCAGCTGTGGTTCTCGATTGCTTTCCTGCTGTAAGAGATCAAAACTTAATTTAGTTATTCTAGAAAAGCAATTACTGTGATTATAAAGGAAACAAATTACAGCAGCTAGTCACAAGTTAGGGGGAAAGAAAGATCATTATTCCCTCCCAAATAGTAGTCAAATCTGACAGAGGGCTGACTAATGACATTATTTCTTGCACAAGCCCATGTCTTTGAGACTGTACTATTTGAACCTACTTTCCCACCAATTATTTCAATTTGAGGCCCCACCTTTGAACCATTATTGATCTGAGATCCCACTGCAATGTATTTAGTGATGTAACTGTTGTGACTTTTTCTCTGTATTGCACCTTTAACTCACTAAGGTCTGTGCTCTCTGCAATGACTGGCAGACATTCTGAGTTCAGACTGTTAGCAGAGAAGAACACACCCTTTGCTCTCTCTCGTGCGCGCGCACGCGCGCTTGCGCATGGAGACTTTACGTTTGTTCTTTCTTGTTTTGGTGCTCTCTTCATTTAAGCACAAGTCATTCAAACTGAGATGACCTGTTTTGCTATCTGTATATGGAAAAAAGTTACACTTGCTGTCACTCAGTTATATTCATTTTATCCACCCTTCCCCTCTCACCACCACCGTTTTCTAACAGACTGAGAAACAAGGCAGCTGGCGCAATGCTGCATTTGCAGACTAAGGGCTCAATCCTGCCAGGTGCTGAACACCTTGTTGAATGGGGCTGGCTGGAAAACAAGAATTACATTTTGTGAAAAATTTCCAGATTTCAAAATTTGTTTTTGCTTTGTGATGCAGAATGAAAACAAGACTTCTGTAAAAAAACGTGAGAGAGAGAAAAGTGCGTGGCACTTTCTACACAGTGCTGAGTACCTCACAGGACCAGCAGCCATCAGACTGACATTTTTCAACTGATTTCTTCCTGTATGACTGTGATCATGTTTAGAAACAAGTATCTTACTCACGGCCAATGGCTTTCAGCTCTGATAAATGCCTCCGCTTGAATGTTTATCTGACCTGGCAACAGTTTACTTCTATGCAATATAATTTAACTACTGCAGTTCACTCAAACCATACATTAACCCCAGTGATGTTTATGTTGAGATCTGCTGTGCTGTCTGGGTTTAAAAGCTCAATGTCAACAGAGCTGATATAAAACCTGTGAAACAAACTGTTCTAAGTCCCAAGTGTCAGAGGGGTAGCCGTGTTAGTCTGTATCCACAAAAACTACGTGGAGTCTGGTGGCACCTTAAAGGATGGGGGGTTTTACCCACGAAAGCTTATGCCCAAATAAATCTGTTAGTCTTTAAGGTGCCACCAGACTCCTCGTTGTTTTTGTTCTAACTCCTTCATTTCACAGAGTATAATATCAATTTCAACACCAGCAAGTCTGTAATATTGGGAGATGGTTTTCTCTAGGGATGATGGGGCGAGGGGGATGGGAGGGGAAACAAACAAGTTTTCAGCTACTTTTGCCCTTGGACATATAAGGCCAGATTCTCATGTGGCACAAAGCTGTTGGAATCTAAGCCCTGGTCTATACTAGGAGTTGAGGTTGAATTTAGCAGCGTTAAATCAATTTAACCCTGCACCGGTCCACATGACGAAGCCCTTTTTTTTGACTTAAAGGGCTCTTAAAATCGATTTCCTTACTACACCCCCGACAAGGGGATTAGTGCTGAAATCAGCCTTGCCAGGTTGAATTTGGGGTACTGTGGACGCAATTAGACGGTACTGGCCTCCGGGAGCTCTCCCAGAGTGCTCCATTGTGACCACTCTGGACAGCACTCTCAACTCAGATGCACTGGCCAGGTAGACAAGAAAAGGCCCGCGAACTTTTGAAATTCAATTTCCTGTTTGGCCAGTGTGGCAAGCTGCAGGTGAGTGCAGAGCTCATCAGCAGAGGTGACCATGCAGAGCTCATCAGCAGAAGTGACCATGATGGAGTCTCAGAATCGCAAAAGAGCTCCAGCATGGACCGAATGGGAGGTATGGGATCTGATCGCTGAATTGGGAGAGGAATCCGTGCGATCAGAACTCCGTTCCAGTTTTCAAAATGCCAAAACATTTGTCAAAATCTCCCAGGGCATGAAGGACAGTGGCCATAACAGGGACCCAAAGCAGTGCCGTGTGAAACTTAAGGAGCTGAGGCAAGCCTACCAGAAAACCAGAGAGGCAAACGACCGCTCCGGGTCAGAGCCCCAAACATGCCGCTTCTATGATGATGCCATTTTAGGGGGTTCAGCCAGCCGTGTTGTTTGACTCCTCCAATGGATATGGAGGCAACATGGAAGCAGGTTTTGGGGACGAGGAAGATGATGATGATGAGGAGGTTGTAGATAGCTCACAGCAAGCAAGCAGAGAAACTGGTTTTCCGGACAGCCAGGAACTGTTTCTCACCCTGGACCTGGAGCCAGTACCCCCGAGCCCACCCAAGACTGCTCCCGGACCTGCCAGGTGGAGAAGGGACCTCTGGTGAGTGTACCTTTTAAAATAGTACACATAGTTTAAAAGAACGCATGTTTAATGATTAATTTGCCCTGGCATTCGCAGCTCTCCTGGATGTACTCCCAAAGCCTTTGCAAAAGGTTTCTGGGGATGGCAGCCTTATTCCGTCCACCATGGTAGGACACTTTACCACTCCAGGCCAGTAGCACGTACTCGGGAATCATTGTAGAACAAAGCATTGCAGTGTATGTTGGCTGGCGTTCAAACAACATCCATTCTTTATCTCTCTGTGTTATCCTCAGGAGAGTGATATCATTCATGGTCACCTGGTTGAAATAGGGTGCTTTTCTTCAGGGGACATTCAGACATCTCTTCCTGCTGGGCTGTTTGCCTGTGGCTGAACAGAAATGTTCCCTGCTGTTAGCCATGGGGAGGAGGGAGGCAAAATGTGACCTTGGAATGAAAGCACATGTGCTATGTATGTAATGTTAACAGCAAGGTTTACCGTGAAAGAGTGTACCCATTGTTCTATAAAATGTGTCTTTTTAAATACCACTGTCCCTTTTTTTTTTCTCCACCAGCTGCATGTGTTTCAAGGATCACAGGATCTTCTCTTTCCCAGAGGCTAGTGAAGATTAGAAGGCGAAAAAAACACACTCGCGATGAAATGTTCTCTGAGCTCATGCTGTGCTCCCACACTGACAGAGCACAGACGAATGCGTGGAGGCAGACAATGTCAGAGTGCAGGAAAGCACAAAATGACCAGGAGGAGAGGTGGCGAGCTGAAGAGAGTAAGTGGTGGGCTGAAGAGAGGGCTGAAGCTGAAAGGTGGAGGCAGCGTGATGAGAGGAGGCAGGATTCAATGCTGAGGCTGCTGGAGGATCAAACTAATATGCTCCAGCATATGGTTGAACTGCAGGAAAGGCAGCTGGAGCACAGACCGCCGCTAGAGCCCGTGTGTAACCAACTGCCCTCCTCCGCAAGTTCCATAGCCTCCTCATCCAGACGCCCAAGAACGCGGTAGGGGGGCCTCCAGCCACCCAGCCACTCCACCCCAGAGGATTGCCAAGCAACAGAAGGCTGGCATTCAAGAAGTTTTAAAGTTTTAAACTTTTAAAGTGCTGTGTGGCCTTGTCCTTCCCTCGTGCACCACCTCTCCTGGGCTACCTTGGCAGTTATCCCCCTATTTGTGTGATGAATTAATAAAGAATGCATGAATGTGAAGCAACAGTGACTTTATTGCCTCTGCAAGTGGTGATCGAAGGGAGGGGAGGAGGGTGGTTAGCTTACAGGGAAGTAGAGTGAACCAAGAGGCGGGGGGTTTCATCAAGGAGAAACAAACAGAACTTTCACACCGTAGCCTGGCCAGTCATGAAAATGGTTTTCAAAGCTTCTCTGATGCGCACCGCGCCCTCCTGTGCTCTTCTAACCACCCTGGTGTCTGGCTGCGCGTAAACAGTGGCCAGGCGATTTGCCTCAACCTCCCACCCCGCCATAAACATCTCCCCATTACTCTCACAGATATTGTGGAGCGCACAGCAAGCAGTAATAACAGTGGGAATATTGGTTTCGCTGAGGTCTAAGCAAATCAGTAAACTGCGCCAGCGCGCTTTTAAACATCCAAATGCACATTCTACCACCATTCTGCACTTGCTCAGCCTGTAGTTGAACAGCTCCTGACTACTGTCCAGGCTGCCTGTGTATAGCTTCATGAGCCATGGCATTAAGGGGCAGGCTGGGTCCCCAAGTATAACTATAGGCATTTCAACATCCTCAACGGTTTTTTTCTGGTCTGGGAATGAAGTCCCTTCCTGCAGCTTTTGAAACAGACCAGAGTTCCTGAAGATGCGAGCATCATGTACCTTTCCCAGCCATCCCACGTTGATGTTGGTGAAACGCTCCTTATGATCCACCGGTGCTTGCAGCACTATTGAAAAGTACCCCTCGCGGTTTATGTACTTGCCAGCTTGGTGCTCCGGTGCTCCGGCCCCACCACAGTTAGGGAATCCCATTGTAGCAAAGCCATCCACTATGACCTGCACATTTCCCAGGGTCACTACCCTTGATACTTGCTATCACTTGCATCACAGCAGCCCCCACAGTAGCTTTGCCCACTCCAAATTGATTCCCGACTGACCAGTAGCTGTCTGGCATTGCAAGCTTCCACAGGGCTATTGCCACTCTCTTCTCAACTGTGAGGGCTGCTCTCATCTTGGTATTCATGTGCTTCAGGGCAGGGGAAAGCAAGTCACAAAGTTCCATGAAAGTGCCCTTACGCGTGCGAAAGTTTCGCAGCCACTGGGAATCGTCCCAGACCTGCAACACTATGCGGTCCCACCAGTCTGTGCTCCTTTCCCAGGCCCAGAATTGGCATTCCATGGCATGAACCTGCCCCATTAGCACCATGATGCCCACATTGCCAGGGCCCGTGCTTTGAGAGAAGTCTGTGTCCATGTCCTCATCACTCTCGTCACCGTGCTGACGTCGCCTACTCCCCCGGTTTTGCTTTGCCAGGTTCTGGTGCTGCATATACTGCTGGATAATGCGCATGGTGTTTAATGTGCTCCTAATTGCCAAATTTCAGAGGAACAGCCGTGTTAGTCTGTATTCGCAAAAAGAAAAGGAGTACTTGTGGCACCTTAGAGACTAACCAATTTATTTGAGCATATTGACCAATTTATTTGAGCATATATATTGACCAATTTATATGCTCAAATAAATTGGTTAGTCTCTAAGGTGCCACAAGTACTCCTTTTCTTTTTGCTAATTGCCAAAGTGATCTGAGCAGGCTCCATGCTTGCCGTGGTATGATGTCTGCACAGAAAAAAGGAGCGGAACGATTGTCTGCCATTGCCCGGATGGAGGGAGGGGTGACTGACGACATGGCTTACAGGGTTGGCTTACAGGGAATTAAAATCAACAAAGGGGGTGGCTTTACATCAAGGAGAAACAAAAATAACTGTCACACAGAATGGCCCCCTCAAGGATTGAACTCAAAACCCTGGGTTTAGCAGGCCAATGCTCAACCAACTGAGCTACCCCTCCCTCTGGTATTTCAGGCAGGACTGAATCTCTGTTAAAGTTTTCAAGGTGCCCCTGACAGATCTCACCAAAACAATTGTCAGCCGTTATTCCACGGAGGGGGGATCAAATGAATACAAAACAAATCTGGTCTATTTCTTGTTTTGATCCACTCCATCTATCTTTTACATCTTTGGCTGGCAGCAGACGGTGCAGTAGGACTGCAAGCCATCCACATCTCCTGCCTGCTCACCAGAAGATGGTGCAATAGGACTGCCGGCAGGACAAAAGAGAATGACCTGGTTGAGTCACTCCTATTTCAGTCCCTGTGCCCATATCTGCCCAGGTGCTCCTGACCGGCCTTACCGAGGCGGCCAGGAGCACCTCAGACATAATGACGATGGTTTTCAGGCCTATTGCACCATGTGCTGCCACAAGGCAATGGGTTGCTGCTGCTGTTTAGCAATGCAGTATCGCATCTGCCAGCACCCAGGAGACATACGGTGACAGTGAGCTGAGCTGGCTCCATGCTTGCCATGGTATGGCGTCTGCACAGGTAACTCAGGAAAAAAGGCGTGAAACGATTGTCTGCCATTGCTTTCATGGAGGGAGGGAGGGCCTGACGACATGTACCCAGAACCACCTGCAACAATGTTTTTTGCCCCAACAGACATTGGGACCTCAACCCAGAATTCCAATGGGCGGCGGAGACTGTGGGAACTGTGGGATAGCCAGCTACAATGCAACACTCTGGAAGTCAACACTAGCATCGGTACTGTGGAAGCCCTCCGCCGAGTTAATGCACTTAATGCACTTAGAGCATTTTGTGTGGGGACACACACAATCGACTATATAAGAATGATTTCTAAAAAACCGACTTCTATAAATTCGACCTAATTTCGTAGTGTAGACATACCCTAGATGTAGCTGGCCAGCTGAGAAGTGCCTCTGAAAGACAGTATCTCTCAGCTGCAGTAAAGCTGGCATACAGGCTCCTGTGGCAACTACCATCCCGACCCCAGCATAGGAGGCATGTCAGAGTGAGGGCAGAGCACAGCTGCATTCTGCTGATTCTCAGCTGGTGTATGCTCTTTGGGACAATAGCCAACTAACAAAAATTAGAGCAGCCCCTAAACTGCTCTGAATTATGCCAGAGGGAATAAAGATCCCAGTTCCCTAATAATCTCCCTCCCCAGTCACTCTCCTGCACCAAGCACATTCCAGGCAAGAAAGAATCTCTCCCCCCACCCATAAACTGGAGTGTAAAAAAGAGTATTATGGTAATTAAGGGTACGCCTACACTGGAGATGTAATTTCTAGCTTGGGTACGTACAGGTGCTAGCTTTGACCTAACTAGCATGCTCAAAATAAAAATGTAGCTGTGGTGATGTGGGCAATGGGCTGGGTTCGCCATCCCGAGTACAGCCCCACCTTGGAACACAGGTACTTACTCGGGCAGCTAGCCCCTCACCGCCGGCGCCACTCTGGCTGCACTTCTATTTTTAGGGTGCTAGTTCCATCAAAGTTAGCACTTGTATGTCCACCTGAGCTGGAAGTTGCGCCCCAGCTCCAGTGTAGACGCACCCCACTGGTATTTGAGTGTAACACTCCTCCCTTAAACCATGGTGGGAAAATCCAAAGGGCTCCTTTTATTCACATAGTAATCTACAGAGCACGGCCTTTTGCTTAGATGTTTTGTGCCTGATTCTGGCACAGCCCTAACATCACAGAAATCAGCAATGTGCAGAGCACCGTTAACTAATCCTGTTTGTTTGGGCTTTTTTAATGGATGTTAGTCATCAGAAGGCATGCATGTCCCCTACGGAAACTCTTTCTGTCCCCCGTCCCAATTCCACGCCCAGCTGCTCCCTCATTCGCCAGGTAGAGCTTTTGCAGAGGGGTCCAGGCTAGGTATACAAGAGCAGGGGAAAGAGATGGGGGAGCCACACTCTGCCTAGCTGTCTTCGTCTTTCCTGCATGCTTACTCCTATTATGTCTACCACAGGTTGTCCAGGGGTTGGTTCCTCGCTGCACCAACCTGAGGATCACTGCACGTGTATTTCTCCATACAAGTGTCAAGCATAAAAGCATGCAGATAACAAAAGCAAGAAGCCATTAGTGCTGGCAGGTTCCCACAACTTCAGCCTTTGCTGGATGTAATTTAAATTAACCTCACTGATATTAGAAGCAAAAGGCCGCAGCTCTATTTACATAAGACACCAAAGTAATAACAAACCATCATTAAAACACGAACAGAAGGCAGAAAATACTGCTCTGTAGTTCAACCACTGTTCTGAAGTCATTACCCAGGAAAACACACTCACTTGCCTGGGTTTTCTCTCCCACTCTAACGGGTGACTGATCATTCCTATCAGAGAGTCTATTGACTTATGGGAATTGCTTTATTCTGACTCCCATTTACAAAGTTACACCAAGGGTTGAATGTGGCCCTTTGTTTTTAACTGGTTTCTTCACAGTTGTTTTTCCAGTAGCAAATCCCATGTGATGATTTCCAGCAACAACTAGAGATGGGCCAAGGAGGCAGTTTTCAGCTCTGGATCCAGGGTAGGTTTAGACTAGATTTTGGGATTCAATTTGGAGACTAAATCGATATTAGGTTCTGGATTTAATGGAACCGAAATCTTTCAAAGTATCCTCATAGGCTTTGGTCCCCAAATGCAAGACTTCCACCCTCTTGGGCCAGATGAGAGGCAGGTTCTCAACTCCTCTAGAAATCAGGCCCTGAGCATCTTACTCACTGGGACAACAAAAATGGAGGCACTCCAGATTAGCGGTGCTTCTGAACATTTAGGTGTGTAAACGTCTTTGGGGCTCTGTTTCCTTACCAGCAAAATGATAATAAGAGCACTTACTTATATGGCAGGGGGTTGTGAGACTTAACTCATGAATGTGTGTGCATGGTGCTTTGAGATCCTCTGATGGATCAAAGGCAATGAGAGGATGGAGTGTGAAAATGCAATCCCTGCTCCTAACCACTGTCCTCTTCAATCGCTGGCAAATATAACCAACCAAATATGAAACAAGTGACCTAATATTCAACTATAGGGAATGTCTTAGGGGAAAGGAAACCTATTGTGCTTCCATGAGACACAGCATGAGGACTCTGAAAAATTAGATTGTGCCATAGAGTAAGTCCTCCGGGAAGCATAGAGATGCCACACTTCTTGTACACCCTTTATGCATCCATTTACTTTGCCTGTGAGGCACTGCACGCTGTGTAATAAAAGCAACAAAGTAGCCGAGGGCAGACTTGGTCGCAGGCTGGGGCTGGAGAGTGGTAGGGGGTTTGTTACCCTACTTCTGTACACAGTTTCCTTCCTAACGAAGGGTTTCTCTTAAGACCTGTCTGCTTGTTAGTAAGATACCACTTGGACAAACCACAGTGAGGTCCTGGGGAGCAGGGCTGGGGCTATGATCAGATGTGTTGTAGGCAGCTGTTCATAACTACCAAGCAGGTCTCTGCAGCACTGTACTTCATCCTTGGGCTTCCCTGAGTTTTCGCTCATCCTAACCAGCTGAAAGTTCAAGCTGCCTTCCCTCGACCAAGGGACATAATCATAAAATGAGGGTAGGGGAACTAAACACCCAACAAAGTGGGGCAAGGAAACTGCTTTGGACTTAACTATCTTGAGTAGCTTTGTATCATCTGCAAATTTTGCCACCTCACTGCTTGTACTCACGCTAAGGGCAAAAATCTGCTCTGAGAGCCACACGACAGATCTTGACTAATATTCTGTTCTCCCTATGGGTCAGCACTCCCATATATTTTCTATGAGAGTTTAAGCCTATAGAGAGGAACAGTGTTAGAGCTCATATCCACGGTGATAATCTGAGGTTAGAATTTTCCCCATAGATCCACCATTTACCTGAATTCATGAACTGGTCATTTTCAGATGTTCTGTTCTGTTCTTCCTGGGACAGCATCTCAGCACAGAGTTCTTCTTCCTTCCTCAGGACAATCAGCAAGTCACATACTGGTGGGGTAGCCTTGATCTGCAAATTTTGAAAAGAAGTTGAGCTGTTTGACTTTTTCTCTTGAAACATTTGCCACCCACAAAACTCTCCTTACACTAACGCTGTCTACGCAGCCTCATCATCTGATTCTGCATGACATTTCTTTAAAACAGAGCATATAAAAATAAACTTTTTATTTAATAGTATACAACCACTTTATGATTTACAGTGGGCCTGCTCCCCCGTATTGACATCAATGCATTCAAGTTTTGGCCTATTATTACTCTAAATACTGTATGAGGAGCCCAGTTGTGTTCTGTTACACTGCAAAAACATCAGTGGGGTCTTGGATTATACTGGTGTAACTGAGTGCTGAGTTTGGCCCTACAGAATACTAGACCACAGAATTGTTGGGCATTCCCTAGGCCAGCCTTTCACTGGCAAAACTAGGCCAAATTCTATTGGTTGTACAAATACAATCCCATGAAAGTCAACACTGCTCATTCATTCAGAAATCTTGCTGCAAATCAGTGAGGCTGCAGGTAGTGACGTGAGCACATAAGTGCCACTGAGAGTTTTATGTAAAATTCATGGTAGTTTCTCTTTACTAATCCTGTAAATTGACTGAAATGTCAGTCAGCATTGAGAACCTTGAAGGAGAGGATAAGTACCTTGTGCAATAGGATCCATAATAATTTCTAGTGCTGAGTCTGTTCCAAAGAACGGGAGTGAAATCCTGGCCCCCAAGTCTGTTCAAGTCAACAGTTAAACTCCCATTGACTTCAATGGAACCAAGATTTCACCCAAGAATATTTCCTTGATATTTTCTTCCTGAACAGAGTTTGTTCTTTTTAAAAGTGGATCATCTCTCATCCAATTGGTCTATTCTATTCAGTATTTCCTTCTTTTCCCCTACCCATTGTGCATCATAATACAGATTGAACCTCTCTAGTCCGGCACCTTTGCGGCATCTGGAAGCCCTGGGAGGGAGGAGGAGGAGTTGGTAAGGACGGGGCTGCTGGCACATGAGAGGCGCGGGGGGAGGAGGGCAAAGGGGGGAGTTTGGTGCCAGTGGATGCTCCACACCCACTAATTTTTCCCCTTGGGTGCTCCAGGCCTGGAGCACCCACAGAGTCGGCGCCTATGCCGGACCACAGATGTTGCCGGACCAGAGAGTGCTGGATTAGAGAGGTTCAGCCTGCACAATGAAAGGTCACTCATTCATGTATGAGAAAAAGAACTTTTTGGAATCACACAAGCAGAGAATAGTCACATAAGAGAAAAATAACTATTCATGAAATCGGGGTTTATAAATCATTAGATCTATAACAAAAGCCTTCCAAAAAGAGGAATGCCTTGTTGGATTTAAACGTGTAAAGAAATCAAATTATAGTAACTATTTTCTGTTGTTAATTATAGATTGCATTCAATCATTTCTGAATTTTGTTAGGTGGCTTTTTTAATAAATGTATTTTTTATGGAAATCAATTACGTTATTAAAGAAGTTTAGTACATTTTCAGGACTTAGCAATACAACCCCAGCAGTCCTGATTAAGATATATTTGTGCAATAGTGTTTCAATTCAATGCAAAACATTAATTAAAAATAGGAAAATCACTAACAAAAACTGTTAAAGCAAGTGGTGAAAATGGCCTAGAATCCTCTAGAGTTGATATTAACTATTCTAGGAACGGGTCAGCAGATACAAAAAATAAATATTAATGACTAGGTTAATGATATTTTCAGAAACAGCATCATTTTTTTTCTTAAAACACCATACATCATCTCTGGGTATCATTTCCTTTAGGTCCCCAAAAAGTTATTTTAGAAATTTTAAAAAATATATATCTTTCTCTGAATTTATATTACACATTATTTTTCTATCCCTAGAATGTTTTTGTCTGCTTTTAACATATGTGTCAGTTTGGCAACTTATTAGGTATCTGGTTTGCCAGAGTAAGTATTCCCCAAACAGCATATGTTGTACATATACAATTTAATTTCTTAAAATGACTGGTTTTGGGGACCAAATCATGCTCATCTTACTCCCATGAGTTGTGTCATTGGCTTCAGTATCGGTAGCTGGATTTCACGTTCAACAGATAGTTAATGAAGAATTCAATTTCTGAGTTACAAACTTTGTTTCCAACTAAGAAGAGGTTCTATTGGGTCTGATCCTTCATTCTTTGATGTCAGTGGAACCGGGAGTATGCAAGGAACGAAGGATCTGGGCACATAGTGGGTCCAGTTCTTCAATGTGCTGAAAACCTCCTGCAATGTCCTGAGCACCCATTAATGCCGTGACCAGAGAACCATACAGTTATGGTTTCTAGTGTCTACAGTACACAGGTTCAAAGGAAACAGCCTGATGCTGCATTCCTTATACCCCATTGACTTTGAGCCCATCCAGTTTTCATTTCCTTGTACATTGCCTCTTTTCATGTTAGTGCAGCATGCAGCACACAAGCTTGTGTTTACTGAGGAAAATCAACATTTAATTCCAGAGTTTCTCAGTTGCTTTCCTATCTGCCTTGACTCAAATAACTCCTCCCTCCCTGAGCCTATGTTGTCCCTGTTTGAGGGTGGGGGCTGGGGTCCCAACATTTTCTAAAGGTTCTAAGTTTTAATTTACAAAAAAAAATTTTTTAGTTCTAGTTACGTAGAAAATGTTCCAAATATAAACAGCTCTAACAATTGGGTGTCCTGAATTTACAGAAATCTGCAATTCATGACATTTTCAATAACAATCAAGAATCCTTTTTCAGACATTTTTAAACTTGTGAAACTATCAGATCTATACATATTGAATGTAAATAGCAGCCATGGCCATATATAGCACATTGAATGTAAAACAAATCAGTATATTGTTATGTTGTATGATAGTTGGGGGGTTTGGTTTCTGGGTTTGAGCGGGACTGAAAGAGAACAAAGGATTCTTGGACATGAGGCACAAAAGATATAGGGAGATAGATGTGGGTGGTTGAAATCACAGAAGAAAGTGGGTGCTTTTGGAGTCCTCAGTAAAACAAAAATCTCGAGTACCCTTGGGCTAGAGCCTAAGAACCTGAAAACAAAAAGAAGAAGAAACTGGCACTACATGAAAAGGATGTTCCCTATTTTTATTGTGGAAGCTGATCGAAAAGCAAAAAAGTCAGCAACCTGTATTCATCATGGAAACAGAATGCCTAGATCCAGCTTAATACAGTGGCTCTCCACTTTTCCAGACAACTGTACCCCTTTCAAGAGTCTGATCTGTCTTGCATACCCCAAGTTGCATCTCACTTAAAATCTACTTGCTTACAAAATCAGACATAAAAATACAAAAGTTTCACAGCACACTATTGCTGAAAAACTGCTTACTTTCTCGTTTTTACCATATAATTATAAAATAAATCAATTGGAATATATTGCACTTACATTTCAGTGGATAGTATATAGAGCAGTATAAACAAGTCATTATCTGTATGAAATTTTAGTTTGTACTGACTTCACTAGTGCTTTTCCTGTAGCGTGTTGTAAAACTAGACACATATCTAAATAAGTTGATGTATCCCCTGGAAGACTTCTGCGTACCCCTGGTTGAGAACCACTGGCTTAATCCATTCTCCAGCAACCATGGGCCAAATTCCTGGCTGGTGTAAATAATCTGTTGCATTGACTCCAATAAAATTGTGCTCAGCTCATCTTCACTAGATGGAATAAAATTGTACTCATCTGCACCAGCTCATCTTCACTTACCCTGGGTGTATTCAAGTATTGATTTTATACTCGTTACAAAAAACTGGTGTAAGGTGACCAGTTTGCCATGATTTTGCCCCAGGTTCAGCTATCCTTTGTAATTAGTTGATGGTGAGACACAGGGGTACTGGAGGATGAATAACGGGTAAAAACCCAATAACTTTAGGAATCTTATGCTAGGAAACCAAAATATATGTTGTTAAACATGTCAGGATATTACATTCTTTCAGTCTGAAACAAGTGAGAGGTTAGTAATGCCGAACACATTTTTTTAAATGTACGTTTTAACCAGTTTCCCTTTAACCTTATGGTCCTGGTTCTCAGCTGATGCAGATCAGTATAGCTCCAGTGAAGTTCCTTGGCACTTTATAAACAGTTGCCTTGTAGATAATCACTTTTTCACCCACAGATCTTCAGGTTCTTTACAAAAGTGGGTAAGCATTATACTCCCCATTGAAAAATGGGGAAACTGAGGCACAGAACATCACCATGTCTTTCCAGGGTCACACAGTGAGTCAAGCAGTGGAGCCAGGAATAGAACCAGAACTCCTGTCACCCAGTCTGGTGTTCTCTCCATTAGACTATGCTGCCCCATGGAATGTGTGTATTTATGTCACGTGTGATTCCAGGAACTATAAAATAAGCAGCGGCAAATACTTACAATTAGAGTTGAAAACCAGAAAAGAATCACCAGGATGTGCCACATGGTCAGTTGCTGTCTGTTTCCTTCATCCCTATGCACGGGAGATCATCAGGCTATCGTGCGCTCTCCACTGTAGCTTTCTCGGTCCCTTCAGTTTCTTTCACATAGTTCATTTTCTTTCTGGTCTCCTGGCTGGAATTAACTTTTATCATCCTGAGCCAATGCTCCTCTCCTGCTGCTGAACCCTAGACAGAATCAGCAATGACAGCAGCTCCCCCAAACTCTCCTCCTGCTTTGCAGCAGGATCCTGTCCCAAGAATAACAAGCACCTCCGTTGAGCATGTTCCTAATACTGTCCTCTTCCCCTCTGTGCTATTATTCACTGTTATCGCTGCATGTCGGCGAGGAATGATCATTCCTCATGTTCCAATTGATAAGGGAACAAGCAGGGCTCCTGTGTGAGATGCAAGTTTCACAATGGCAGAGCTAATCTGTAAAGGGGAAATAGTAATTACCATAGGGCTTGGAGATGCACACAGCCCAGGAATAAGTGCCCTGCTGGGAAACAGGGCTGGCAGAATGTGATTCAGGCTGCCTGAGCCTTCTCCGCTGGGAACATGTGTTTCCAGAGAGCATGCAGATGGGACAAGTGCAAGGAGAAATCAGTAGAGTGAAAGAGTTTCTATAGAGGGACTGTCACTTACCAAGCAGGTGGGGCTGCAGGCAGCAAAGCACATTAAAGGAGATCTAAAGGCAGGGGCAAGCTTCAGGGGTGAGAGTGGAATATGATCTGCTATTCACACCCCCTAAGGGAAGGAATCTAAATATTCCCCAGACTCCACCCTCAGCCACTGGAGCTCATAAAACCTCCAAGGGAACAGTTGTTCTTTTTTTTTTTTTTTTTTACTGCACTACAGATTTCAGGTCGCCATCACTTTCACCCACCTGCTGTACCTCTTGGTGAAATGTAGGTTTGTCCACCCCCTCGTGCTCCTTGTAGCGATTCCAGTGCTCCCAGCATCCTGTTCACTGGCAGCCGAGCACTTTTCATTTTAATGGGGATGGCTGCCAAAGTCAACCATTTCAAGGGGACAAGCTCTTACATGGGTTGTGGGCTACAGGCCCAGGATTGCCAAACCCACATGCTCAGAAATCTCCAGCTGCCGAGTTTATTCGAAGTTGTGAGTAAATTCAATCGAGCAATGACACATCCAACAAACCACACACGTGCAAACACTAATGGCAGCCTCAAATAAAGCAGAAATCTGTCAGTGCAATGAAACACCAGGATGCCCAGTTGTGGCAAGAACTGTCTTGAAGCACTCTGCCCAATCCACCCTTTCCCGTGGCACCAGGGCCCCCAGCTATATTGAAAAGAAAGGGCCATATGGGACTGAGCAGTCAAATAGGCCAGATCCAGATCAATATAGGAGCTGAGAATATGGCCCATTATTAGTGTATTCCATGAAATAAAAAGCTGCATTCGTTTCTATCTGTGATGCTCCAGATATAGTATGGTGTTAAATGAACTTTGCATTATGGCTCTATAAGCAAACTAAACAAAGTGCACACTTTGAACTGTATTACTCAGATTTTTAGACTCTTTACACATCAAGCTCCAACTAACTTCAATTATAAGTGCTTGCTAATAACACCTTTCAGTTTTTCCAATACTTCTGTTAAAATTTCTCTGGTTCGCCTCCTTCCCATGATTTGTAATCCTCATCAGATTTAAATCCTGGATTAATTTGCCTCCATTATGATTTGACACCCATGCAATACATCTTTTTAACTTGATGTTTGGAATATGGATTTCAAGAATCACAGGTTGGAGTCACTAATATAAACCTTGATCTGTCAAACCCTTACTTATAATACCACTGAAGTCTGTGTGGTTGGTTACATGGTGAAAGGGTCTGTAGACTCAGGCCAATAGTTTGTGTAAAGTGATCAGATACTAGAGTGATGCACACAGCATAAATACCTCCATAGATAGTTTTACACTCAATTTTTAAGTGGACTTTTTTGTTTTAATCCATTAGGACTTTCTTTAACTTGGCCCTGTCAGTAAATTTCATCATTCTGGTTGTTGATCCTCTCATTCAGCCTAATTTATTCACTGAGTGTCATCCTCCCCAGAATAATTTACACAGCACTTTTCCAAATGCACATTTAGTTCAGATCCAGGGTTCTTGTACAGATAGAGAGGGAGATGCAGATGGAACCTGGTTATGGTTTGAACCCCAAGGTACATCTACACTCCAATAAAAGACCTGCAGCATAGCCTCGGGTCAGCTGACTCAGATTCATGGGGCTTGGGCTGTAGGGCTATAAAATTGCAGTGTAGATATTTGGGCTTGGCCTGAAGCCTGGGGTCTGAGATCCTCCCACTTTGTGCGGTCTCGGAGCCCAGGCTCCACCCCGAGCCTGAATGTCTACATTGCAATTTTATAGCCTTGCAGCCTGAGGCCTGCAAGCCCGAGTCAGCTGACCCAGGCCAGTCGCTGGTCTTTCACTGCAGTGTAGACAAACCCAAATATGACTTTGCAGATAGATAGATCAATAGATAGATAGAGTTATAGATGCATGATGTCTTTGAGAGAGAGCATGGGACTAAACCATTATAATACTCTATTTGCTATGATGTGTTCTCCTTTCCTAATCTGCTTCTAAAAATTTCCTGAAGTGTTTTTCCCAGGTAAATGAAGACAGCACTGTACATAAGAACGGCCATACTGGGTCAGACCAAAGGTCCATCCAGCACAGTATCCTGTCTTCTGACAGTGGCCAATGCCAGGTGCCCCAGAGGGAATTAACAGAACAGGTAATCATCAAGTGATCCATCCCGTCGCCTATTCCCAGCTTCTGGCAAACAGAGGCTAGTGACACCATCCCTGCCTGTCCTGGCTAATAGCCTCTGATGGACCTATCCTCCATGAATTTATCTAGTTCTTTTTTTTTGAACTGTACAAATCTCCTGTGTGCCTAAACAAATTCAGTTTGAGGCCTTTGGGATTAAACGCTGGAACTGAGGATGGTATTTTCAAGCCAAAAATAGTGCCACAGAGAGTAAAGATTTCTGAAGGCCACACCTCTTCTCCTTCTTGTAGTTCCATCTCTCTCTCCAACAATCATTCTGCAAGATCAAAGAACTTCAACCAGCACTGCAGTGAGGGTAAGATGGACAGAAGTCCATCCTCTCTGTTTGAAAGGCTGTGTATCTGGGGAATGTGAGTGGGGAATCTGGAAAAGCAGCAGGCAACAACTCTACCCTGTACTGCCCTGATATTTGATGTGATCAAATATCTGCTAAAGTCAGATGATTCTGTGTCTAGACCCGAGACAAAGTCATTGGTATCTGGGAGAGGAAACTTTGCTATTGAATAAAGTCTAAAAATTGAAGTTTGGAAGAAATTTTGGCTGTCTTAGGTGCTTATATGGGCCCCTTTAATGTAATATCTGAACACCTTACAATCTTTCCCCGGGAGGTAAGGAAGTGCTATTGTCCCTATTTTGCAGATAAGGAACAGAGACACAGGGAGACTAAGTGGCTTGCCCAAGGTCACACAGGAAGGTTGCGGTAGAGCAGGTATTTGAACCCAGGTGATCCAAGTCCTAGGATAGTGCCCTAGACCCTACTTAGACCATCCTTTCTCTTCCACATAGTCTTCTAACCAAAAGAGGAATGTCACCTATACTAATTACAGCGGTTTGATTGCCTCTCCTGACGATCATGTAATATCAATTTATGACAGATCTTCAACCAGAAGAGCTCCCAAACTCACACAGTTTTCTTCTACCAATAGTATGCTGCTTCAAATTGATCTGTTTATTAAAAATCAATATCTATGTTTCTGTGAGCTTTAGAAAAAGAACTGTATCACTGTCTGTACAGCTGTTACCTGTACGAGTGTGCCCATGCATTTCAATCATAAAAATCTCTTCAGAGAAAAACATCTTGGGCAAAGTTTTAAACTAATTGTTATCAATGTTTTTTTTTTTTTTCTGTTTCATGCAGAACAATGTAATGTGCTGATTAGTACAGAATGTATGTGTATCACTGCCCTCCCCGGGATAGAATTAGAACTTCTCAGTTATGTCTCATAGGCCATATACAAAAACCAGCTAATTGAGATTCTCTTCAGTTTACATGAAAATGGTGACAACCATGAAGCTCTAGGAACTTTGCATTTGTTACAGTAGGGACAACATAAAAGTAAGAAGGATAAATGTCATGCAGAATTTTTCCACTAACACGCTGCAGAAAGTGCGCCTATGTAAATGTAAGGCATATGGGTGTACTCCATTTTTAACTACTTGCAATTATATTTTATTAAATAGTAGGAATGAAGATATTGAGAGCTGACTTTTATGAGTTATTTTTTAAAAATGGTTTAATGCCTCTTGATCACGTGTGTTTTGAGTTGAGGGTTACACTGCTATCTTCCATTTCTTTGGTTGCATTGTATTTAATAGAACAGAATTATTTTATTGCTGGAGTATAAAGAAATTTTAAAAGGGGCTTAGAAGCAATCACTTCCTCCAAATAAGGTGTCTACAAGACATTGTGCAAACAATGGCATGGACAGTAATATGATTTGTTCCAGATGTGTGCTCACTGCCAGGAAAAACATATACCAAATGAGAAAACAAGTGAAACTGCCATAAAATGCTTTATTAACAATGATGTTTTAGAGATCACAGAAATGGAGAAAGTAAACTAATATAGTCTTGTGTTCAACCTGCAAATCCCTTGTGCATGGCACTTCCACTGACTTCAAAGCAAGGGCCAGGTTTGAAGCCCCCCTACTAACCGTACCTTATCTTCAGCGACAGAGGAGTAGGTTATCAGGATAGATAGGTCACTTAGAAGTTTAAAGCCATGTTTCTCAACTTTTTAGGTTGGCAACTCCTTATTTATGGTAAAAAAAATTGCAACCCGTTTTTTATAAAAGCAGAAGTAAAAAATGTATCAATGATAAGCCGAGATAATTTGTGTTTGTGTTTTGAGAGATTGACAGAAAATACTTGACCTTGAAGAGTAAGGGTGGACTACGAACAGGCGAGAGAGATTTTCTTTGCTTTCCATTGTAATCAAATTTTGAGTGCGCCACGGTCCCCCCTCCTCCAGGGGCCATGGTTGAGAAACGCTGGTTTATAGGGATAGTCTAAGACCATGAAGACCCAAAATGTAGATTATGTACCAAAAAACAAAAAAGCCCTTTCCTAGGTTTTATCAAGGAAAATATTTATTTATTTATTTATTTATTTACACTTTCAATAAAAACTGTTTAAAAAAAAAATCCCCTGCAAGCATTTGCAGCCCAAATATTGCAGCACCCTGCTACTGTAGGAGAATCTGATATTGGTATTGATTGGAGACTAACTAGCAACAAAAGTGAAATTTCCTTTATCTGGGCTGATTGAAGTTCAAATAGGGGTCGACAGCAACTGTTACACAGCATCTAGCAAAACGGGGCGCTGATCCTGGATGAGTCCTTTGGGTCCTTCTGGTATCCAAATAATAAATAGTCAAATAGTATAAACAATGAAAACATTTGGGCCTGATCCTGGAAGCTCTTACTAGCACAAGACATTCCACTGAATCAAACTGATCCCTGTGCAGAAGCACAGTGCCCATGCACTACTTAAGCCCTCAAAACAGAGTGTAGGTAGCACTTAAGTAGTATGGATGCTTTGAGTTTACCTCTGCAGAGAAATCAATTTCTCCCATTGCAAATAGCCTAATTAAAATCAACGAAATTACTAACCTCAATAAGGGCTTGCAGGATCAGGCCCTTTCTTTGTGTCTAGAATGAGATAAATAGGCAGCACAAAACCACACATGTAATTTGTCAAGCAATAGAGGTACAAAATGTTTCACCTTTAATTTTTTTTAGTTGTTAACATAAAAAATTGACAGTATTCATTGATTTTGTTATCTGAAGTTATTACCATTAGAGAATAAACTTTCATAAAATGAAATTATATCTGCAAGAATCAAGTGTCTCCAAACTGGATTTCATTAATATTATAACCCTTACCAAATTAATATCAGTAGCACTCTTTGGTTTTCTTTATAGGAATTTTTAAAAGATCATTCCATCCCCTAAATGTAAGCATTCATGGTTGCAACTAAAATGTTTTGCTTTTATGACAAACTGCAGTAACTGTCAGGTGACCTTTTATAGCAGTGAACTACATGTAAGTACTCAGAGTGGACTAACAGGATTTAATTGGAATAGGTATAATCTTTGTATGTATTCAGTTCAAAGCTGTTTGGTTGTCCTTTGCATGGCATGTTATTAAAAAGGTGAGCAAGGTGGAATAATAATAATTAACAATTGCAATTATGAAGATCTCTTTGCCAAAGAATGTACATTATAATACAATAAAAACACAGAGCCCTGTCTTGCAATCCCTATGCACCTGATTTTTGCAAAAGTGAGGAGTAAGGATTACTCACGGGAGTAAAACTAAAGGGTGAAGCCCATAATTAAAACCCACCCTTTTGCAATCCAAAAAGATTAAGACACTTGCAAACTGTCTTTAAGGATTTCATTTCAAATGCCTTACGGGGTGCTGACAAGTTCAAAGTGACAGGGATGAACAAATACATTGCTTTGCTGTTGTTCCAGTGACAGCTTAGAGAAGTACAAGTATTCCCCACACTCACCAGGATGCAACCACTGATACTTCATCCTCTAGACCAGTGGTTTTCAATCTGTGGTCCTCAGCTCCCTGAGAGTCCACAGACTATGTCTAAGGGGTCTGCAAAAAGTTGTTGTTACCATAGAACAGTGGTTCTCAAACAGGGGTATGCGGACCCTTGGGGTATGTAGAGGTCTTCCAGGGGGTACATCAACTCATCTAGACATTTGCCTACTTTTACAACAGGCTACATAAAAAGCATTAGGAAAGTCAGTACAGACTAAAATTTCATACAGACAATGACTTTTATAGTGCTCTATCTACTATACACTGAAATGTAAGTACAATGTATTCCAGTTGATTTATTTTATAATGATATGGCAAAAATGAGACAGTAAGCATTTCTCAGTAATAGTGTGCCGTGACACTCTTGTATTTTTATGTCTGGTTTTGTAAGCAAATAGTTTTTAGGTGAGGTGCAACTCGGGGGTACACAAGACAAATCAAACTCCTGAAAAGGGTACAGTAGTCTGGAAAGATTGAGAGTCACTGCCATAGAAGAGTGATTTTCAATCTGGGGTTCCGCGGACTACGTCTAAGATTTCCAAAGGTGGCCGCACCTCCGTTCCAAAGTGTTTAGGGGTGTCTGCAAATGAAAAAAAGGTTGAAAACCACTGCCCTAGGCTCTAGGGCCCAGCTTCTCTGCTCTACACATTCCCAGCCTACCCCTTTCTAGCTAAGTGGTACAGCCTAAGATTAAGATAACTTCCCCCCAAACCCTTTCACAAACCACTGAAATGAGATTTGGAGGCTAAACATGTAAAAATTAGGCAGGCAAAATCCTTAGAAGGGGTGGGGGAAAATTCTGGTGTTTTTCCTTAATTTCTGCCCCCCAAACTTTGCCACTTCTCCCCCTGTGCCAGGGCTGAACATGGTACAGCCCGCTGCAGGCTTTGTCTGGGAGCTGAGTTGATGTTAGCCTAGCAACCAGGGGAGAGGAGCTGGGCTGGGGAGATGCTGCTGGCCCTGCTGTGCACAGGGAGGGGAAGGTTGCTAGGCTGGGCTGCCCCGCTCCCCCTCCCTGCCCACCGCCCTCTCTCACTTGTGGCTGTGGGCAAGGCTCTTGGATGTGGCCTGCACGCGAGGTAGGTGCAGAACTTGGGTGCAGGTGAGTGGCTGGCAGCTCTTGTGGGTGCCCAGGGCCATGGTGCAGCAGAGTACAAAGCCCCCCGCAGCACCTCAGTGCAAACAGACCCGCTGCCCTACATGTCATGATCTTCTCTGCCCGCTTGAAGGGAGGCTCTCTGGGGGAGGCAGGGACTTTTGCCACGTGCGTGTGTTTCAGTGAGACATTTAGGGGCACCATTTTAACAATGGAGAAGTTGCAAGCGTGTCTATTTGCAGGTACCAGTCAGGTGATTGTGTATCTGGCAGTCCATGTAAATGCACACTAGCCCAATTTATGTGCAAAAACCTGAGAGTATGTATGCCAGTCAGGTAACTAAGCACCTGCGGCCTAGATCTTCAAAGGTATTTAGGTGCCTAATTCCCATTGATTTTAATCCTAGTTACTGTGGTCCTGAGCTTGCAGACAGCTCCCCGCAGGTGGTCTCTGCCTGTACAGAGCTCATTGCAGGATCAAGGCTATGATTTCCAAATACAATTGTGTGGGTTTTGTGCATGCCAAGGATATGTGTCCTTCTGGGCACAATTATATTGAAACTTTGGCTCTTATAATCCAACGCTGAATTATTTTAAATCTCCTCCATTCAGATTCTCACCTGGTGTGAGACACAGCCCAATGGTAATAATAAAGGCAGTCAGTCTCAAGACAGTGTGATTTAACTTTTTTTTTTATAGTGAATAAAATAATGAAGCTTTTAGCTTCATAAAATAAAACATGAAGATTTATTTAAAGTAATAGAAAAAAATATGCAAAACACTCTTGTTATAATAGGACGCCTGTGACACTAAGGAATCAAGAGACCTGGGAGTTAAATCAGCAGCAGCCTCTTTACCATATGAGTGGAATTTTCAAAAGTGCTTCATTGACTTTGGAGCACAAGTCCCATTGCTCCTCACTCACTTAGGTGCTTTTGAAAATCCCATGCTTGTGCAACTGCATTTAATTGAATTCTTATTTATTACTTGTTAAGTGTGCTCGGTGCTCTACAAGACACAAAAGGATCTAATGGCTCAAATATTAATAGATGTAAATTGAAATCCTCACTTATTTAAGTCAAAGTGAGTTTTGCCATTGACTTCAATGGGGCCAGGATTTCACCCATAATGTTTGTTACACAGAGTAGTCTAAATTGACAGTCCTTCCCAGGAGTTGTAGGATCAGGGTCTTAAAGGTATAGTGGGAGGGAATAATATGGAGAGTTTGTAATGGAGATGGGTGGTGGTGTTTGCTGCTGTTGTCAGTTACTGATATGAACATATATGAAAGAATACTTTCCTAATGTCATTCCATCATCTGCTTTTCACACCTTTTACACCTAATGAGGGACAGTAGCAAAGAGGATGATGATGATGATTTCATAGTTAAAATTTTAAAGTATAAAGTTAAGTAACACAAATGGAGAGAAAGTAGCCTGCTATTTATAATTGTTTTAGTGTGTTGTTGTGTACATTTTGTTGGGACCAGTATAAAATTACCTTTGCCCTGCACAATATTGATGTTTTCTCACCCTGATTTGTGTAAAGTATTGAATCCAGAAAAGCTAACCTGTAAAGCCAAAGCATGCTCATTTTTTAATAAACATTATGCAGGGACAGAAATCAACACGGTAGCTCACGAAAGCTTATGCTCAAATAAATTTGTTAGTCTCTAAGGTGCCACAAGTACTCCTTTTCTTTTTGCGAATACAGACTAACACAGCTGCTACTCTGAAATGGCATTTTAGGCACTTAGGGAAAAAAGCACACACCCTGCCCCAAAGAGCATATAGCCTAAAGGAGGCTAGACAAACAGAGAGCAGGACAAAGGACAACAAAACGAAGTATTAGGGATCTGTGAGTCTCTGTTCCTCAGATCAGCAGATCCAAGCAACCTGTGTGGAGGGTCTTTTCTATAATGCTCCTCTCTGGAGCTCTTCCCCAACCATTGTAGTGGTAGCCAGTAGCTGTAGGCCAGTAGGCTCTATAAGAATTATAAAGCATGTGTAATGCTGTACTCCTGAAAGGGTTGTCTGCAGTGGGAATTGATGTGGGACCTCTGGATCTTAAAGCCTGAGCTTCTACTATCTGAGTTAAAAGATCCAACTCTGTTAGCTAAGTCTGTACCAGGCTCATCAACCTCTGTATGTGGCCCAGCTATTACTAGAGGGGGACACAGCCACACATTGAGTAGGGGTTGGTTTCACATGCAGAAGTTAATGTTGCATCAAGCATGTGATTGTTTTTAATCCGGAGTTTTATGCATCCTACTTAATGTGGCCCCACCCAGTTTCTCTGGCCACACCCATTCTCCTTGGTTGGAATAACATTTGTGGAGAAGAGAAAAGCGGGGGCTACTTGAGGGAGGGAAGTATCTGGCATAGCAGCTTTTCCCCTCCATGCTTGTGCCAAAGCTTTGTTCCCCTCTCCTCCAGGCATCAGGTGTGGGAGATGGGGGAGCAAAGGGGCCTATGTTATATTTGTGAGCAAACTGCCATGTGGATTATGTTTGGTTTCCTTATTGCACAATGTTTTGGGCATTTCTGTAGATAAGTTTCTGTTCTGATAACTGTGCTTACTTAAACAGGATGTATAATCCCCTTGGCTTGCTGAATTATACATTTATCTTGGTTAAATAAATAACCCATCCAAACACTATTTACACAAAGGATTTAAATACCCCTTCTATAATCTGACATATTAACATTTAACAATTAAAGAGGAATCTGCAAGTTAACACCCCACACCCAAATACTTATGAGTTACTAGAAGAACCAGCCTGGGCAATTAATTTATCAAAAGGACCTTTTCTGTCCTTGGTTGTGTTGGAGGACTCTGAGGGGAACAAAGGGTCTCTTCTACACACACACACATACACACACACACACAACCATCCAGGCTCCATTGGGAGATTCCAGAATATCTCCATTAGGAGATAGTAGAGTGTGCATGGTAATGACTGTCCAAGGGAGGCAGGGAGGCGGGCCCATCTTATCTAGGGCTAACATCATGCAGTGGCTGGAAGTCAAAGCTAGACAAATTCATACTGGAAATAAGGTGTACATTTTTAACAGTGAGAGTAATTGACCATTGGAACAACTTCCCAAAGGTTGTGGTGGATTCTACATCTCTTGACAATTTTTAAATCAAGATTGGATGTTTGTCTAAGGATTTGCTCTGAGAACAAATTCGGAGAAGTTCTGTGGTCTGTGTTATACAGGAGATCAGACGAGATGATCACAATTGTCCTTTCTGGCCTTGGAATTTATGAATCTATGAATCTGTCTCTTAAGGAGCATACCACGTTGTCCTTGGGAGCATGTCTGGTGGAAAAGGACCTCTAGATACCTTGCCACACTCTGCTATCAGCAGCAGGAACTATCCAGCAGATTTTGGGGAGCACATATTGCTCCTGCTGAGGGGGCAGTAACATGTTGCCCATGGCATGGGATGCCAGCTTGTTGGCATCCTGTCAGGATGTCTCAAGTGCTAGTCTTGCAGCCAGCTATCTACCACTATCCTTACCCCAAGCAGTTGTTTTCTGCAAGAACAGGCTCTGGCCTTACTGGGTTTTCGTAGGTCAGGTCTGAAGTCTGGTGGCAGAGCCTTATGGGCATGTTTGCGTAATTCCTGCCTGCACTATCCCTCACTTTGGCCTACTCTCTCTGTCACAACTGGAGGTGACACTGCTGTTCAAGGCTCAGCCCAGTAATTCAAAGGTATTATGGGTGAGAGGAGGGAAATGGCTAAATAATCTTGTCTGTTCCTTGGAGCGTCTGTCTATTGAGGGAGTCAGTCCTAGGGGAGGTAGGCTGAATGGTGGGGGGTCATTTTTACCTGTGAGCAGCACCTAGAAGCTCAGGTGTTAGTAGTGGTCAGGAGTGGATTATTCTCTCTCTGTGGTTTTGACCCTTTCTGGATATGGTGGTTGCCAGGCTCATCCAGGCCCTGTGGAGCGGTATGCTAGGTTACTGTAATAATGAGGCTTATTCGGGATTCCCTTTGAATACACTTGCAGATTGAACCTGTGACCAAATCTGGTGGCATGGCTGCTGCAAGGCATTTGTACATGGGAGTCAGTGATGTGCAAACTGCACTGGCTGCCAGTCCACCTGTGGGTGCATTTCAAGGTATTATTTTAAGTATCTAAAGCCATAAACAATATAGGATTAGTTTACCCAAGGGACCAGCAGCTGCCTGTATCCCATTGTGGATCTTAGCGGGGAACAACTCATACGAGTAAACACTACTTAACATGAGTAAGAATTGCAGAAATTCTCCCATAATTTGGAAAAATTGGAAATATTGGCCTTGAGCATCAAGGGAATATTCTCTCCCCCGGCTAATCCTCCGTAGCAAATTTCTGTAACCTTCAGGGTGGGAAACATTTTACCTTATATAAGTGATCATATTTATGTATGTTAGGTGTTTAACAGGGTGTATTATCTCCACTCACCGGGGCGGTTAAGACCCTGTCACTTAGGGATGAGGGAAGGATTTCATTTGGTTCCCTTTCCACTCTGGATTTATCAATAAGTGAATCAATTATCGTCATTTTGTAAGTTAGTTCTCTAAATCCTATGAAACCATTCAGAGGCCTTGCTTTTGTACTAAAGTGTCTTCAGCTTCTATATGCATTGCTACCTATTGTATTGTTATTACTATTTATTATTTGTATTATCGTGGGGCCTAGGAGCCTAAGGCATAGACCAGGACCTTACTACACTAGGTTCAGTACAAACACAGGGGGGTAAAAGACAGTCCATGTCCCCAAAAGCTCGCAATCTAAGTATAAGACAGGAGAAAACAGACAGATACAGACAGACAGGGGAGTACAAGGAGACAATGAGACTGTACCAATCAGCATGATATTTTGTGATAAGATTAAAATTTTGTGCTTGATCACAGGTAATGACCTATCTTGGTACTCGTGGGACTACATATCCATGCCAACATGGAGGTGGTTCAGTCAGCCCCTTTAGAATTTAGTCATGCAGAAAAATCATTTAAGAAAGTACCCACCATCCTTTTGGACAGCCTTGTGGAGGAGCCTCAAAAGGGAAATGGTGTCCCCAATCACCTGCTGGAGTCGAGTAAGTAGTCTGCTATCTGACCATCCTCCAGGCCGGAACATTGGGACAAAGGATCAGGACATTGTTACTTTTCAGAGACCCAGTCCTTCTCTTTTTAAAATCCCATTCTGTGGCATAGCGGCTCTATCTCCCTCCTGGCCTGGATGTAGAGGGTATGGCCAGGGAAAAGGGGGCATGCCTGTAATACCACTGTGCTTGGCTGATCCCAAGCTTTTGGAATGGCTCATGGAGCCATCGGCAGCCAGATGCAATTTAATATTGTGCCAGGGGTGAGCCTGGCCTCTGGATCGTGGATCTGTAGAGATGGCATAAAGATACTTTAACTCCCCTCCCTCGTTCTGCACCAAGCACAGTTCAGCTGGATAAGAGGATCCAGCCCTGTATCTTTGTTCTCTCTCTCGTTCATGGTTATGATGCTACATACAAATATTAAATAAACATAATTAACAACAATGGCATTTAAGTAGCCCAGCCTCCTTCTCTCATGTTTGCTTATCTTTCATTGCAGAGATTTATGCAAAACTTCTGAGAAACAAGGTCATACAGGCTAAGCCTGCTGTATTGCATTATGGAGGGTATAAAATCGAAAAACATCACCAGCAGATCCTGGTAAGTCTTGAAGCCGAGAATAGCTAATACATTGTAAAGGGATTGTCATAAATATAAAGGGAAGGGTAAACCCCTTTGAAATCCCTCCAGGCCAGGGGAAAGCTCCTCTCACCTGCAAAGGGTTAAGAAGCTAAAGGTAACCTCGCTGGCACCTGACCAAAATGACCAATGAGGAGACAAGATACTTTAAAAAGCTGAGAGGAGGGAGAGAAACAAAGGGTCTGTGAGTCTGTCTATATGCTGTTTTTGCCGGGGATAGACCAGGAATGGAGTCTTAGAACTTTTAGTAAGTAATCTAGCTAGGTACGTGTTAGATTATGATGTCTTTAAATGGCTGAGAAAAGAATTGTGCTGAATAGAATAACTATTTCTGTCTGTGTATCTTTTTTGTAACTTAAGGTTTTGCCTAGAGGGGTTCTCTATGTTTTGAATCTAATTACCCTGTAAGGTATCTACCATCCTGATTTTACAGAGGTGATTTCTTTACTTCTATTTACTTCTATTTCTATTAAAAGTCTTCTTGTAGGAAAACTGAATGCTTTTTCATTGTTCTCAGATCCAAGGGTTTGGGTCTTTGGTCACCTATGCAAATTGGTGAGGCTTTTTACCAAACTTTGTCCAGGAAGTGGGGTGCAAGGTTTTGGGAAGTATTTTGGGGGGAAAGACGTGTCCAAACAGCTCTTCCCCAGTAACCAGTATTAGTTTGGTGGTGGTAGCGGCCAATCCAAGGACAAAGGGTGGAATATTTTGTACCTTGGGGAAGTTTTGACCTAAGCTGGTAAAGATAAGCTTAGGAGGTTTTTCATGCAGGTCCCCACATCTGTACCCTAGAATTCAGAGTGGGGGAGGAACCTTGACAGGGATAATCCATGTACACTGTGCATTTTGCTCAACAATCTTCTGTCCTCCTGGCCAATATGCCCTCCTGCCCTTTGGAGTCCTCTAACAGGGTACTTCGCCATAAAGCCAACGGTGGATCCGCCCCAAAACTTTCCTGGGTCATTGTGATTGCATTTGGCTGCACATGTGCTCATTAATCAAAGGAAACTTTGAAAATGCCCTCAGTCCTCTTCTAGAGGTAGTTTGATCTGGTGTATGGGGAGCTGGACTGAGAGTCAGGAGATTGAGTTCAATAGCTGCTTTCTACCACTTGCCTTTTGAGTCACCCTGGGCAAGTCATGTCTGTTTCTGCTCCCACCCTTTGTCTGTTTTTTCTATTTAGACTGTAAGTTCTTTGGGAGCAGAGACTGTCTCAGACTATGTGTTTGTTAAGTGCACAGCACAACAGAGCCCCAATCTCAGTTGGGTCCTAATAAGTAAATATTACTCTGGCTGCCAAGGTTGTTCAGTGAACTCCTGATGCCCTGAAAAGTGCATATGTGCTCTACCCAGTTTTGAGGACCTGAGCAGCTACCTCTGCAAGCATCCTTCCTATGGGAAAGCTATTCTGTTCTAACAGCTGCTAATGTTGCTTAGAATTGGGAAGAAGGCTAATACAACCATTGATTTTTGCTGGCAGAACCACTACTGTTCTAAGTTTTGTGATCTAAATAAAACTCCAGAAACCTTCAGAAAATAAAATTATTTAATTTCCTTCTGTTTGAAAGGCCTCTATAAAAATAATTCTAAATTAGTAATTTCATTTCTGATCCTTTTATATTTAAGGGAAAAACACTTTGAGCCAGATTCTGATTTGACAGATAGCATCTTACTTTGCAAATAGTCCCACTAATTTCAATGAGATTACTTGTGGAATAAGTACAACTCATCATGCTGAACGTATTAGGGTTTGGTCCTTTATGATTGGGAGATTCTGCATACAAGACATACACAATTTTCTTTTTTTAAATTAGCCACTGGTTGTGTTGCATTTTGAAATTCTGAACAAGACTATAAGCTCTCTGGAGAAGGACCACATTTCTGTTCTGTGTTTGTACAGCACCTAGCACACTGGGCTCCTGGTCCATGTCTAAAGTGCTGAGTCACTATAGTAACTCAAATCATAATTAATAATGTTCAACATTTTCTCTGTCAACATTCAATTTATTATTTCATTGTTTAACAGACTTTCTTTGTTAAGTACGATCTCATGAAAATGCAGCTTTACAATATTCCCAAATGTTCTCATAAAAATAACTTTTTTCTTCTTCTACAGAATCTGGTAAATATTTCTGGTGATGTAATAAATTTTCACATTATACCACCCCAGACAAAATACTTTCAGATCAAATACAACAAAACAGTGAGTGTCAAAAATAACCATCAGTTTGTTCAGATTTGATTTTGCACTTGATAACATTGCACACAAACAGCAATAAAGTGCCGCCTAGTTTATATTCTGTGTCGTTTTATAGCATCGGCTTGTCCCTGGCTTGTCATTTGCAGTTACAGTTGATTTTTGTCCTGATGAGTGGCGATATTACTATGACTGTATCCGAATTCACTGTCAGGTAAGAAGTATCTCAGATAAAAGTGTCTCATTTTGGCTGTAATGTAATAAAAATATTTTACAGGGCATGATAATAAAACATAGACATGTGTTTACAAACCTTCATATAACTCCACTGTCCTCATTGGTGCATCATTGATCTCTCTTTCATTATGCCCAATGTAGACCACCTTACTTTTTGGCCTGCAAAAATAATCAGAATAATATTCACTGCAAAAAAACGTTATTGTCAAGTGCCTGGCACAAATCCACAAAAGAACATTGACTCTTGGGACACTTTGATACAGATGGGTACAGGTGCCCATATTAAGGCACCCAACATTTTTGACCCTAGATTATTCATGGATTCTGAAGACCTCTGAAAAATGTACTAGCGTTGTGGGCCCTCAATCTGGTTCAGTAATCCTTTCTTCCACAAGTTAGACTGTATTCGATGCAGCTTGCACAGATGGTATTGTGGCAGTGTGTTAGCTGAGCAGATTTGGGGGCGCTCCAAATATAGCTTCTGGAGGCAGAGAGAAGCTGAGGGGTACTCAGAAAGGAGTGAGGTTTCTACAGTCCCAGTCTATGAAATGCTAGAGGAGTAGTTTCACGTGCCTCCTAACTGCTAACTACTCCCCGAAAAGATTCTGGGGACACTGGATAGGCACCTGATTCCTGAAGTGTGATTCTAAATTACGCCCCCCCCCCCCCCCTTTGTATGCGTAACATTGATTAATTTTGTTAAATCAGTACTTTCCCCCATTTCTTCCAGGGAGATGACACTTTGCTTGTTCCTATCCATGGCTACCCTGCTGTGAATGTTGTCGAATTTCCATCATTTATAAGCTTATCAGATGTTTCACTTGGACAGAGGTGAGTAAAGGTGACAATTGGGGTTTTTTTAGGGCCTGCAAAAATTAAAATATCTATTTTTTGTTTCTAATCAATTGTCTAAACATAAGACCTTAGAGGTTTTAATTAAGTCACCTACCATATAGGTTGCAAAACCACTACATGGGACTTCTTTTCAAGAGTATGTTCATCTGTAGAGACGTAAGGCCAGAACCAAAGCTACTATCAGTTGGCATTGATTCACTTTTGATCTAGCTTTGATTTATCTTTAAGAGTGAAATTCCCCCTATGCAGAAAGCCAGCATAGGTTTATGCTTCACTTCAGATGTATTTTGAGGATCTAGAAATTCACCGTAAGGTCTGGTCTGCATACTGTTTTTGTATCAGTAGAACAATTTTGGTTACGGGTGTGATTTTTTTTTACTGAAATTGTTATACCCATTCAGCACCTAATTATACCAATATAAAAGTGGCATAGACCAGTATATCGTATTCCACTTCTCATTCAGGAATACGCTATACCAATATAAGCGCTTTTATACAAGTATAGCTGCATTCCCATTCAGGGGTTTGTATCACTTCGCACTGGCCTAGTTAAAGGGGTACAACTTTCTAGTGTACATGAGGCCTAAGTGAGTAGAGCATCATTTTCGATATAAAGGTTCTGGAAGTGAAGGTGTGAAATTGTTAGAGTTCACATAATGACAGATGCACAGTGGTGGTAGCAAATCGCTAAACTCAGCCCCAGAGCTCTTTTTGTTCACTTATCCTCTTTTTGTTCTGATTAATCTATAAACTTCCCTCTCCAAACAATGAAACCCCTACATAAATGAAATCCCAGCTCCGCAACTAGGCGACCTGCTCACCACAAACCCTGAATCTGTCTCTGATCTCAGGTCACCTACACATACATGTCCATTTTTATAAGCAAACACAGTGCTGAAATACACAAGAATCCTGATGCTTTCAGAAAACCTCAGGGAACAGAATTCTTTAATAGGTTGTTATCCTACCTGTGCAGAAGAATGGAGCAGAAAATATACAATTTGTAGTCATTATTTTAAAGCGGAAAGCTATTTGAGATCCCAAATAATGTACAAGATATAGAGACAGACATAGGGACCCTAGGCCTGATCCAAAGCCCTTTGAAGTCAGTGAAAAGATTGACTTCAATGATCTTTGGATCAGGCTTCCATGTCCTGTCACGCACCATTCTGCACTGGCATGTAGGTACAGATCCTCAAAGGTATTTAGGCACCTAGTTCTGATTGATTTTAGTGAGTGTTAAGCACCTAACTACCTTTGAGGAGCCGGGCCGTAGAGCGCAAAAGGCAGAAGACCTTTGATGGGGGACCAAAGAGACCATTTGGGCTGCAGTGAGCTACATGGAGTTATTTCCAGCTCAGTACTCTGGTGACATCTTAGGCTGTGTTGTCCCAAGAGCCCCGTGACTATGTAATTTGCCTTGGTTACAACAATATAATACTATGATCAGATGTTTAAGGCAAAGTGCTCCCCTCTCTTTTCACTCCCAGAGCAGGTTACAGTTAAGACACAGGCTAGAACTGAAAATTGCAAAATAAAGGCACTCACTGTTGTTCTTTATTTCCCTAACCTTTTAAAAGTATGCTTTCCAAAAGAGCACTGTATATAAAATGCATTCCTCGCTAATCAGCAGGACATAATATCAGCCAAATAGTTATTAAAAGCGGGAGTAATCTTGTGTCAAATAAGTTTCTAGATTTTCAGGATGATATCCAGGGTTTCACCAAATCGTTGTCCCACATTAGGCACATGAAAATAGATGCACACAAAAAAAGACATAACTTTGGAAAGTGTGAGGGCTTATTTCTCATTTGTATGAAACCCTCTTTACACTGCCAACGTGGGAGCGAGGATCAGGCCCTTGCACACTACGTATTATTGCTCCAAGGCCCAGTCCTGTGTTATGTTTAGGTGCTCACCACTTTGCAAGCGTGGTCTCCAAGGACATAATCTTGCAACCCTTTAAGTCAGTGGCAGAACTCCCAGTGACTGCAGTGGGTGCAGAATTAGGTCTTAAGTGACTCCATTATTGATTTATGTGAATGAGAACTGAACAACGAATTCACATTAATTATTTTCAATTGTTAGGGATTTTAAAGAAACACAGAAACAAAATTTGCCTCCAAATTTAGATTGGGTAAAAAATAAGCTTTAACAAAACCAAAGACCAATAGAAATGTTTGTGTTAATTTTTTAAAAATTTCAATGGAAATGGCATTTTAAAAGTGAACACTCCCCTCTGTATTTTCAACTTCAGCTTTGCATCACTGTGCTGGTGCATAAGACGTGAGAAGCGAATGTGAAACTAAAGATAAAATGTTTAGTCTATGTTCAGTGTCCGAGCTGAGGGAAGTAGAATAAATATTGAAAAGCAAATTCAACTTTAATATTTATTTCAGCTTCAAGGTATTTGTAGAGGAAAAGAATGTTTGATCAGTTCTGATTTTTAACCTGAGTGTCCCTTTTAAAAAAAACCAAATGAATGAAAAGCTGAACCAGCCCTAAGTGTCCTAGAGCTATCCCCTTGTTAACAGTTGTCCAAAACAATGGGATTGGGGATATGCAGGGATACTTGCCAACAGGAACACCTGTTCTCCAAGCGATACAAGAAAAAAAGCATTGTTTAGTTCTGACCTAAACCGTGTTTTTTTCCACAGAGAGAAATGAGGCCTCTTGTTTGACACGTGGACTCTCTAACATGATTTTCCTTTTTCAGCCGGTACTTTAACAAGTGACCTGTTGTGTTGTAGTGAACTGCAGCCAACGTGTTGTGGCAGTTCTGAGTTTGTTCCCAGTAATTCATTTCCAGCAGGTCTTTAGTTAGAGACAGGTCATATTTACAGCAATGCAAAATATGTAACAACACTACCTGGTTCTTGTTACTGATTCCAGCTGCGATTCCAGCTCAGAGGAAAGAATAGGTAGAAGAATAGCATTCACTGATTCTGTCCTATGTAGGTTCTTACACCACATTCAACCCCAAAGTATCTGAGTGCTTTCCAATAAATCAGTGTGCAACACACCTAACATATGTCATGTGTGGTTTGTTCTGTTCCCATGATGCTGCAGCCTAGGGCTGATTTCTGTTTGTATAGCCAGTGTGGCTCTAAATTTGAATATTAGCCTTTACTAGATGGTACAGTTCGTAAAATGTACAGGTGATGTCACACAGGAATAATTAACCTCTTAAAAATTAAATTAGATAAATTTAAATGTATGCATAGGAGAAACTAAGTATAGGAGATGGAGAGCAACACAGCAATTAAGACAATATTTTACTCTCATTTTCTAATCTGGAGGTATTCTAAAACGACATAGTTGTTGTGTAACTATGGAAAACGACTGTTTTTAAAATTAGGTAATCCATCTCCATGACTCCTATTATCTTGCAATGCATGCTCTAGATGGAGAAAATGTCATTTTCCAGATGTGAGCCTGTGGTCACTGATTCTAATTATTACTAATTTTTCTTTCACGATTCTTCCTTTCTTCTTTTACAGCAAGGAGTATGTGATCCCTTTACAGTGCAGCTATCCAATAGATTTTGAATTCCATATCGATTATATTCAGCCTCACAAAGCCTTTACCATTCAGCCAACCTTAGGTAGGCCACATCTGTTTAAAGCTCTAAACATCCAAATAATTGTTTGCTGAGTCCTATTATTTATGATGGTGTGCTTAGCGCTGTTCAGAAATGCACATTAGAAGATACAGTCCCTGCCCCCAAAAGTTTGCAGTTAAACTCAAACTGTGCAGTTGAATCATAGCCCCACACATGAATATAGAAAAACAAACAAGCAACTTCGATGGAAGGTCAAACTGTTATGCATCTAGTAGATATCTTTCCTTTGTAGCATAAGTCCTCAAGTCTCTTTGGGTGATGTGGACATGAATAGGATCTGGAAGATTTATCTGAAGCAGGTTTTCAGAGGAGTTGAAGCAGGTTTTCAGAGGAGTTAATAGCCACTATTTTGGTGTAACATAGCTAATTCCAACAGATAATTAGCTCGTCCTGCTCAAGAAATCTAGCCACTAATGAAGACCAGAGGTGCAACTCTGCTCATGGCATTTGATATTATTAATGATGCAGAGAGAGAGAGAAAAACAAACAAAAAGGCAGCCAGGCTGGTCTTTGCTTCATTAAAAATATCAGAAAAACCTAATAAGATTATTAATATTCCAGGGTCAGTAACAAATCTAGTAATCTGCATATGATATATGACTGCATAATGTAATCTGCCTATGATGTATGGCAGCATCATTGCAGTGTTATTTAGAGCCACTTCAGCATCCCTTTGTACTTCTAGAGCAGTATAAAGGGGCCTAGCACAACTGAGAATCAGGCACTGTGAGTTTTACAGGAGACAGGTGCTGAGCACACAGCAGTTGGATGTCATTTAGTCACATATTTTCATGTATCTGGATATGCAGAAGAGGCAGACCGTTATGAATTGGACAAAGATACCATAGACTCATCTGTTTTTGTAGTGTGAAGTTACATATACAGCAATGCCTAAAGATGCAGATAGGCACCTAGTGGGATTTCCAAAAGCATGTACACAGGTTAGGTGCCCAACTCCCATTGAAAATCAATGGGACTTAGGTGCTTAACTCATGTAGGTTCCTTTGTAAATCCCACTGGGCATCCATGTGCATGTTTAGGCAGCTAAAGATCTTTGTAAATCTGGCCCTCAGTGCCTAAGTCATTCTGAAAATGGGATTTAGACTCCTAAGTCACTTAGGTACTTTTGAAAAATGTACCCATCTCCCGTTATACTGTGATATGAATGACATCCTATTCAATTTAATAAAACTCATCAATGGAAACAATAGGAAGGAGATACCACTCAACTCCTTCAGGTTAGACCATCTGAATGACAGTGTAGTGTCAGTTACTTTCTGCACACGCTTTTAATTAGGCATGTAGGAAAGTTAGAGCTCCTCGTCTCTAAATGATCTACTTGATGCTCCAACAAAAGAGCATTCTCTTCTTTACTTAGTTATCCACTTGTTTGTTACATCTTTTTCCAGTAGAGGAAAGCATCATGTCAGACAAATGGGTATTGGAAATGTAACAGATGGTCTGGATTCGTTCCCAGCAGTGCTGTGTAGAATAAATTCCAGGGGAATTAAACTATTCACCATTCCTAGAACTAGATCCAAAATATTCATTAGTTACACTATGACAGCAACAAAGTCTTGCTTTCCCAACTCCAAAGGGACAAACTTAGTATCCTCAGCTTCTCTGTCCTTGCAAATGGAAAAAATGATAGTAAGAAAAGAAGACAGTAAGAGCTAAGTGGGTAGAGGCACAGACAGCAACTGAAAATTTTCATCTTCTTGTTATAACATTAGCTTTTGACTTATAGAACAATAAAGGGAAACATCTTGCAAATTTAGGGACAGACTTTGATATCCTTGCCCCTATTGAGTAGCACCTTACTCCTCTGAATTTACCTAATTACTCTTCAACATAAAGCTTCATTCCACCACAAAATTAGGTCATGTTAGAACACTCCTTGTGGAGTCATGTTAGTTAACATGATATTAAGCATGGTATAAATGGGATTACCCTGTTTAAACACGGTGTCAGATGGACATGGTTAACTCTGTTTCCAGTAGGGCTTACCCATGAGCATTTTAAGTAAGAAGGTCTCTGTATACACTAACTGCTAAATCATGTTTAACATTTTAATTAACATGACTCCCCAAGGTCATGTTCTAACATGACCTAATTTCCCAGTGAAGAGCAGCCCTAAGGGTAATATAATATGGCCTTTATTTCTGACATGATATTAACTGTGAAACGGTTTTAAAATTAACTTGACTTGGATGGATTTTCATTCTTACCTTCAGATGAAACTAATACTAGGATTCTAGCACATGTGTGGATGAAATTGGGACACGCAGAAACCCTGGTCACTCTTAAAAATGTAGACCATGATCCATTTCAACACATTTGATTGGGCTTACTCAGAAGTAGAGTGCTGCCGTGATTTCACTGTAAATGGAATGTATTTTGTTCCCATGTACAGGAATAATTCCAGCCAGTGGGAAAGTGGATGTGGTTGTTAAATATGCACCATATGAATATGGAACAGCACAGATGAAAATGCGGTTATGGATTGCACAGTTTAACTCTAAACCCTATGTATGTGTATTCACAGGAACATCAACACCCCATGGGGGTTTAATGTAGGTGTGATTGATTTATCTTTGAATATTTTTGCCCATTTCTCTTTTAAAAATACCTTCATGAAACAAGATTTCATACTATTTTGCCATGACACTTAGATTGTGTTATTCAAATGCACCAAATATCTTGATTACACATCATTCTGCTTAAAGTGCAACTAGACTGCATTAAGTGAAACTATAATGAATTTAAAATAATATATAGTATTCCGCTGCATATTGTTCCACCGACTGAGATGCAATCAGCACTCTAATCACCAAGGCCTTCAGAAGCAAGGGGGCAATAAGTTATAAGTATAATAAGTAACGTAATCTGATGAGGTTCAATAAGGATAAGTGCAGGGTCCTGCACTTAGGACGGAAGAAACCAATGCACAGCTACAGACTAGGGACCGAATGGCTAGGCAGCAGTTCTGCGGAAAAGGACCTAGGGGTGACAGTGGACGAGAAGCTGGATATGAGTCAGCAGTGTGCCCTTCTTGCCAAGAAGGCCAATGGCATTTTGGGATGTATAAGTAGGGGCATAGCGAGCAGATCGAGGGACGTGATCGTCCCCCTCTATTCGACATTGGTGAGGCCTCATCTGGAGTACTGTGTCCAGTTTTGGGCCCCACACTACAAGAAGGATGTGGATAAATTGGAGAGAGTCCAGCGAAGGGCAACAAAAATGATTAGGGGCCTGGAACACATGACTTATGAGGAGAGGCTGAGGGAGCTGGGATTGTTTAGTCTGCAGAAGAGAAGAATGAGGGGGGATTTGATAGCTGCTTTCAACTACCTGAGAGGTGGTTCCAGAGAGGATGGTTCTAGACTATTCTCAGTGGTAGAAGAGGACAGGACAAGGAGTAATGGTCTCAAATTGCAGTGGGGGAGGTTTAGGTTGGATATTAGGAAAGAGTTTTTCACTAGGAGGGTGGTGAAACACTGGAATGCGTTACCTAGGGAGGTGGTAGAATCTCCTTCCTTAGAAGTTTTTAAGGTCAGGCTTGACAAAGCCCTGGCTGGGATGATTTAATTGGAGATTGGTCCTGCTTTGAGCAGGGGGTTGGACTAGATGACCTCCTGAGGTCCCTTCCAACCCTGATATTCTATGATTCTATGATTTTGGAACATCTCTCATCCTTCCTGGGAATTGTGAAGTGGCAGGATTAGGAAGTTACGTGCCAATCACTGTAATTTGAGACACACCATCATAATCTTCTTGTATATCTAGAAGGCACAGAAAGGCATGTGGTGGGCTCCTACTCAACTTTCAGAATACTGATTAAAGTTGTGTCTTTTCTTCTGCAATCTAGAAAGGAAGAATTTGAAACACATAAAACTCTCTCAGAGAAGAAAACAGTGTCACTAGGAAAACAAGTGGTATGGAGAAAAGGCCATTTAAAGCATCCACAATCCAGCCAAATTCAGAAAGTAAAGGTACAGAGAACTACTAACCAAAAGTACCTCCAGGGGCCTGATACTATTCCTTATACCTAAACATCACATACACAATTTATTTCTGCCTATTAATTTTTATCCCACAGGAGATTGAATACCAAAACCTGCGATTCCCAGCAGATTTGTCAAACCCCTATGCTGTGGCAACGGTTTTGATTCAAGAACCTGGCAAATTAAAGATTAAACACTGGAAAGAAGGTAACGTAATGAACCAATCCAGAATAAAATAAATTTGAGGGGCCTTACCTTGCTTTTTAATTTTTAACAGAACTCCATGATGATTTCAGGCGGAGAGCTTGGCTTCAAAACAAATGGCATAATAGGACCCTAGTTTCTGAAGAAAGTGTCACCTTAACCTTACTTTTGATTAATAAGCTCAATTATTGCAGCAGTCAGGTTTTTCTGTAAAAAATGTATTGTCATTTTACACAGAATTCTGGTTTGAGATGTGGTGGAATAATTGTCTGCTCTTGTCCACAGTCCTGTGCCAAGGTAATGAAGGTGCAAAAACAAGACAGATGAAGGAAGCTGTATTTGAACTAAAAGTCAAACAAGATACTCAGGAAGAAGAAGCAAATCAGCTTAAGTGGTGAGTGTTAATTATACATTTTTATAACAGACAGCAGTAAGATTTGTTGAAATATGACTTCTCTGAATGAAGCAAGCAAAGTTTATTCATGCATAAAACCACCATTTCTGATCATGGTAGATTAATTTAACAAATAGGTTGCTTTAATTCTATTCACATTCTTTTTCCTGAGAGGAATCTGATAAATAGTTAGCAGTAGTGGGCAATAAGCACCGTGATTTTATTTTGACTGCCATTCAGAAAGAAAGCTATTGAAAATGGTCCGGATTCCACTCTCATTTGCCCTCATCCTGCACCAATAAAGTCAATGGGAGCAATGCTATTAACTTCAGTGAGTACAGAATCAAGCTCACACTGGGTTAAATTAAGTAGGTGGAGTTACACCTGTGTTTAAAAAAGTGTAAGGCACCAATCCAGCAAAGCATTTAAGTACATGCTTAACTTTAAACACATGACTAATCCCATTTAAATCAAAGGAGTTGCTGGATAGAAGCCTTAGAAAGAGGACTATTAGCAGTGATGAGCTGCCAAAATCTTAACAACCGGTTCCCTATAAAAAGTTCTGATTTAAGGGATGTGCCCCAGTATGTATTTTTGTCCCAACAGGGTTACATACGTCCATATTTTCCCGGGAGGAATTTTTAAATTTTAAAAATTCCTCCCGGACGGCGATTTAAGAACCAAAAAGCCTGACCTGTCTGGGAAAATACGGATGTGTGTTAACCCTGCCTAAAGTTCTCTTTTTAAAAAGATGGGCCTGAAGTAGAAATGAGCTCCGTTTCACATGTGTGGGGCCCCGCCACGCCCTGGGGGTGTGCTAGGGTGACCAGATGTCCCGATTTTATAGGGACAGTCCCGGTTTTCGGGTCTTTTTCTTATATAGGCTTCTATTACCCCCCAACCCTTGTCCTGATTTTTCACACTTGCTGTCTGGTCACCCTAGGGTGTGCACATGTATGGGTCCCAGCTGCTCCCCTGCCCCCCTCATTGAAGCAGGTGTGCAGGGTTACTGCCCTGGGAACTGCAGGGCACCAGTGGACGTGGGGCTAGCTGCAGACAGGGGCGTGGGGCAGGGCTAGCTGGAGGCAGGGGGTGCAGGGCTGGCTGTGGGCAGGGCAGGGGGTGCGGAGTTGGCTGGAGACAGGAGGGTGCGGGGTTGTTTGGAGGCAGGGGAGTGCGGGGCTGGCTGTAGGCAGGGCAGGGGGTGCGGAGCCGGCTGGAGACAGGAGGATGAAGGGCTGGCTGGAGGCAAGGGGGTGTGGGGCTGGCTGGAGGCAGGGGCAGGCTGCGGGCAGGGCAGGGGGTGCGTGCAGCAGGGGTTGGCTGGATACAGGGCAGGGGTGCGGCAGGGGCTGGCTGCAGGCAGGGGGTGCAGGGTGGGCTGGAGACAGGGCAGGGAATTGTGTGGCGGGGCTGGCTGCGGGCAGGGCAGGGGGTGCATGTGGCAGAGGCTGGCTGTGGGCAGGGCAGGGGGTGTGGGGCTGGCTGCAGGCAGGGGGCACGGCAGGGGTTGACTGGAGGTAGGGGCTGGCTACAGGCAGGGCAGGGGGGTGTAGGGCTGGCTGTAGACGGGCTGGCTGCAGGCAGGGCAGGGGGTGCATACGGTGGGGCTGGCTGGATACAGGGCAAGGGGGCGGCAGGGGCTGGCTGCAGGCAGGGGGTGCAGGGCTGGCTGCGGGCAGGGCAGGGGCTGCGTGCAGCAGGGGCTGGCTGCGGGCAGGGCAGGGGGTGCATGTGGCAGGGGCTGGCTGCGAGCAGGGTAGGGGGTGTGGGGGTGGCTGGAGACGGGCTGGCTGCAGGCAGGGCAGGGGGTGTGTGCAGCAGGGGCTGGCTGTAGGCAGGGAGTGCGAGGGTGGCTGGAGACGGGCTTGCTGCAGGCAGGGGGTGCGGCAGGGGCTGCTGCGGGCAGGGGGCACAGGGGTGGCTGGAGACGGGGGCTGGCTGCAGGCAGGGGGTGCAGGGGTGGCTGGAGGCAGAGCAGGGAGTGTGGGGTGGCTGCAGGCAGGGGGTGCGGGGCTGGCTGTGGGCAGGGCAGGGGGTGTGGCAGGGGCTCACTGCAGGCAGGGCAGGGGGTGGCTGGAGACAGGGGCTAGCTGCGGGCAGGGCAGGGGGTGCGGCAGTGGCTGGCTGCAGGCAGGGGGTGCAGGGGGTGGCTGCAGGCAGGGGGTGCAGGGGGTGGCTGGCGGCAGGGCTGGCTGTGGGCAGGGGGTGGCTGGAGACGGGGGCTGGCGGCAGGCAGGGGGTGGCTGGAGGCAGGGGGTGCGGCAGGGGGTGGCGGCAGGCAGGGGGTGCGGCAGGGGGTGGCTGGCGGCAGGGCTGGCTGTGGGCAGGGGGTGGCTGGAGATGGGGGCTGGCTGCAGGCAGGGGATGCGGGGGTGGCTGGAGGCAGGGCAAGGGGTGCGGCAGCGGCTGGCTGCGGGCAGCGGGTGCGGGGGTGGCTGGAGGCAGGGGCGGCCGGAGGAGGAATTACATCACTTCCCGGCCGGAGCCCATCAAAGCCTCAGTGTCCCCTGCAGGGAAGCGGGTTAACGCCCGGCTCTCAAACTGCCTCAAAATTTAACAGCCGCTTCGCGCGAACCGGTGAGAACCGGCTCCAGCTCACCCCTGACTATTAGGTCCATTATCTTTTAAATAAAGCAAACTGCATGTTGCATCAAGGATTTTTCTCATCTCTATTATAAATGCAGGCAAGTTCACACAGGTAAAGATCCAATTTCTGTGAAATTTAAGAGAGAGATTATCAAAGAACGACAACTGGAAGAAGAGCAATACAAGGTTAGCCTCCACTGGTTGTTCTGCATTTTTAAAATCAGATTTATACTTTTGGACTAAATAAAACTGACTAATGAACTAATACCCTGTTTGTGATGGCTGCTGGTTTTATTAAATAGGTTGATACATACCAATGTTAGTTATGCTATTTCCCTCACATATTACCCCCTTATTATTGTTATTATTGTTTATATAATGCCTTGTATGTGAATGGCTCTGCACAGAACATATGAAAGACTTGGCCTCTGGCCTGTAAACAGCTTACAGTCAATGAGCCCTCAGCCCACCCCTGTAAGCACTCACAGATGGGAATAATGTTATTCACATGCATATCAATGGGACGTCTCATGTGACTACATTATTCCTATATGTGTTTGCAGGCTCATGCCCTAACGTCAGACACAATTATGTGAATTAAACCGAAGGAGGAAGAGGAAGTAAAATGAGGAACACAGTAATATAAAATAACGATGCCTCATTAGCTGCATGTTCATCTTTTGGGTTTCACTCTTTTTTTGTATGTATTTGTTTAATACATTCAGAAGTTTTATTTAAGATGATTTAGGGAAACATAGTTGAGCATGAGATTAGGAGAAGATGGCCCTGGAATGGAGGGGAGTAAAGGATTTAGCAGTGTGCAGGAGATGGGACAGTAGGGAAGAGGCTTTGGGATGGGGGAAGAGAAAAGGTGAGAGAGGGAGAGGGCAGAAATGAGGATCAGGAAGACAAATCCAGGTGGCATAACGAAACAAGGTAGGGAGAGTCACATCAGTTGGCAGCGAGGAGCAACTCAAAAGGCACCATTAAATCAAATGGCAGAGGAAGCTCCTCATACAACAATGAGGAATTTAAGACAGAACAAGGTAACCAAATGGCAGCAATGGAAAAGTCAAACTTCAGAAGCCCGGCAAAAAGTGGCACCGTTAATTAAAAGGCACAAATCAATGTTCAGTCCAATAGCATCAATGGCTTTTCCAGCATGGTGAAGTTAAGTGATGTCAGCACAAACTACAAATTGAACAGTGATGCAAAAGGTTTATATAGGAAGAGTACTGTTAAAAGCACTGGCAGATGAAATGCAGAGTGGGAGGTTACAGAAGGTGGAGAAACTGCAGCCAATATGCAGAAGGACAATGAAGGAGCTCCCTGGTCGAGTGCTGCTGAGGGTTGGAAGTTGTTGCTGTGTTGGTTTTGTAGCCCATCTAGCAGCTGGTCTCTGCTGCACAGAAAAGCAGATCCTTTGTTCTTATTGGGCCATGGGAGAAGGCAGTAGGTCCAACTCACTTCCTTGATGCCTGACCATGCTGGGGGTCTGGAGACCCCAACCCTAATCCTGAAATAGGACCTGTCCTCCCAGGCAGTTACACTCGTTGAATTCAGTGGATGTTCGAGTGACATAGTCACTACAGAAGCGGGACTTGATAGTCAGAACGTTACTTTGTTTGACTTTTTAAAGTGCAGTGATCATCATCACCCTGAAATGTATGAAGTCTGCATTTTGTCTACCAGTTTAGTTGGGGAATGTTACAGTTGTAATTAACTATAAGTGACGAAAGAACATACTGAATAAATTGCACTAATGTGGATCTTCTTACTGATGGCAAACCAGATCGAAAGGGGAGATCCCATTATGGAGAGAGAGTTTCAAAGGAATAAAGTGGAAGTTGCTGTCAGGCGTTCTATCCGGTCTGTTGAACAGGTACGTCCACATGGGCTATTATGCTAATACCACATACCTAGCTATTCTGTATTATTTGCTTTTCCTATTAATTTGAGAGCTCTAAAATGTTTATATTTGTGTTTCATTTTCAGTGCTACTTTTAGAATGTTAGGACGAGCTGTTCACTGTATACATAGGACAGCACAGTGTGGGAAACACTGAATGCACAAATATGCAGGCCGATGCAAGTGCTGTAATTCATATACTGCTGTTGCTATAAAGGATGACATGTAGGCCCAATCTGAGTTGCAGGTTGTTTATTTATGAAGGTTCTCCTCGGAGCAATTTGCTCACTACCATTGGATCTATAGGATTTCTGGTTGATCACACTCTTTTCTTTAAATGTTTTGCCCTATGGTGAATTTATTCAGCCAATGTCATTTCCCTTGGGTATCTGTATCTATACTCTTGTAGGATCTACAATAGGATATCAGGCCAAATTCTGATCTCTGTTTCACCAGTTTAAATCTGGAGTAAGAGCCAAACCAGCTTGCCCTGAACTGAAAAGGCGTTTTGTCATTGATTTCAATGAGACCAGGTTTTGGCCCTAACATCCATAAGATAAATTATGTTAGTTTAGATTTACACAGGGAGATCAGGATCTGACCTGTTATTTTCACCCCTATTCTACCACTCATTGGTTACATTTATGTAGTGTTCCTGCCTTACTTCAGTGGAGTTACTCCAGGTTTACACTAGCACAACAGGAGAGTTTATTCTGTCTCTGAATATTTAACAATAGTTTCCCAATGAACCCATTTATGAGAATTTCAATTTAAAAACTGAGGGTCTGATATGGCCTAGGAGCAGAATTAGTTTATTAGTTGGCTGGACGTATTTACATTGTATAACCTCAATGCTAGAAAATATTGTATGGGTTCAGTCCATGGAATGACTGCTAGATATTCCTCCACTTTCTAATTAAAACAAACAATTATAACCTACATTTTCACTTTCTGTCTGTGGTGCAGTGTCCAAGTGTCCAGCCCAAGTTTGACCTCCTCCTTAACGACCCTTGGGCCAACAGACACGGGATTCTAAGACGGTTTCAACAAGCAGCTCGCCGGGTAACGTAAACAACCAAAATGCAGTGTAATAGCAACATGTCTTGGGAAACACACACAAAACCACACTGATTCAGTTTGCCATCTTCAAGGAACCTACACAGCTAGCCCATTGGTTTCACTCTTTGTCATAAATGTACCACAGCCTTTCCAGAAAACAAAGGGTTTAATAAAAAAATCCATAAGCCCCTATTAGAATAAATCAATGTTAAACAGAGATAAAATGTTAAAGGCTCCAAATGTAGAATTTGTAAACAAACAAACCGATAACTTTTGCAAAACCAAATGTGAAGAAAAATGTTTTTGTGAAACTAAAAATCAGATCAATGAAAAGTTATCTGTTTGGATTTCAATATTACCCTGCAGTTCTACCATTCATTTCCCATAAATCCAAATGCAATGGCCAGTGTAAATTCTCATTCTCATGATGTCTTCAGCTCAAGATTGGATACCTCGCTGGAATATATGCTTTAGTGAAGCACAAGTTATTAGGCTCAATGCGTGGGTAACTGGGTGAAATTCTATGGTGTGTGTTATACAGGAGCTCAAATGGACTCTTCTGTCGCTAAAATCTATGACTCTGTACTGCCACTTCATAAGGCTGTGTAAAGTGCACACAGGTGCATGTTAAGACTTCATTGCTCGACAGGGGCAATAGCACATCCATGGTCCTGTCCTGCAACAGGATCCTCATGGGCAGATCTTTGCCTTCACATGGATCCTGTTACAGGATGGAGGTTTATATTTACAATCTGTATTTAAATTGACAGTACAGCCACCTGTTAAGTCTTCTATTTTATAGATGTAATGTCACAGTTAGCTGGTCTTTCGTCAAAATAAATGCAGCTAGGACATGCATCTTGCCACACTTCCCAAAAAACAAACACACAAAAATACCCCAGGACAAAAATTATGCAATACATCAAAAAACTCCTTTCAACTGAAGACCAAGTGACCTGTGAGGAATAAATAAAGCTGTCACTACTGGATGTCAATATAAATGTAAATTGTAGAGTATTCAACTTAATATTGACTGGAAAACTTTAAATAATTATCCTAGGTCCTGATTCAGTGGCGGCTAAATCGTGTATTACTTTTGTTTCGTGGACTAGAGAGAAACATCAAAGGGCAAAGCGATGAAGAAAGCTCTGTATCAGGTAAAGTGCAGGACAAGATATTTGCATTTTAGCTCATCTCAATTTGTTGCGGTTATTCCAATAGCACCCACAATGTGTTAGGTATAGCACACGCGCACACACACACACACACACACACACATATATACACACACAAAGACAATCCTTCCCAAGAGCTTGCAATCAAAAAGGATAAGTATCTTGTAACAGGAATTGGAAATGGATATAGTCGAAATATGTATGATTTTGATACACATTATTTACAGGCATTAAAAAACACCTTAATGATCCCTGAGAGCCTCAAAGCTTATCTATTATTAGCTGGGCAATTATTTTTAGGCATCAAGTAAGGAACGGGTCTTGAAGAGGGACTTGAAAGGGGAGACAGCGTTGACCATAGGGATCCGCTTAGTGAAGTTGTTCCATGCATAAGGGATAGGGTGCTAGGTGTGGAGATATTTGCCTGAGAAGCAGGCAAACAGGTGGACAAGGCTGGTATAATTGGTGGAGCAGTAGAGACAGGAGGCAACATGATAAGAGGTGAGCGAGGACAAAAAGGGAGGGACAGAGTTGAGAACGGATCTTGAAGGTGATAAGGACAGGATGCTTGAACTTGGTGCAGTAAAACAGGAGGGGAACCAGAAAATGCAAAGCCATCCATCTAGTGCTGCTCCTTTTGTTTCCTGTCACTGTTTCTGAACAGATGCTTGCCAGTAATTATGTGACATCAGTCTTGGCTCTGGATAAGCAGAGAACAGCAGTGGATCATTTCCTCATAGTGAAATGGAAGTGGTACTGCAGAAACGCTACTCGTTTTATAACAATGGGGAAATGAAATAAGCCTTTGATAAACCATTGAGCTATCCAAGACAAGGCCAGCCCTGGAGCGCATTGCTGTCCTAAGTGATGATAGAATTTTAGTCTCTTTCTTCACCGCTCTCTCCTTCTTGCTTACCCACCCTGTTTGGCAACCACCTTGTCCCTTGTCCATGTCATTTCCTTTCCCAAAGGAAGTTCTTTTTTTCTGCAGTGGGCAATTCCAGTGCCCCAAAACCCATCACAGTAATTTCATTGATGCTTTAAAGATGAGATGCTGTGGTAGTCGGTGCAAAGGACGCTTAGGTACATCTGAGGAGTTAAATATATGCCCTGCAGCATGAGCAGAAACAAACTGACCAGACCACCTTTGCAGAGAAGGGAAACAAGTGGGAAAAAATACTACCCGCTAGAGAAGAGCAGGTTGGGAATGGCTTGTCGTTGAATTTACCCAGCAATCCCAGTACTGTGCCTGCCTCCTCTTAAATGGGCGTGGCAGAGTTAGATTTTTATTATTTTATCATTTTGATGGATGTCAATGTTTATTATTCATCTCTTATTTTTATCAATTTTAATTTTCACAGTTGTGCAAAATAATGGAGGTGAATCAGACAATGGGGGAGACAGACATTAACTATTTAATGACAGTAGACACAGATTCGAAAGTTAATGTTTTATAAATGTTAAAATACAAATTGTCAACATCACAGATCAAAATATACAAAGTAAATATCCTTAAATCAAGCTAATACGTTCTCAAGCAGCATTTTTCTTCCTCCTATCTGTAAATTTTAGAATATTATTGATGGAAATATTTTTTTTCAGATTGTATTTGTCCGGTGAAATTGATGTTTTCCAACATTTACCAATAAAAATCAAATGCTTCCAAGTCTATTCTTAAATGTGGCATCTAGAGCCCCTGCGAAATAATACCTTACTATTTATATCAAAATGGCTGGGCAAATCCTGACTTAGGAAGCAGTTAAAAGTCTGTGTTGTGGTTTGGTTTTATTTTTGAGAGAATATCTTAACATGTATTACAAGATCTTGATTCTTTCTCTCCACGTGGCAGAAAACAGCAGTTTGAAAATCATCAGCTCAACAGCTATGGGTGACGAGCAGAAGAGCGCTGCTTTCAACTTGTCTGTAGATCGCATATTACCTTTCAAATTCCCAACCTATCATCCACCTCAGTGGTCTGATGAACTGGTAGGTCCCTTGATTATAGTAGCAACAAATCAATTACTAAAAACGAAGGGTCTGATTCTCATTTACACTAAGGCCACTTTAAGGCCCCTTTACACTTCCAGAGTGCGGTAAAGTGGGTATAAATATAATACCCAGAGTAAGGTAAAATGGCATTAGTGTGAATGAGAATTTAGCCCGAAAGGTCGGATCCAGATTTTCAGCTGCTGCAGTTGAAGCTCCATTGAAGTTGATGGAGCTATGACAGTGTACACCAGTTGAGGATCTGGCCCTGGAAGTATAAACACCATTGTATTAGTTCTGTTACACCAAATACCAGGCTCTTTCTATAATACCATAAATGTGCATAGGAATTTACATGCATATGAAGGCAAGGTCCCTGCCCCAGTCAGCTGGTTAAAGACTATTATTGCCCAATAATTTTCCTCAACGTTTTTAAAGTTTACATTAAAATATGCACTCTGTACAATCTCCTAACTCTGAACAATGCCCAGCACAGGACAGTGCAGACAGAATGAGATAAGTGGCTGTAAGGCTACTAAAAATACCCTCAAATGTTGGTATCACTTAGTAACACACCTTAGACTCTTGTTTCCTATAAAGTATGAATTCCCACACTGCATATTATAGAAGAGAGTCAGTGCATTAACCATTCTGACCAACCAAAAGGTCATTTCCCTTTCTCATATTAGTATTTGTCCTCAAACAGGAAGAGATCTTGAAAGGCCAATAATCTTTAGAGAGCTCTGTTCTAAGATCATGTGTTTGTATCTGAAAACTGACTGTATGGTTCAACAGGTCTGGAGCTCCTTGCAATACACAATCATTGTATGGATTTACACACTGTTTGTATATAAACCAGAGGTTTTAGACCATGTGCAACTTCTGTTAATCACCTGGTTTTGTTCATCACTTGCAGGGTCCCTTAAGACAGGTTTCACTGTGTAAGATTCTTTAAAGATTGCTGTAAAGATCCCATTAACCTCACTGGGAGTTGCAACTTTATAAGTGAGGGCAGAGTTGGGCTTGGAACCTTTTTTCCATTTCAAGAGTAGTTGAAGATGTGCCCTTTATTTTGAATTGCTGTAGAGACACAGATGCAGATGAAAAATCACACAAATGGCGTCCTCTTGCACACAACTGGCAGGATTCCTCCAGGGGAGAGACTGATCTTGCAGGGTGCATGGGATAAGAGATACACAACAATATCACATGAAGAAACAGACTAGCTCTGACATTGATATAGGTTAACCTCCATGTACAAAGAGTCAAAGAAGTGGTGAGACCATCTAACAGGATACTTATTAATGATAATACCCTGCTCTTATATAGCCCTCTTCATCAGTAGATCTCAAAGCACTTAACAGAGGAGGTTAGTATATTTATCCCAGTTTTACAGATGGGGGGACTGAGAGTCGAAGTGATTTGCCCAAAATCATCCAACAGGCCAGTGGCAGAGCCAGGAATAGAATCCACATCTCCTGGGCCCGTGTCAAGTGCTCTGTCCATTTGCAGACACAGTCTCCTCTTATTTAAATGCGACAGTGATAGTTGTCTTACAAATGTCCGTGCTAAAGGACTAAAAGCATGATTAAGGCTAAGATTTTGTCATGGTTATTTTTAGTAAAAGTCACGGCCAGGTCACGTGCAATAAACAAACATTCACAGAAGCTGTGACCTGTCTGTGACTTTTGCTGCTGCGGCTCCATGGTTTCCCCCACCACAGTGGTGGCTGGGAGCTGCAGGGTGACCATATTTCTCAAACAGAAAACGGGACACCCCCAGCCGCTCGCATGAGGTGCCCTTTCCCCGCATAAGGCTGTCTCCCATAGCTGGAACCTTGAGGAGGGGCCCCCTTAGGAGTCTGTCACCTGTCGCTGGAACTCTGCCAGGGCCCCGTTGGCTGCCAGCTCCAGAGTCCCGCAGCTCCTTGGGCTGAAGCAGAGAATGTCTTGGAAGTCTTTGGAAGTCACGGATTCCGTGTCTTCCATGACCTCGGTGACATAAACATAGCCTTATGCACGATGTAGTCAGACAACGCACAAAGACATAATCATGCATATGGCCAGACAAAGTTTTACAGCTTTCCCTAGGCTTCCGGGTTAAAGCCCAAAGGGTCTTTAACTTCCAGGAGAACATCTAAGCGCCCATCTGAGCTGATGACCGTTGTACATTGAAATGCTAACAAACCATAATCCATGAGGACTCCAACAGCGATGCAGATATAAACTCAGAGAATTCACCTGTGAAATTCCTTGTATACCATGGTGGCTATATGACAAAAACAAAACACCAAATACTGTTAATTCAGACAATAGGTTTATTAAAAGTACTGTCAAAATAGTGAAAAAAATGAAGCGTTACATTTTATTAACTGCCCTTTATTGTCCTCATGTTCATAATAATGCAGCGATGGCTGGAGCAGATTGAAATTTGATTTTTTCGGGGAGAAAAAATTTCACTGAAATTTCAACAATCGAAAAAGACAGGAAGAAGATGCTGATAAAATGTTTCCAAAATTTTTTCCCCATTTTTCCAACTGGCTGTATTGATGACTTATTTCAGCTGAAAAAGAAAATGCCCAGTATATTGTTGTGTCTTAAAATACTGTATTGTTTCAGGCTCCCGATGGTCTTGGTCCAGTTCCTGTCAAGTCTTTAGACATGAAAGTCAAGCACATTCACCCATTCTACGACTTAAAGGTGAGACAATACAGCTTAGTCACTCACCTGTGTCGTACTGCTTTCTTTCATTAGGGTTAGTGTGACATAAGAAATACAGTGCCGCATTTAGTGTATGAACCAGTTGTCCCTGTCATTCAGGTCAATGGGAGTTTTGCCCAAGTAAGGACTGTGGGATTTATCTTTTGTTAGCTCCCTAAATGTGTGGGCTCATTTGCGGTATTAATGGAGAGTCAGCAGTAGGGGGCAGTGCAGAGGCGCACCGCCCCAGTGTGTGACCTCTTCGAGCCATTGCACCTCAGACAGACTTTCTACTGATCCAACTGCTATGATTTCTTAAATAGGACTACTTGCATGGGTAAGGGCTAGTGACATAGTCTGCAGGTTCAGACTCTCCATGTTGAGTGTCAGTCCATGTTCTCACCAAGTTGATGAAGACCACATCATAGCCATGAGATTCTGTGTCCCCAGTGGATGGTGTCTCCAGTGCTCTGCTCTCTCAGCTACTTAAATCATAAGACTGAAGACAGCCTTTGAGAAACTATATGACTTGGTCTTACTAGTCTTTTGATTCAAGGGGCCTGATCTCACATTTCTCGCACATTTCTCATTGAATTCAAGAATTGAGCATGCAAGGAGTGCAGGATCTGGCCCCAAAGCAAATACCAGATTCCCCTGATAAAAGTTACAAAAAAGGGAAGACATGATTTTTTTCTAGGTGCTGTGTATTCCACCAATTTGGATAGTAAATACAGACTAGTATCTCGATCTTCAGCTATATCTTTATTGTTCTCAAGCTTTGTGAATCCAGAACCTACTCTTTACCTTCTCACCTCTAAACTCTCCTCCCTCACAATTTAGAAAATGAAAAAGGCTATATTCTATCACCCCCTAAAGTCAGGAGATTCCACTGGGCTTAAATCAATGCTGAATTTGGCCAAGTCTTTGTTTTGTTGATTACAACAAGCATAGAAACAACATTGCTTAAAGGACCTCTTAATTTTTGTTCCTGTTTGTACCTTTGCTGCTGTTCCATTTTATTTTCACATACCAGTGTTAGGTGTATTACGCAAACACAGCTTTCTGCCAGCCCATCAATCTTGTTTGTGCAAGAAATTATTACTTCACACATGATCCTTTATAGAAAACATCTAGAGTGAAAACATTCCTTCACAAATTCATTTGACTGTAGAGAGCTTAAGCATTTTTGCTCATAGTTTTCGTCATATGTCACTGTCACCAAATGATGGTCCAAACATCTGTTACAGCAAGAGACCATGTGAAGTGTCCATGTTAGAGCTGGAAAGTTAGAACACACTGACCTCCATACGCATGTGTTGCAATAAATCATCTTCATTTGTACCTAGGTTCCTCAGCACTTGAGCATTATGGGGTACCAGCCATTTTGTACACACTATGCATCAACAAGTTATAAACCTCAAAAACTTTCCCGACCATTAAAGCAGGGAGCCAAGGTAACAAGACAACCAAAATCCATTATTTGGTTTCACTGCATAGCATTTTGTTACAATATTTTACACCAAAACTCCCTCTGCACCCTGAAAACATTCGTCTTCTGAATTATTCCAGGATGAGCTGATCTCAATAGTAACTTCTCCAAAGCCACAGCTCAGTCCTCCCTCTCCACCAGAGGGTCTACACAAACACCCGGGAGAGAAATCCGAGGAAAAGGCCATGAGCTATTTAAACCTGGCAGCTCCCAAAGCATTACTCCAGCCTCCAGACAGTCACCCACTTCGCATATTTGTAAGTAAAACTTGGCTCTAGTAAAGCCTCCAAGGAGCTGAGGGAAATGTACGTTTGCTCCGTTACAGGGTTGGTAAGGAACTGGAAGACAATTACCTTCCTTAGGTTTATATATAAAAACTGTGTGCCACAGGGCTAGATGGTGCTGTAAGGCACAGTCCTGCTATGGAGAGGCCAGAGCCACACTCCCACACCTCCAGGAGGAGCAACAGGTAAGTGCTGAATGACATCCAGAGCTCCCCAGCACGTACCCACTACCACAATCTATGGGGGCTGCAGCCAGTCCCTGGGACCCCACCTCATCTGCAGGTCAGCACAGAGGAGGGCCATAGTTTTTGCCTCATCTCCAACCCTTATGTGGCATCGTGCACCTCCTCACGTGGGATAGGGTTGGCACAGTTCTCTTGCACTCAGGGTCTGCAGTTCTGCATGGTCTTTAGGCAGAATGAGAAAGGGTTGGAGGAGGAATGCTCCTTGGGTTCTGTGTATCCATCTATCTTAGCGTGTTCTATAGTGCCCATGATCATAGGTGGGTTTTCAAAGGTATTTAGATGCCTAAAGAGACTGCTAGATGCCTAGTGGGATTTTTAAAAGTGCCTAACTCCCATTGAAACCAATGGGCCAGGAGTGGTACCAGGCAGTGTCTGTTGCTAGCCGTGTTCCATAGGGGATCATAGGACTGACTTAGACCTGGGGTAGAGGGGAGGAAGGAGAGATCAGGTGTTGAGTTGAACTAAAGAGGCAAAGTGGGATCTAGGTGGTGGAGTTTGAGCTGGGAATCCTTTTCTAAATAATGACAAGAACTGAATTTTTCAGTGACAGATTTGTTCAAAGGGCTCAATTATTCTTTTAAATCTCTTCTTTGTGTTTGTTTTCAGAACCCTACTCCAGGATTGTATGTCTTTATGCAGCCTTTGGACTATTCAGAAACAAACATTGAGTATCATCTTTGCCCTCATCCAAAATATAGATTCACCAAAGAATATCCCATAGGATCCAGCATTCCAATTACACAAAAGAAATTTCTGCATCACAAGGTACAGCTTTTGGTTTCAGTTGAAATATTAGTTGCAAAACGTGCAAGCCAGCAGAGAATTTGCCTTGTAGACTCAAATAGAACATAAACAGTTATCCCAAATGGAAGATGTGTTAGCTATTAATGACATATGCAGCTGATTATTAATATTTATGGATAAATGTGATTGTTCATTGCTTGAAGCTTGTTCCTCCCTAGGGCTTCTCCATGTCCTTTCTGCAGCAGCCCTAAGGATCTCCTCACGATTTCCCTCTTTTAACCCCCACACTGCATCTCCAGGACCCTGCACTAGAGCCAATAACTTTTCAGATGAAGAGAACTGAGGCTCAGTAAACACAGGCTTTAACCAAGCAAAGATAGGCATTCCCTCCTGCACATATTTCTTCCACCCTTCCTCTCTTTACTGATTGCATTTTACAGGCATGGTCACTGGGACTGTTGTTGTTTCAGGAAGTCATTCGAGGAGTAACGTACTGGAGACGATTCCCGTCGGTGGTTTATTCAGCCTTGTCTAATGCTCCCACTCTGGCAAGCACAGTGATGCATCATTGGTAAGAAAGAGTTTGAACATCAGACACCTTCATCCGGGCGAGATTCTGCCACCCTTACTCATATCGACCAGTAACTAATGCCACACATTGTCCCATTGAAACAAAGGGGACTATGTACAGAGTAAATTACTACTCACTGGGCCCAGTTCATTGAAGCCAGTGGAAAGACTCATATTGACTGCAGTGGGCAGTGGATCAAGCTCAGTGTGAGTAAGGGGGGGCAGAATCTAGCCTTATAAGTGGCATTTCAGTCTAATAAGAGCCGACCTTATGGACTAAGACTGTTTCCCACTTCAGCCCCCGGCACCGGGGGGAGGTACTAGCAACTCAGCTCTGCATATGCTGCATGTGTGAGGGTGTCAGCAGGAGACATGACATCTAAGACACAGGCATCTGATTGCAGCATCTCTCTCCCTTCCCTCCCCTCCCCACTGCCACTGTGGGTTGCAGCAGCTTTGCTTCTTTACTTACCCTGCTCCCATAGTTCTAGCTCAGCAGAGGGGAAGAAGGAGATGCTAATCCACTTGGATCATAGCACTTAGACCCCAATTCAGAACATACTTAAATCCATCCCTGTTCAGCAGGGCTCGGACCAAAAGCCCATTGAAGTCAATGGGAGTCTTTCAATCATACTTAACTATAAGCAGGTACTTAAGTCCCCTTGAATCCAATGAAATGTAAGTACCTGCTTAAAATTAGCGCATGCTTCAGTGCTTTGCTAAATTGAGGACTTAGTACCTACTACAGCTATCTGCATTAGCACTGTGAACACTCATAGCTGAATGAAAACCTAACTATGACCATTTCAAAACCTGGGTGCCTACATGTTAGGTATCTAAGCTGATGTTCAGGCACTTAAATAGATGGCCTGACTTTCAGAGGTGCTGAGCACTCATAGCTGCCATTGTGGTTAATGGGAGCTGCAGCTACTTTGAAAATCAAGCTACTTATTTAGGTGTTTAAATATGTATTCAGCTGCCTAACTTTACCAATTTTGTATCTAACCTTTAAAGAACAAAAATGTGCTTTGCTGACTCACGTGTCTGTAGCTAGCTGATGTATTTGCTTTCCAAAGTATCTGGATTTTCCAGAATATTTACAATGTGAAGGTCCCCAGAACATATTTATCATGTGCCATTACCCTTTCCTTCCCATCTCAAACATATGATTATGTCATTTCCACAGTAGAGATCCCTACAATTTAGATATGCTTCCAAGGGACGTACCACCAATGCTGGATGACTTACCCGAGAGAGACAAGGAAAATATAACTGGCTAGTAAGTTTCCTCTCTATAATTTATTTAATATAATTTGCAGTGAGTTTTTAGCACCTGTGTGTGTGTATGAGTGTGTACATATAGCATGTGTATAAAAACACTCACGGAGCGACAAAGAAGTACAGATGGTTCTTCTTGCATAAAGCATCCTTTTGTTTTCCCAGGCTAAAAAATATAGGACAGGTGAAAAATAATAATAGGTAAAAACTAAGTGGTTTTTTAACTTACTCATTTTCAGTGAGGCTGAAGGTGAGTTAAAAGTGGTTCTTACTCCAGATATGCTGAAAGCTGAATTTCCGCAGACTGAATCAGGGGAAGAAGCCAGAAGTAAACCACTGAAAGATGGAAGGTAAATCTGTATCTATTAAATATAGGGAAGATGCTTGGCAATGAATTTGAGGGCACTTCTCTTGTTTAGGTTTATGTACAAGCTCATTGCTGAAGTCCCCTAGCAGTGCCACCATTAAGATGACGTTCAGATCGTGCACTTGGCGTGGGACTGAGTCCCTGTGTTTCATGCTTTAAGATTTGAATTTAGTCTCCGAAATAAAAAGAATGAGGAGTACTTGTGGCACATTAGAGACTAACAAATTTATTTGGGCATAAGCTTTCATGGTCTAAAACCCACTTCATCAGATGCTTGGAGTGGAAAATACAGTAGGAGGATATATACATACAGAGAACATGAATTTGTTAGTCTCTAAGGTGCCACAAGTACTCCTCGTTCTTTTTGCTGATACAAACTAACACAGCTACCATTCTGAAACCTGTCTCCAGAATAAAACACACTCATTTTTCTTGGGCCAGGTGAATTTTCTATAACTTTTTTTTTTGGTCAGATATTTACTGACACTGGCAGAGGAAATGAGTCCTTTGAAATTTCCCTTGGGATGGTGGTGTTTGTTTTAGACTTCCCTGGCGAAAGAATCGCGGCTTCCCACACATAGTCATTCCCATGGCGTCTCACACACAAACTGCTTTTCAAATGTCACATTTATAAACACAAAGAGCTATTCCCCTTTTTTGGTATAATCTGGTCTCTGCAAGGAAAAGCAAAGGGACCAGTCAAGTTCTGCCAGTGACTTCCATTCTCCAATACTTCTAGACTGACATTGTAACACTGCTACACTGCATTGCATCCACAGCTCAGCACAGGGATTCTGGGGAGCCAGGCTGGCCAGCTGGGGTATGGGGAGTGCTCTGGGGAATGGACAGGGGTTTTGTAAATTAGGTGATGGGGGAGAAGTACGGCTAACTCTATTGTCTGGACTTCAATATGTATTAGATAGCAACTCTGTGGGGAGATAAGTGAGGGTAACCACACTTGTGGGGAGCTGTAGAAGAATGTGAGGGGGGCTGAAGAGGGCAGGGAAGGTGGTAAAATATGATGGTGAGCATGGTATTCTGGCGGTAGGGGGGTATGAGCCAGAGGCAATGTGATCTGGCAAAATGAATGCAAGGTTAGGTATGAGGTGGTCCTGTGTTCTAACCCTGGCTCTGTCACTGACTCACTGTGACTTTAGGCCAATTGCTTCATCTTTCCGTGCTTCAGTTTTGCTATCTGTAAAATGGGGATAATAACATTTACCTGCCTCCCTCACAAAGCGGTTGAGAGATCAACTAATCCAGAGATTTGAATTTGCAGGCTGTGATTTTCAAAGTCCCCTAATTCCCATGAATTTGAAAAGGAATTGAGTTTCCAAACCCTGGACGCAGCGTATCATCCATAAAGCATTATATAAATGCCAAGCATTATGGCCACTGTAATTACTGTAATCTCTGTAGTGTCAATTGCTGGTAATTTATAGTACATAAGCACCTGGGTTTACTTATGTACTGCTTTCTCTATTTCCTCTCACTGTGTTGCTTAGAACATGAGGATCTGGAATAGTTAGTGTGAATAAAAAATGGCCTTTTTCTCCTAGCGATACAGCCCTGGATGTTAAACTTGATTCCAGCAACACAGTGGATACCTTGGCTCCTGTTTCTGGGTAAGAAGATGTGTGACTGTAAGATTCAGTCTTTTAAAATTCTGTTTTCTACAAAGCTAAAAAAACCAGCCACCCTACTTTAAACACATCTTGGATCAGGAGACAGACTGGCCCACGGCTTTAGAATGAACTCCCATAGGACCATCACAATCCTCACCACCTTTCACTCTAAGTGCAGGGCACATTTCTTTGACCTGGCTTTCTCTAACAAACAGTTGTGTGTGCATGTGTGTGTGTTATAAAAAATCAAAACAAAAACACTCCCTACTCACACTTCTCCCCCCAGGGAGCGGATGAAAGAACAGACATGTGACAGGTATTAGTCATACGGTTTAATACATGACCAGAAGGCACTTACATACTTTATTAATGAACACAGCATAAGAACCTCTATTGAACAGAGTAGAATATTGCATTAGAAATGTTCTGTTCATTGAGCTTTGAGTACTTCTGCACTAGCCAGAGGAGACTGTGTTGTTGAGATTACTTTGCAGGTGATCACAAAACTCCCATTAGCATTAGTTGTAGACCAGTGATTACATCTGCTAGAGAATATATTTTGCTATTCTTAGGCCAACATGACGGTGGGCTTTTTGGTTTGGTTTTCACCTTCCTCTAAAGCATCAGAGATTGGCCACAGCAAGAGGTGGGATACTGGATGGGGTAGACCAGAGCAGGGAATCCTCTTTCTCAGAGGCTGTGACTTGCTCACATGTTCAAGGTCAAACTGATCACTAGTTGGGAGTTGGGAAGCAATTTTCCCCCAGGTCAGATTAGCAGGCACCTTGGGGGTTTTCACCATTCTTTGCAACCTGGGCTATGGATCGCCTGCTAGGATCATCTGGGCATATCTCAGCTAATCAATTCCCTGCCACTGCAGGAGCCTCAGGCACTACTGCCACCTTGGTCTCTCCTGTTCTCTGCTGTGGCACACAATAGCTTAGTCTTCTGAGGACTGAAATGCTTTGGTCTCCCTAAAGTCACTGGGCTCAACATAGGGGTATCTGGGTGAAATTTAATGGCTTGCAATATAAAGAAGGCCAGACTAGATAATCTGATGGCCCCTTCTGACTTTAAACTCTATGAAACTGCTTCTCCATGGAGCTGCCAAGACGTGGAGTTTGAATTTATTCTCGGGGTACTTTATTGTGCAAGGATACAGGCTCTGCGTCTTGGCTACAGAGAACCTTGTGGTTTGATGGCCAAAACAACCAGAATAAGTATGAAAAATTGTGATTCTCATCCCAATGCTGAGTTGCCCACAGTTGCTTTGTCCACATTGCTATACAGAGGACTGAGGACAGGCCTGGGAAATGGTAGAGCCTGGCCAATGGGTCTGGGAACTGCATAAATCCACAGGTCACAATCCCCATGTTGAGGGAGAGGACACAGAAGACAGTGGCTGCTGCTACAGCCAGTAGGCAGTAATACAACTTACAGACACATACATAATACATAAACTGGCTTAGCGTTTCCTGCATAAGAGATTTGGGGAAAAGTTCTCTATTTGCTTGAGCTCTATGATGGGGAAACCGAGACTGTGTTAAAACAGTTAGGCCCAATTCAGTGTCTTTCGATGCCAGTGGAAGTCCCTTGCATTCTCAGTGGAAGGCTCGTTAGCATTATTGTATATGTGTGTGTATTTTACTGGATTATACCATTTACATTTTTCTAAATACTCTCTTGAAATTGCTCCTAGTACATTCATACTGTGAGGTAAGTAGTTAGCTCCCCAGTCAGCAATTAGCTGAGCTCAGAAGGAATGCCTCCTTCACAGTTCTTGTTACCCTTTTCAATACTGTACATACTCACGTAGAACAGTACTTATGTAGGCCTTACTAAAGTTATTTCCTGCCCTTAAAAAAAGGGTGAATATGACACATTGAGATGAATGGCTCTCTTTGGTTTTGTCACCTTTATGTAACAGTTTACCTTGTTATAAATATAAATTACTTTTACCATCTCCTGCAGAGACCCGAGAGACCATCTGGATTGGTATTTGCAATCCCAGAATAGCAAACTCAGAGAGAGGCTGCAAGGACACATGGAAAAAATGAAGCAGAAAGCACTCAACAAAACCCTCATTCTGGAATAAACTAGTTCACAAATTCCACAATTCAGTCACTAATGTGCTGTATCTCAGCCCCACAGTATTGCTGGTTCAGGACTTCTGTATCTGTGCAGAACAGGTATGAAATTATGTTCAACAAGCAACAGACTCCTGTGTAGGCCCAAGCACCCTCTAGTATAATCTCAACTATGGCCCTTACTGTGTATATTGTATATGAGCTTAATGATCTCTCCGTGAGGGATTTCTTCCCTACGTGCTCATTCATTGTGCACTGGGGTTAACTGCTGGAAAACTACCCCTGCACAGATATTTTGTAGTTTTATATACAACTTTTCCCCTCATCTATTTAATGGACTCTCTTTCCTCTGCCACTAAGTACTGTTATATGCATTTTGTCTGAGAGTGCTGCTTTCAAATAAAATGTAAAAAATCAACATGATGAAGAAATTGTTTGGATTTCATTAGTTTTTGTATTGTTTGGATATAGACTTTGCACACATGCTAGAATAAATTCCATGGCTGAGCTGCAATACAGCCCCGTGGCCTGTCCGTGAGTTGTTGCATGTGGGTCACTGACGACTGGTCGACACTGGGAATTTACAGCAGCCTAGCTACACCACTCAGGGGTGTGACAAATCTACACCCTGAGAGATGTAGCTATGTCAACCTACCCCATGGTGTAGACAGTGCTAGGTTGATGGAAGAATTCTTCTGTCGACTTGGCCATGTCTACACTACCACTTATGTCAGCAAAACTTCTGTCACTCAGGGGTGTGAAAAAATACCCCTGAGCAACATACAGTAGAACTTCAGAGTTACGGACATGTCGGGAATGGAGGTTATCCGTAACTCTGAAATGTTTGTAACTCTGAACAAAACGCAGCTCTGGCTCCAGCAGTTCACGCTCCGGGCCAGGTTCCAGAGGCAGCTAGGCAGCTTCTAAGCTTGTCCCCCTCTTGACCAGGGTGGTGGTGATGAAAACAACAGGTCCCCCTCCCAGCGGGGGGTGTCTGTGAAAACAGCGCTCCCCACTCCTGGCCAGGGGAGGGGGGTGAATATAGCACCCACTGCTTACAGGAAAGCAGCACAGACCCCAGTGCTGCTCCTGCTCTGGCTGCCTTGGGCTGGCAGCGGGGGCTCACAGCTTTGCCTGCGAATCTCAGCATATTCAACTCCTAGCTGTAAGTGGGTGCCCCGCGCACGGGGGTGGGGGGTAAGGAAAAGGGTGGGGACAGGCAGCCCAGATGTGCCTACCTTTAAGATGCAATAGAGGCACAATACAGTATTTGCTTTTGTTGTTCACTACTGCCTGGTTGGTTACTTCCGGTTTCACATGGTGTCTGGTTGACCAGTCAGTCTGTATCTCTGGTGTTTGTATCTTCAAGGTTCTGCTGTAAGTTTCACTGGCACAAGTGGTAGCGTGCATAGCCTTATGTCGGAGGGGGAGCCTCTCCTGCCGGCATAGCTACCGCCGTTCATGGAGGTGGTTTTATTATGTCAATGGGGGGAGAGCTCTCTCCCTTCAGCATAGAGCTGCTACACGAGCGATCATAGAATCATAGAATATAAGGGTTGGAGGGGACCCCAGAAGGTCATCTAGTCCAACCCCCTGCTCGAAGCAGGACCAAATCCCAGTTAAATCATCCCAGCCAGGGCTTTGTCAAGCCTGACCTTAAAAACTTCTAAGGAAGGAGATTCTACCACCTCCCTAGGTAACGCATTCCAGTGTTTCACCACCCTCTTAGTGAAAAAGTTTTTCCTAATATCCAATCTAAACCTCCCCCACTGCAACTTGAGACCATTACTCCTCGTTTTGTCATCTGCTACCATTGAGAACAGTCTAGAGCCATCCTCTTTGGAACCCCCTTTCAGGTAGTTGAAAGCAGCTATCAAATCCCCCCTCATTCTTCTCTTCTGCAGGCTAAACAATCCCAGCTCCCTCAGCCTCTCCTCATAACTCATGTGTTCCAGTCCCCTAATCATTTTTGTTGCCCTTCGCTGGACTCTCTCCAATTTATCCACATCCTTCTTGAAGTGTGGGGCCCAAAACTGGACACAGTACTCCAGATGAGGCCTCACCAATGTCGAATAGGGGGAACGATCACGTCCCTCGATCTGCTCGCTATGCCCCTACTTATGCATCCCAAAATGCCATTGGCCTTCTTGGCAACAAGGGCACACTGCTGACTCATATCCAGCTTCTCGTCCACTGTCACCCCTAGGTCCTTTTCCGCAGAACTGCTGCCTAGCCATTCGGTCCCTAGTCTGTAGCTGTGCATTGGGTTCTTCCGTCCTAAGTGCAGGACCCTGCACTTATCCTTATTGAATCTCATCAGATTTCTTTTGGCCCAATCCTCCAATTTGTCTAGGTCCTTCTGTATCCTATCCCTCCCCTCCAGCGTATCTACCACTCCTCCCAGTTTAGTATCATCCGCAAATTTGCTGAGAGTGCAATCCACACCATCCTCCAGATCATTTATGAAGATATTGAACAAAACCGGCCCCAGGACCGACCCTTGGGGCACTCCACTTGATACCGGCTGCCAACTAGACATGGAACCATTGATAACTACCCGTTGAGCCCGACAATCTAGCCAGCTTTCTACCCACCTTATAGTGCATTCTTCCAGCCCATACTTCCTTAACTTGCTGACAAGAATACTGTGGGAGACCGTGTCAAAAGCTTTGCTAAAGTCAAGAAACAATACATCCACTGCTTTCCCTTCATCCACAGAACCAGTAATCTCATCATAAAAGGCGATTAGATTAGTCAGGCATGACCTCCCCTTGGTGAATCCATGCTGGCTGTTCCTGATCACTTTCCTCTCATGCAAGTGCAGCAGCGCAACTGTATCTCTGTAAGCTTGCTCATGTAGACATGGCCTCTGGGCGGAGGATCACCTACAGTGACAGGAGAACCCCTCCCATTACGGTAGTGTGCACTGAAGCGCTACAGCGGCACAGCTGCATGCTGAAGCATTTTAAGTGTAGACGTACCCTGACTCTTAACCTCCACCCTAAGCTGTTCACTCCAGCTTTGTACTGGGAGGGGTGAATTTAGCCCTGTTATTGTTCACAAAGAACTAACATGCAAGCTGGTCCCTATGACAGGGCAATCTGCCCCTTTGATATCTGGGGGAAGGAGGGAGACAGGGAGCAGCACCCTGCCCCAGAGAGCAGCCCAGCAGACAGGTGCTGCGAATCAGCTGACATAGATGATCAGCCCCTCATGATTGGCCCACACTCTCACCTGGACAATAGAAAGATGAACTCAGCTTCCCTGAAGGGAGGGGAAAACTAGGAGAGAGGATACTCTCTGGTAATCAGAGCAGGAGTCTGCCTGCCCACCCCCTTCCTGTGAAGCCTCTGGTTTCAGAAAGTTCCCTACCCAGTGTGAACCCCTAATGAGACTATTTGTGTTTGTGCACTTTTCTTTCTTTGTGAAGACAAAGAGAGCCCCGAAGAGAGAGACAGAACCCTACCCTGGGTGTGGCTGACTGTCTATCCCCAGCTAGTGACTAGAGCCACCTGAGTACAGTTCCTTCCAGATTCCAGCAGTGAAGGAGTTAACTCCTTGCTCAAGTGTCATGCAGGTGGAATGGATTGTGGGGTAATGAGATGAGAGAGCTCCTGAGGGAGGGGAAAGCTGGTGATGAACAGGGCTCATTGACTAGGAGAAAGGGAGATACAAAGCAACCACAGGAACTCCATGACAGGTTAGATGGGGGCTGGCTTTGCAGTAAGTTAAGTAGTGCTTGTTTATTCTCTAGTTTGTGGTATATTCTAGTTAAACCTTGTCTCATGCAAGCTTATGACCAGCATTGGAGAGAAAAGCTTTCTGTGTGAAAGCCTGCAGTTGAACTGCGCTGCCTGAGTGGGCCCTTTAGAAGAACTCCTTCACCCAGTGTGCGTGTGTGATCCCTTCTCCCTGGAAGAAAGTGTGCTCTAAGGTATTACCAAACACACATCCTTGCTTGAACTTTGGGAAGGTAACTAAGGGAGAGTTCTCCTAAGGGGAAGTTTTTAAGTAGAGTGTCCCCTTCCCTGAGATGCATATAACTTTTTTCCTAGTGCCAAGCAGCTGGTATAAAGCAGTTCTTTGTTGTAGGCAAATAGTATGTTGGCATGTTTGTTCGATTTATCCAAGGAGAGCTAGTTATTCAGTTGGAAGAATAATCTGAGATGTCTACAGCTGAGAGTAAAAAGCTTGACTCCTACATGCTGTGAACCTGTAAGGTAATGAAATGCTGCAATGCACATTGTGTGTTAGAACCGCATGCCAGAAATACTTACTCAACATGCAGCCCCTTAGAAACCAAATTAGATTAAGCGAGAACAGACAAATGCTGACACACACCAAAAAGCTCAAGGTATTAGGAGTGGTGCAACCAGGGAGTCTGTTTTCTCCTATGTGTGTCAGGCAGCTACAGCAAGTCCTAGCCACGTATTTCTTTGCTGTTTCAGAAAGGCTAAGTAGGACAGTAGGTTTCTGATAGCTGCCTAGTCACAGTTGCCAACAAGGCAAATCTGGACAGTTACAAAGTACTGTGTTTCTGTAGAGTTTCTCTTATTACACTGAGTGTTTAAATATGGGAGGTACATGCTGCTTCCTTTTTCTATTGAAGGAAATGTGTCATGTTTGTAACAGGCCTAGTGGGATGTGTCTCTTTAACATTCTAATTTGCAGGGACATACGTGATACATGGATTCAATTCCCCACCAGAGTAAAGACCCCCATTAGAAGGGTTGATGCCAGTATGCTAGACTGAGGCAGCACAAAGCAGCCAAGTTTTTGCTTATAGTGGTGGTGGAGGAAGGGGTCAGAAAGTGGGTGGGGAAAGGGATGTGGCCAGGGCAGCCAGAGAATGTGTTGGTAAAACAGCTCTCATCAGGGTGCTGTTTCCAGAAGTGGAGTTGCTGTGGAATTGTGTGGTAATTACAGCTCCTGCCCCCAACTGGCAGAACCCCAGGACCATCCATTAGGTCTTCAAAGTGATGCACCTTGCTTCTGCATTTTAGGGTTTACAGGGATCAGCATGCAGAGAGGAAGTGCTTTGTTTCCACAGCCCCCAAGGACGACTCCAGCAGCAGCTGCACAGAGGTGGTCTAGCAGCCAGACCTTTTATCTCCACAGTGTGAAGGTGTGGAGCTGACTTCATACCACCCAGGGTGACCCCTTTGCAGCGGGGGGGAGGGGGCATTAGGTCACTAATGTCCCCTTTGTGCCCCCAGGAATCTGACTCTCCTTTTTGCAGTATAGCAGATTCTTCAGTTATAGGAAGTTGTGTTTCTGCAACACACCACAGTTGGGCAAACTGACTGGCCACATCTTTGGAATCTACCCCACAATGGCTGCCACACATTTGCTTCTATAATCTCTGCACTGCCCCATCTGACTACAACAAAGTACTTTGGGATACCTGGATTATGGAAGGCACTAGGTATGTAATTCCAAGTTCTATTCCATATCATACTAGCATATGAATGTTGGTTTTGCTTATCCCACATGGGTTAAAAAAGTACTCACAGTTGAAGCTGGTTGGGGAATTTTTCAGTGAAACTTCTTTTATAGGAAAATGCTGATTATACTAAGAAGCTTTGGTTTTGACCAATGTATCAGTTTCAGTTAAACTTGTCAGGAAGTTAAACTTGTCAGGAACTTCTCAGCTCTGAGACCCACCTCACACTAGCTCGGTGATTAGGACACTCGGGATGTGGTAGACACCCAAGTTCAAATCCTTGCTCTGCCTGATTCAGAACTAGGTTATGGGAGACCTGGGTTAGTGCCCTAACCATTAGGAATTGGCTATTGGGGGAGGGGGGTGATTCTCTCACTCATTTTTTGCACCAGATTTGGAAAGATTTTGGTTTTGTCCTAGTGTGGAATAGGAAACTTTTCTGAAACCTAAAAAATGTTCATGAAATAGAGAACCCATTTCCCCCGTAGCTCTATTTGTAACAGGGATAGAAGGGACTTAGCTTCCTGTGTTCTTCCTTAATTGTACTCTGCGCATCCCCTGCCTTAACTCATGTATTGTACATTTGCCTAAAAACTTGAAATTTGCCTAAATAATAAGTTCTTCCTGAAGTGTGCCAGCCACTAAATGCAGAAGTTTTCTGGCACGCACAGAACAGTTATTTCTATGATTAAACATTATTTTTGTAAATAAGCTAGTACATTGTTTTAAAAAGTGTTCTCAAAAACAATGAGAGCGCCACTTAAGTCGCCTACTGGAGAAGCACAGAATCCTTTTAGATGGAGCTCAGCTGTTCTCAGTGGTGGCAGATGACAGAACAAGGAGCAATGGTCTCAATTTGCAGTGGGAGAGGTCTAGGTTGGATATTAGGAAAAACTATTTCACTAGGAGGGTGGTGAAGCACTGGAATGGGTTACCTAGGGAGGTGGTGGAATCTCCATCCTTAAAGGTTTTTAAGGCCTGGTTTGACAAAGCCCTGGCTGGGAGGATTTAGTTGGGGTTCGTCCTGCTTTGAGAGGGGGTTGGACTAGGTGACCTCTGAGGTCTCTTCGAACCCAATCTTCTATGATTCTAAAGGGGATGACCAAAATCTAGCAGAGGAAAACCTCAGTGTTAAAGGGAAGTATTTGTGAATATCCAAAGAGTGACTTTTTAAATGGTGCCTGCCTCCTTTTCTCCATTTAGGGCACTAAAAATTAGCAGCTGCTGCTAAGTTTCTTCTCATTTCTACACCCAGGTACTTTTAACAGGACTAACTCCATTACAACATTTTGTGTTGTCCAAGAATCTCTATCAGTGCCACTTAAAATGTAACTTAGATCATCCAAGCACTGGCCATAAAAATATGCATGTACACTCTGCCAAGAACACTAAAGGTATTTTTTAAAAAAATATGGTTTCCTTGCCCTAATATCCCTTTTAGAAAAGGCAACTTAAGAATTCTTGCAGAGAAACTTGTAGTGGCTTTCCAGACTAGCCCCATAATACTATGTGTGTATTTAACACGTGGTTTGCTCCTGAAAGAGAGAGAAATAATGACCATATAGGCAAACACTTCAATACACGGTTAACTTAGGCTAAACTCCCATTGACTTCTCTGGGGCAGAAGCATGTAACTTGATTTGCAGGATGTGGTAAATTTGTGCCTGTTGGAGAGAAGTTAATCTGCCTCTTCCTCCCTTACTTTGAAAAGGATTAATTGGCTAAACTATTATCTACTTTATATTGGTAAATTAAGAAGCATTCATCTTACCTAGCAAATGCCTGTCTCGCTAGCGGAGGTAATATATATTGAAAATTCTGAATCATGCTTTATCACTTACCGCTGTGATTACCTAAAATATGAGCATTGAAAAACTAAATTAGGTTAGAATTGTGCATTTTAAAAATTAGGAGACTTAATGTTTTCATCTGCAAATCATCTTTGGGCTAGAATACTAGATAATTTAGCATTAACATCACTTTTTGTTCGTAAGGATAAGAAAAGCCATCAATCTCTTTAAATTGAATGACATTTTATAGGGTCGCTGGGGAAAAACTGCAGCATGTGTCTGAGTTAAAAGAAGTATATGAAAATATATTTCAAACATAAGGAATCAGCATTTAAATGCACATGGTCAGGATTTTCTCATATACGCCTGTGCAAATTTTTAAGCAATTTTCTGAATGCAAAATAATAACATTCAGGATTTGTATCTTCCAACTGTTTTATAATCATTAATCTACTAACCCTCCCAACAATATCTGGAGGCCACCAATCAGAGAGATCCCCATTTTGCAGCCCAAAATCTCAAATGTGGGTATCTGTACTTGGGGCCCTAACCCCAAATTTAGATACCTAAATCAATGGCATGCTTTCCCAAGGCACTGAGAAGTAACAGCTGAAGTGGTTCAAGACCTTTTAAAAAATCAGGTTTTTAAAAAGGGTGTGTAGATTGGAGAGTGGGGGGGGTCCCTTTTCAAAATGTTTCAACTTTGCCTTTAAAAACCCCACCATGGTGGCAGGGCTAGCTGCACTTCTGTTTCTTCCCTGGTCTCTGAGTGCACCCCTCAGGTGTCAGGCCTCCTGCCTTCCCTTATCCCAGAGGGTAGAATTCCACAATTCTCCCACTCTTTTAAACCATGCCCCGGATTACAGTGCCCTATGCATGCTTATCCAGCAGCTGTCACTGAGCTCCAGCAGCTCTAGTTCTTTCCTTCCGGAGCCGGTGACTAGTAGGAAACCGTGCTCAGGCAGCTCCATAAACTAAATTAACCTTGTTTGTTTTAACAGTAGAAACGAATCATTGAGAGGAAAAGGATTTTAAAAACTGATGGTTGTTCCACAGCAAAGGGCTAATAGCAGACTTTGCCATTAGCACTTAAAGATCTACAGGGATGCAGCCCCTATCCTCCAAGAAAGATCAGATACCCAGATCCATGTCTCCTGTGTTTACATTGTGGACACATGCCTTCTTTCTCTACAAGGACCCAAACCAGACAGGGCTTAGTGTTTTGTATTGATTCTATTACATCAGCAAAAAAAGCAGAGCTGGAAGGTAGAGATTCAGCAGAGATAGCCAGACAGATTTGGCAAGAGTAACTTGCACTATTCAGCAACCGCAGAAGCTGCTTAGTCACTAAGGCACGGTCAAGCAACACATATGCTGGCAACTACATGAGTGCTCCAAATGTGAGATCAAATTCTTACAAACATCCGGTGATTCTCTGTCACTGGCTTCAGTGGTCCCAACAATAGAGATGCTATATCAATGCTATGAAGCAATGGAGACACTTTATCAATGCCTTCGTGTAAGGTATTCACTTGTCAGATACCATCATGCCAGTATCATTCATGTTTCACAAAGGAGAGCTTTCAGATGAACCTTAGGGGCTAGATTTTTTGCAAGGTGCTACAGTGCTGAGCATTACAAGCTCCCGCTAACTTGAATGAGATTGCAGAATCAGGCCCTAAGGATTGTATCTCACCGTTATTGGGCATCTTCTTTTTCACCTTTTGTGATGTTAGTTTTCTCTGCTGTAAGAAAAGCTTTTCAACTAGTTGCTAAGAGAGATTTTAATTACATAAGTTACCGATATTGGTGCCTTTTTTTAATCAGCTGATTAAATTTGTAGCTAGGGCTTCAGAATTCTTAACCAAATTACACTTGCTTCAGCAATGAATTGACACCCTATTAAAAATATAAAATGTCACCAGCTTGGTCTCCCATAGTCTGTGTGTTGGCTACACATCAATAATAATTTGCCTTTGCAATGATATTAGATGCATATATCACTGAGTGAATTTTGAGTGCAGTGAGTGAAGCATAGGTTTAATTCACATTATTTGTAATAGGATTGCCTATTTAATGCCCTGTGTATTGCTCTGAAAATGGACCTGAGGCATCAGAACTGCTTTCAGCCATTATAATCAAGGCTTTTGCTTCTCCATTGTGCTTGCTGTTCTGTCCTTGTGTAATGTTTGGACATACTTGCTGCTTCTGACACCACAGGCATGGGTGTTCTATATAGTGATATGCCTGGCTGCAGTGGGTAGGAACTATTCATATTCATAAGGTATTTACATTCATATAGCACCCTTCATCTTGAATAATCTCAAAGCATTGAGATTACAAACATTACAAACAATGGCACCAATTTGGGATGGTACTTGGGGCTTGTCTGCACAAGGAAATTGATCAGAACACCTATAGTCCAGAGCAGCTGCCCATGTAAATGTTCTGTTTGAGAGCAAGAGTGGCTTTTATTCCAACTAATTAATGCATTTCAAAAGTAACAATCCACACAGAGCTAATCCAGAATAGTTGTTCCAGTCAATTTTACCATATAGACAAGCCCTCATTTAAAGCATGTGAACAATCCCAGTGAAGTCCATGGAATCACTCATGTGAGGGAAGTGCTCAAGTGACTTGCTGAGTCAGGTAAATTCTGGCTTATGGATGTTCATGCATCTTTCCCATATGATATGTAGCCAGGGCTTAGAATGTGGGGTTCTCTTCCCCCACGGTAGTTGTAACCCAGAGAGGTTTCTGAGTCTGCTACTGCCTTACAGCTAACTGATCTGGGCCTCTTAAATCCAGAGGTGCAGTCCCCAACACCAATGACCCACCCCAGGGTGTCACATTACATGTCTTTGCACATGGAGGATCATCTCACCGCTAGCTGTTTGACAACACCTACTGACACTGCAGAACAGTTAAGGTCATTCAACGCCACCCCTCCTTATTTGTCCACTCTTGTCTCTTCCTGCAGCTTTCTTCCCCAACTTTCCCCCACCTCTTCTGCTCTGCCAGTCTCACAAGCCTTATCTACCCAGTTATCAGCTTCTACCTAAGCTTCCCTGTGTGTTCTTCCACAATACCTTTTCTGCAAGGACTGTTCCCCCGATCTGTTTAAAACACCCCTGCTCTTTCACATCTCTCTTCCACACATCTCTCTGCAATCGTGCCTAAACAAAACTATCCATCAGTTAATGATGGCTATGCTGGGAGCAAATGGGGATAGTTGGCAATGCCCGTATCTTTAGGATCCCCTTACACTCAGCTGTCCCAATACCCACAACAGGCAGGGTCCCTCTACATCATTCTGGCCTTCTTACCCAACCTACAGTGGTCAGAGCAGCCTGACTCATGTCTTCAGAAATGTTTGTAAAGCACCTAGCACAGGGGTGGCCAGCCTGAGAGAGAGCCAGAATTTACCAACGTACATTGCCAAAGAGCCACAGTAATACATTAGCAGCCCCCCCATCAGCTCTCCCTCCCCCGCTCCCAGCACCTCCCACCTGCCAGCAGCCCCACCAATCAGCATGTCCCTCTCCACACCTCCCGATCAGCTGTTTCGTGGTGTGCAAGAGGTTCTGGGGGGGGGAGGGGGCAGGAAGAGGTGGAGTGGGGGCAAGGCCTGTGGCAGAGCCAGGGGTTGAGCAGTGAGCACCCCGCGGCACGTTAGAAAGTTGGCACCTGTAGCTCCAGCCCCGGAGTTGGTGCCTATATAAGGAGCCACATGTTAACTTCTGAAGAGCCGCATGTAGCTCTGGAGCTGCAGGTTGGCCACCCCTGACCTAGCATAATGTGACCCCACTCGCGTGAGGCTGCTGTCCCAATACTACAAATTAATGGTGCAGAACTAACTTCTATAAAGCCATGGGATAGCCCTGCCTTTAGCCCTGCTAAAGACTTTCTGGACTATGGTATGAAAATGACTTGAAGCAATTGTCTACAGAGCTACGTTGTAACTGTTGCATTTGTATATGCACTCTAGGTGAGTGTAGAATTTAAGAACACATTTCATATAAAACAAATGTGATTTGGTGGTAGAGAATCCTACATTCCCCATCCTTAAAATCCACATGCACCCCAAGGAACGACTCACATAAGGCCTCTCCTTGAGTGGGGATGTGCCCTATATCCAGCCACAGGGAGCCAGGCATTCATGTAGCTGCATCAATGTAAACCCTTAGTGGAGGCAACAGGGAAAGCTGCTATTTGCCTTGGTGGAGCTTCTCTTTGCTTGAATCCAGGATAAACTGTACTGCTGAAAATAGCAACGTTACCAGTCCAAAGTAGGTACCGGTATAGGTACTGCAATAGCTGAAATTGGGGAAATCCCCTGTCCAGACTTATGCTAGCCTCATGGGCCTTGCAGCCTTCAGTGAAGTTCAACAAACTTTGGCTATGTCTACACTAGCACTTTTCTCGGTATAACTTGTGTCACTGAGGGTGTGGAAAACGAACACCGCACCCCTGAGCGATGCGAGTTGCACTATGCTCTCCCGCCGACATTGGGGGTGGTTTAATTAAGTCAATGGGAGAGCTTGCTCCTACTGGCATAGAGTGGCTACACAGAAGATTTTACAGCAGTGTAGCTGCATCAGTACAGCTGTGCCGCTGTAAGGTCTCTAGTGTAGACGTAGCCTTTGTCTCTCTCAGACCAACAGGGAAAGGCAGATGCAGAGTCCAGAGCACCCAGCCTAGAATCCCCAGCCATTTACATCTCAGGACTGTTAGATGAAGGCCCTCAGCATGAGATCACATCTTAACCTAATAAACGTTATTTGATATTATTTAAATATAAATGAATCCTTACTGCCAACAAGCTTAAACCAAAGCTAGTGCCTAGTGAGAGTTTAATTACAGTCCAGCTCTTTATTCATGAGCGCAGGAAATGTTTAATCTCGCCCGGGCAGACTGCATTAGCACCAATAAACATTGGCTGATTTTCCTAGCCATAAGTTATATTTGTAGTGGATGCTGTATAAAACAGGAACAACTCCAATGCATTTTCCAAAGCTTGATTACACGTCTAGCTTCCTTTCTGGATGAACAACAAAGCAGAGAATGATTGGTGCACTGAGGTTTTATTTCTTGCCCAAGCCTCTGAAGAATTGTCGATACTGACTTGCGATACTCCTAGCTTCAACCCCAGCACACCGTTAGTGTTGCTAGTGAAAGCAACACCTTATTCACCATCTACGGTAGCCTGTCTGATCTTAACAAAAACTTTCCTGACCTCTATACTATGCTTGCCATCAACTACGCATGGAGGCTACCTTATAAAGAATGTAACATCCACAGTAGTCCATACAGTTAGCAAAGGCAATGCCACTGCCGTGTACATAGCTGTGAAACTGAAGGGAGATGTCATTCTGTGTACCACTTCTTTAAATTTAGAGTAGTCTTCCTCCCCATTGCAGAGGCAGCTGCTAGTTTTGAGTGCTTGCTCTCTCATTCCCATGGAACTTTACATACATTCATTCTTTAAGGCTGCCTTAAAATAAGTTCAAACGTCACTGGCTTGGCCTATCCATCACACAAACATGTTAAACTTGCATTGTTTTCCCCCTTTCTCCCCGCCCCCCAAATTGCATGAACCTGATCATCAGGTGGCATAAATCAGGGTAGCTGCATTGAAATCAATGGAACTACACGATCTTACACCAACTCAAGTTCTGACCCTCTCATTTCAGGGAGTTGAGCAGCTTCAGCGACTGCAGGAAGGCGCAGTGACTCAAACTGCTGTTAAGTGCATGCGATACATGATTTCCCACAGTATTACTCTGACCTTTCTCTCAGCCAGCTGGCTGACTCTGCTGAAAGAGCCACGCGCCTCAGAGCCGTGCAATACTACGGTGCCTTATCAGGCACTTTCAGGCACTGCCTTTTGTTTCTCCGAGTTTACTGATGATTAATAAAGCTCAGATCATTGAGCTCACTAGTTCAGGTGAACTTCTGCTTGCTTCAATACCAGTCAATAGGGGAGAATTTCACTTTCCCATGCTAAAGGGAGTGATGCAGGGGAAGGAAGGTTGGCACTTGAGTAGGACCCAGAAGTTCTAGACTGTAGTCCTAGCTCTTCCACAGACCTCCTCTGCCATGTTGTACAAGATACTTAAGGCCCAGATGGGATGATCACACTTCACTGGGGCCATGATGTAGCAATGGGCATGGTAGCTGGGTCCCCTTCCCTGTGGTCTTTTGAGCACTAGATGAGGTCTTGCCTTGTTGCTGTGCAGTGTCCCCAGTTGGGAGATGGAGAAGGAAGAGATTATGCTTCCTCCGGTGTCAGAAGTTAAGACTGGACCAATTGGGGCTTTGTTTCATTGCCTACTGGCTTTTGAGCCTTAAGTCATTAAGGTTACGTTTTCTAACTTTTCTCTGCTACTATGAGAATGAGAAACTTTATAGAAAGAAAGAAAGATCGATAGATAGATTAGATGAGATTTTCTCACACAACCACCTGACTCCAGGAGCTGGAACTTCAAGAAAAGCACTGAATATCATAAGACTCTCAGTAAAGTTGCTAGCGTTGGCATTCTGAAGTTCCACTGAAGTCAATGACGTGGCACCAATTTACACATCAGTTGTTTACGGTTGAGGATCTGATCTTGTATCTAGGGGAATTTATTAAGTCACTGTAAAGTCACCAGTTTAGTCTGGTCTTTCATTGCCATTTAGAGTCTCTTCCAGGGAGTTTTGGCTTTCATCCTTGAGTCTTCATAATCAGAAGAAGACCAGACAAGGGAACAACATGTCCTAGTTCATTCATTGAGCATCTCTTTATGAGGGAGTAAAAGAAATAAACAGAGGAATCTATGTTAATGTTAGAGCTATTTTTCTGCCCTTTGCTATTGGAGACCCAAACATTGTGTCTATCTGCAAGAATTCCTGGCCACCTCCCTGATTTGGATTAGATTATCAGACTGGAGTTGTACACTCTGGAGAAACACAGTTGTGCTTAGCTATCCTTTGAGTCATTATCCTGTCACATTTATTTGGAATAATGTGTTTATATAGATAGGCAGATAGAGATGTTTAGGAAAGTTAGCTTTACAAAAGTGACACACGCTGAATTTTCTGCTTACAATCTGGATTTTGTCTCTGATCCTGACCCTGCTGAAAACAATGGGAGTTTTTTCATTGACAGCAATGGTAGGGGGAAAATCAGCCCTTTTAGTCTCTAATGCCTCTTGCTATACTAAACAGTCGTTCCAAAGCTAGAATAGGGAACTCCAAGCCCTAGATAGTTTGGATCCTGACACTTCTCCTTGTGTGATACTGCAGCAGCTGAGACCAGCTGGCACAAGAACTAATAGTCCCTGATTTAAACAGATATTAAGTCTCCAACTGGGGAGGTGAGCCTAGGGTTTAAAGTCACTCCTTGGTCCATTCTTTCTGGCATTCTACAGAATGGAACCATCTGGGCAGGAACACCTTGATGCAGAAGCTTTGGGACTGGGCAAGGATGGGAGGAATCTGCTAAAGTGAAGCTTCTCAGCCAATCATCAGCCATTTGAAAAGAACCCTGTGCAGGTCACCGAGTGCCTGTGAGCACTGTTGGAGCCCCACGGGTGCTGCTTCATGGAAAAGATTCCCATAGGTGATCACAGCAGCACACCGGCTCTGAGAGAGGGGGCCCCGCATTGAATCTCTCAAACACCCGGGGTTGTTTACATGCATTGACGTGGATCATCCCTACTCATCTATCGCTCTTTTGGTTTTAATAAACCCCAGCAAATCCCAAGGGAACAGTCTTTGTAAGAATAACCACAAAACCAGGCAAGAGCAGGGCCCCCTCCTTCATTTCGGAGCTAGGGACAGGCATACAGCAACCCTATCCCATATGTCCTCCAACCCCCATGTGACACTGACAATATCCTGAAGAAACCTTATGGGATTAAGATAAACTCGGTTGAATTAGGGTTAATAACTTTGGGGTACATGACATTAAACATGCAGTTGTGTATGTGTTCTTGTGGCATTGTCTGTCCCTTCTCTAGTAGCGAGGAGGAAGGCTCATGAACATCCGCCATTATCAGCCTTTCAAGCCCCTGCCCTGGAGGGATACACATACACTGCAGCTATGTCTACACTATACATCTTTCAGCGACACAGCGGTGCTGCTACAGCCATGCCGCTAAAAGGCGCAGTGCAGTGTAGCCGCTGTTTGTCGGCAGAGAGAGCTCTACCGCCGACAAAGTCCTGTTCACGATGGCGCTTTTTGTCGGTAAAATTTTTATCATGGTGGGGGGTGGTTTTCACACCCTTGAACGACAAAAGTTTTACTGACGAAAGTCCAGCGTAGACAAAGCCTAGTTCAAACTGGATTCTCCAGAGCCCAACAGACAAAGCAGAGACTTTTGAATAATAGCTCGAGTTTAAACAGGCTCATGGCCTTCTTCCTGATTCAGCAACCGGACAGGACCCCTGCCCCACAGAGGGCCTTAGGGAAGGGTTGGAAGGACTGGGCCTGCCAGAATCCATCTTAGGGTGAACTCTGGTATGCTCATTAGCATGCATGCAGGTTCTTTTATTGGTTTTAGTATGTTTTCCTCTGTAATGCTTTTTACCTTAAGAATAAAGTAGAAAGAACTGTGTAGGAGTGATTGCTACAGATATAAATTCCTATCAGTCTCTGAAGAAGCAATAAGGAGGTCTGTTTAGGCACACTGACTTGGCTGGGAAATGCACAGTGAAGGTAGGGAGCTTTGCAGTTTGGCCATGCCCTGGTCAGAAGGGAGAGAGACATGGGTCTCCATCCACAAAAGGCAACAGCTGCAGAGTTGGAAGCCTAAACGTGGGTGTCCTAGCTGAACCACTGAGGGGAAATACAGAGGCAGTTGTCCTGTATGGTGATACCATACCTCCCACACACATGAGCCTAGAGGGAAATGTTTTGTTTCAAGTGAAACGTTCCACAAACTTTTTATAAATTGGAATAGAAGTTTAGTGAGTTTTTTCAGAATGGGCACTTACTGCCCCCTCACCGATGTTGCAACATGAGCAACGGGAGCTAGAGTGAAATAATGTTTCTGAATGTATTACTTTAGCTTTCACTTTTTAAATGCAAAACGTATCTGTCACAGGGTAGGGTACACCCTGTCACAGGGTGTTGGGTCATGGGAGGGGGGGACAAAAATGGGGATTTGAGGGTCAAGTGGTCTAGTACCTCATGTCAACATGGCAGCCCTTCTGCTCAGGGCAGCACAGCCCAGTGGCAAAAGTCTATAAAACTGTCCTTTGACAGTAAAGCCTGCCCAGTGGTATAGCCAGAGTAGAGGGACCTGGCCCCAACCTTCTGCACCAGGTCCCAAAGCAGGGCCCAGAGGAGCCAGTACTTTTGTGATCAGTCTCAGTCGCTCATTGCTACAGTCCCAATCCCTGAGTTGCTTCCTACCCTGACTTCCAGTGACAGCAATCTCACGGCCTTGGCAGTCAGCTGGGTGTCCACCTGGGTCTCAGCACTGCTGGCCTCTGTGGCTCTGGGCTCGCAGCTTCCCAGTAGGAGCCTGCAATACACATCTGGTCTCCTTCCTGGCAGATCAGCCCAGACTGAGGTAAGCTACTCCTTTTTTATACTCTGGTTCCAATCTGAGCATGCCCAGCAAGGGTGAGGGGGCGTGGCTTCTTCAGCCCACAAAGTGTGGTTAACACCTGCAGAACCAGTGTGGGATAGGTACCCCCGTCACAATGTCAAATAGCAGATCAGATCATTTCCTCACTCATTAAAGGTGAGAAAAGGTGTAATGGCCTCTAAGGGGGATTGAGCGCCAGGAATTCCTAAGGTCTATTCCAACTTTTACATTAAATAAAAATACTTTATCAGTAATAGGCATTACCAGAACATAAATATTTAAAGACCCTGATCAGCATTGAGGCTCTATTGTGCTGGGTGCTGTAGCAACACAGGGTATGTCTACACTTCAAAAAACCCCAGCAGCAGTGAGTCTCTGAGAGCCCAGGTCTACCGACTCGGCTCATGCCACAGCACTAAAAATAGCCATGTGGGATGTTCCAGCTCAGGCTCGAGCATGGGCTCTGAAGCCCACTCCACTTTGCCTGAGTTGGAACAGCTACAAGGCTGTTATCAGCACCATAGCACAACCCCAGTCTCATTGCCAGTCTCTCTGAGACTCATTGCCGCTGAGTTTTTTGTTTTTGCAGTGTAGACATACCTATAGGATAGAGACAATCCTTGCCCTGGAAGACTCTTATACAGTATTTTCCATTTGTAGCTGTCAAAGCACTTTACAAAGGAGGGTAAATATCATCTTCGTTTTATAGATGGGGAAACAGAAGAACAAAGATGGATTAAGTGACTCACCCAAGATCACAGGAGGTCAGTAGCAGAGCCAAGAATACAACTCAGGTCTTCAAACTTCCAGTCCAGTGCCTTATGCACCAGACTTCCATTTGGGGAAGTCACTTTACCTCTCTTTGTCTCCGTTTCCGAGACTGAAATGTAGTAACACCACAACCTCACCGGGGAGATGTGAAGCTTAATTATGTACAAGCTGGTAATGCACTTAGGAGGCAAAAAGTGCTAGGTATTACTATTAAAGTAACCATTTACAGTTGCTATTCCAGAGTTTGGAGCCCAGCGCACATTGTTGCTAGGGGGGATTTTATATAGTAAATGATTAATTTAAAATAGATATTAACTATGGGCAAAGTCTCACTAGGATGGTATGAGAGGAGAAGCAAGCTCTTCATAAAGTCTTGTTTACAAATGTTTCCCAAAAAGATCTGAAAGACAAAACAGTTTGATTTTGACAACATGCTGGTGGAAATAAAACTATATGAATAGATCTTGGCTCCTGTAGAGGATTGAAGTGCCCTAGTTCAACCTCAAGCTATTGGGCTTTGTGCCAGAAGCACTGCATGAAATTCTATGGCTTGTGTTCCACAAGATGTCTGACTTGACGGTCATAATAGTCTCTTCTGGCCTTTAAAATCTGTGAATTTATGAAATTCTCACAATTACAGAATGCAAGTACGCTTGGGAAAGTAATGTTTCAAGTCCAATTTTAGTCCACAAAAGGCTAAGAAATCCAAAGATAAATTTGGTAGTCCATCTCCTATTAAGATTAAATAAAATAATTATTTACATAGCACATAGGCAGAACTACCGTCATTTTAACGTAATTGTAATATTGGTTAACAATGGAAAAGCCCTGTATATGCCTGGATTCTTGCATCATTTTATTTTCACAAATATAAACATCTGCCTCTTTCCAACCTTGTTCCTTTAAATATTTGCCATGGTTTACCTATAATATCACACCGACCAAATCAGGGCTTGGTCCAACAATGGAAATCTTCCACTGGTGACAATGGGAGCTGGATCATGCTCTGACAGACTGGTCTTGCAAACTTCACAAGTAATCCACACACAAGGGAACTGTTCCATTGAATTCACTGGGACATCCCGCAAGAGCAGGGCTTGTGGGAGAGGGGCACAAATCACATTTTAGTTGTATGACTGTATTTAATGAGAGCCCTGGTTTAGCCCTAATACACGGAGACCAGGTCCTCAGTTGGTGTAAATCAGACTTGCTCCACTGATTCTAATAGACTACACCAGTTTACACCTTCAGAATACCTGGCCTACTATATTTTCAGTCTCGTCCACTATCTAAGCAGCATTGTTCTTGCTTACCTTCATTATGAGCTTAGAGCAGTCAGAAATTTTAAGGAGCACTATGCTTTACAAATGTTTACCCTACCAACCTTTTGTAAAATATTTTTTTCTACAGCAAAACCTCTGACCTTCATTTATATAAATAAAACCTATTTTACTTCACTATTGTAACTCCTGTAATTATGGTATGCCAGTTCTGTTTGCAATAAGACTTCTTTAATGCTTCTTAGAAAGTTTCTAGTCCTTTCTTGCTTTCTGCCCCAGTTACTCGGAAGAGGCGATACTCTTCTGTTTTCCTTCAGAAAGGAAGACATGGCTATTTTTCATCCCCTTTTACATACTTATCAAGATCACTCAATAAATAGCTGAAAATAAGTTATTTTCCACTCACTCTGTTTCAGCTAAACTACCAGCAGCTGCACTGATTAGAAACAAAATGTAGAAATCATTCAAAATTTCCCTCTCTGACATTAGCACCCTGTCACAGACTCTCTACTCACCACTAGGGCACCTTCTTGTGGGAATAGCTTCACCTGGTCTGATGCCCCCTTCTGTCTCTCATTCACATTGCATCTCTTCTCATGCTCCAAGATTTGCAGTGCTTCCTCTTCGTAGCTTGGGATGCTCCCTCTTCGTGGCTTGGCCCCCCAGCCAGGTCACTATAGTTTCCCCCTTCCAGGGTATTAAAGTATCATCGGACAATCTGTCTCAAGCAGTTTTCCATTCTACTGCCCAGACCGTGCCACTTCCCCAGGGGCTAGTAGGGAGACGTGGGCCCACCCACTACTCTGGATACCAGCCAAGGGATCCTACAGCTAAGGTCTGCTCTGTCCCAAAACTTGCTGATATTTCCCTGGGCTGCTTCCTACTCTGTCTCTAGGCTTCCTTATCCACCACCCTTCTGGGTAAACCCTTCCCTCGGGGCCAGGCTCCCAGGGTTTCTACTCTTTCCTCCTTTCCCTCCCTAAGCCCACAGAATGACTGCAGGCTTCCACACTGCAGCCCCCTCCTATCCTCATTGCCTGACCTTATACCAGCCCTGCCTGCTCCTGCCAAGCTGGGATCCATCCTCAGTCAGTGCTTGCCTGTCAAGCCTGTCTCTCCTTCAGGGTTTGGCCCATCCTCTTACCTAATTCCTTCTGAGCCACCTTAACCCTTTCCAGGCTAGTGTAAGGTGAATGCTGCACTTGATAATGCTGCACTTAACATAAACTGCATTACAGTGCATCAGATCCTGCTCACCTTACAAATGGTCAGTCCCATTGGGACTACATCCATTTGCAAAACCAGTAGAATTTGGCCCTGTGTGGACTTTTGTGACGGCCTTACTTGTTGCTGCCATAAGACGTGCCCACTTAGGACCTAACCCTGCATTCTGTTCACATGCACTTCAAATGCCCGCTCAGGTCAATGAGAGTCTGAGATGCACAGGGACGGTAACAGGCCTTAACTTATCAGGCAAAAAAGGGAAAACTTAAGAACATTCTCCCATCCTGGAAAAGTCCTATAGAATGTAATAGAAAATGATAAACTTTTTAGAAAAAGGTTTGGAACATTATGTGGAGTTGAATAGAGAGTTCCCAATTATAGAATTATATAGGATTATGCAAAAACCTATTGAAAGTATATCATTCTCTATTAAAATTCCTTAGGTTCAGCTCTTCTGCTGGCTTACCTCAGCAAAGATCCACCCATTTCAGTGTGGGGCTCTGCTGATTTAGACCGACTGAGGATGTGACCCAGAATTTTTAGTAGAATTTCTATAGATCTGTTAATTTCTATGTAAACCAGTGGTCCCCAAACTGTGTGGCATGCCCCCCTAGGAGGGCATGGGGGAACATTTGGGGGGTACGCAGTGGGACCCGAGCCAGCCCCCATGGCGGGAAAGGGAAGGAGCGCCCACTAGCCCAGTTCTGGCCCTAGCCACAGCTCCACTCCACCCCCTGCTCTGCCCCAGCCCAGCTCTGCCCTGGTTCCCTCTCTGTCCCCAAGCCAGCTCAGCCTCTATCCCCAGTTCCTCCCCTATCTCCAGTTCTGCCCCAAGCTTCATCTTCTGCTCCAGCTCTTCTGCTGAACCAACTGTGCAGTAATGGGGGTGGGGGGGGGAGTGCAGATAGATTCCATTACTGGTAAGGGGGGGTGCGACAGGAAAATTTGGGGTACCACTGGTAGAACCCCATCAGTTGCATTTCCATTAAATTCCATAAGGCCAAGATTTTCATAAGTGATGAATGATTTTAGATGCTCATTTATGGGTAGCCAACCTGAGACACCTTAAAGAGGCCTGATTTTCAGACAGGGACTACTCAGTGCTTTATGAAAATCATGTGACTTTAAAGTATTTGAAGCAGGGTACCCAAAATTACTAGTCACACTTGAAAATCCTGGCATGAATCTTTTCCATAAGGGACAGCAATCTGCCTTATAAAACTGCCATATAAGAAACTCCCTAACTATTCAGATCCATATCAAATGCATTTTGAAACCTTTTTTGAGTCAATATCTTATTTTGAATTAAGTTTTCCTACAGCAACTTGAGTAAAAAGAGGATAGAGGTCTAGTCCTATGTGAATTGCTTGTTTACTTTGGAATAGAGATGATATTTGAGAACTTTCCCAGCAATGACTCTCATATCATGTTGCCCTCAAACTTGCAAAAAGCACAACGGTCTGAAAGAATTCTGAATGTTAAAGAAATTTGACAGCTTTAAAGCATGGGATCATCAGCTGTCTCATGGAAAAAGCTATCCCTGATTTATAACTTTTTTTTTTTAAACTCCATAAAGTTCACAGTGAAAGATGACATCTAGATTGTAGTGGCTGTGAATGAAACTCCATTGGGCCAAATTCCACTCTGGGGATAAACAAGTATAACTCCATTAAAGCGTAGAAACAGATGTAGTATGGAGTATTTGAGCCAGTCATACTTAGGTTAGTAACTGTGAGAACAGTTAAAGCCAAAGGGACACATTCAGCCCTGAAGTCAATGGACCATTTTCTCATCTGTTAAAGGTCCTATTCCAGTCTGTTGACTTCAATTATTAGTTATTACTATTGGTTATTTTGCTTACAGTTGTGACCAGAGGATTCAATTAGGGCCTCATTTTGGTAGGCCCTATACAAACACATAGGAAGGTACAGTTCTTTTTCCATAGAGTTTCTAATCTGAGTCCTGCTGCTACTCACTGAGAAGGCCTACACTTTAGTTCTTAACCTTACTTGCCTTAAGTTGTAGCTTCCATTCACCACAGTGTAACAATTGTACATACCCTGCTGTGTACCACAGATGGGTTTTACAGGATGTTGGATCATATTAAAGAAGGTCTGTATTAAAATCACAAATGAGTTTGATTCCCCATAGTTTAAATTCCAGGGTATTACTAATTAAGAGCTCTCTTGGTTTTTGGTACTGTTTCTCTCCCTCTATGTGTGAACCTTGCAAGCTGCTAATTGTGTTAGTACATTCTAAGACAGAGTCTGTTCTCAAAGCAATTCACAGAGAGAGACTCAAAGCAATACTCTAACAACAGAAACAGCATCCAGAGACTCCCTGCCCTTTTGTTGTATTAACAATTGTGATTAAAATAGAGATAGAGGATGTATGTGGATGGATGCTTGGTGTGGATAATAACTGAATGATCAGGGAGGTGCCAGCCTAAGAATCCAGTGTCCATCGGCTGAAGAAGGCGTCAAGTGGAAATAACCAGAGGACCCCACCCGGAGGGCAGACTGGAATCCACCCAACAGCCTCAAGAATGGGAGAACCAAAGAACAAGATAACATCTTGGAGCCGTCAGGAATGTGCTATCTGCTGATTGATTCAGCAACAGCATGATGAAGCAATTCCCATAGACTGGCATAGGAAGAAATTCCTATAAAAATAGACTCTAAAAAGTGAGAACTTTGGGGTCTGATTCTGCAAACCAACTTCCAGGAGCATCAGATGAGCATCTGACAAGGCCCTGCTCCCTCCTCATGTCCAGGCCACCTGGCCAGTGGCTTGGCATGAGCAACTCTAAGGCTGGTAACTATGATAACAACCTTGCAGAACCTGTGTGTGTGTTTGTATGAATGAATGTGTGAATAAATATGAGATTGAATGGAATGTTATAACTATAACTAACTGCTTACTATGATTCTTTCTGTATTCACAATAAATGTGGTATTTTGCCTTTTTCCCTTTAATAAGATCCTGCTGGTTTTTATTTTATTGGTACAACAAGGAGCAAGGCCTGATGAGTTCTCTACCTCAAAGGGGTGCTGAATTTTCTTTGTACTCAACATTCTTGATTTCACCTTAATTTGGACCCAAATCAACCCATTAAAAATACCCAGGACCAATGTGGAAGCTGAATAGGTTTCAGTTGAATGTTTGAGTCTTGTGCTATCCTTAATTGCTCTTGTGAACACCAGCTCTTCACAATAACATAGTTACTATGGTAAAACTATGGGGTGGTTTTTTTAATAAACTAGATACAGTAGAAATTCTCCAGCTTGCATGCTAATTGTGGGGAAGGAGGGAGATGAGAAGGAGGGAAGGGAAGAGGCCAAGACTGCTTCTGTTGTACACTCAAGTCTGAAATGGGTCATGACTTTATTAAGCTCAGAGTTCAGTAAAAACTGTTTTCTCAACTCATGGAAAACAGAGTCTTTAGAATCTTCCGGCACAGCTAATTGTTGAGGACTCGGTTCTATCCTTCTAGCTCCGCGGCCAAAAAAGTGGAACAGGTTATGGGGGCTACCATTGGACTTAGTGCTAAATTCTGCAGTCATCCAGAGAGCAAAGTAGATCATATACTGCGAAGATCCCCGACTGGTAATTTACTTGAACGATCATGGAAGATTTTGGCCCTCGGCCCTTAAATATTCATAGGAACCCCTTTGAAAAGGGTCCCCCAGGACTCAGGTTTGTCTCTTCACTAACTGAAGTATAGCTATGCTAACAACTTGAAGTATTTTGCCAAGTCTAATTCCCGGTGATAACATACTAGATAGCCCTGTGGAAGAGCAATATTGTGACTCAGATGGTAAGGATCCAAACCCAGGGCTGGTTCAGCACCTTGCAGTCCACCCTGAGTAAAGGACACCATGTACCTGTGTGGCCCAGGGGGAGCTCAGGGATCTGGGAAGCAGGATGCATCAGCCCTTTTCCTGGTGGAGCTCTCTGATGATTCTGCAGTGCCAGATAGTGCAGCCAGGGCTCTGTTCATGTTCCCGCTCCACAACAGTGCAGAAGAGGGAATAGCAGCCCAGTAGCAGGGACTGGGACTGTGGGTATCCCACACCAAGGAATAAGGGGACTCTTATACCCCCTTACTCCCCTGCACAGTCATGCAGCTGGGCTCACAATCAAGCCCACAGTCTGAGGACAAGCTGAAAGCATCAAGTGGCTGGAGAATGGACAAATGCAAGTTTGCATAGGCCCGTACAGAAATCTTACACTAAGCACAGCATCACTGCAGTTTCACTGGCTTTTGGTAGTAAAGGAAGCTGACTCCAGCATCTGTCATGATCACAATGTCCTAGGAAGCAGTAGGGCTTCACTAAATTACCTCCACCTCTAGCAAGTTGTTCTTTGTCTGCTCACTTCAGGGTGAAAAGTAGAAGCTACCTGCATGTGTGCACTTGACTGCCTTATCTGAGTTGGCGACCAGGCAAAGAAAGAAATTGACTTTGTGACTTCAGAACAAAACAGTTGGAGTGGCTGGGAAGGACAATTACATCATCTAGTCTGACCTCCTGTGTATCATAGGCCCTTAAATTTCGCCCAGGTACCCCTGTATTGAGCCCAATAACTTAGGTGTGACTAAAATATCATTTTCAGAAAGGCATCCAGTGTTGATGTGAAGACTTAAAGAGATAGAGAATCCACCACTTCCCTTGACAGTTTGTTCCAATTGTTAATCCCCCTGACTGTTAAAAATTTGCATCTTATTTCCAATTTGAAATGGTCTGGCTTCAGCTTCTAGCCATTGGTTTTTAATATATAATGAAGCTAGTGTTTCTAGTCCTTGAATTGTAGATGTTTCCCAGCAAATTCAGCTCTGATGATTGATTAACAGCAAAGTCATTTGTTCCCAGAGATTTACACATGAAATGAGCAATAGCTGCTACCTTGAGCCTGCTGCTCCTATGTCTGGGTTTCCTGATGGGAAACAAAGGATCTTTATGTGCTCAGTAAAGCAGAGGCCAAAAACATGATCTCCCTGAAACCATTTAATTATAAAGGTGACATGGAAAGATAAAAATGTGTTTGTGCCTTTTTGTTTGATTTCTTTACCATGTATAAAGACCTGAGTGCTGGGAGAGAGTCAGCAGCATATTAATGCCTAGGCCGACAAATTTGCAGGGGTGGCAAATTTATAATAGCAGCCGGAGGCTGCTTCCCCTGGTGCCGGTTCACGCCCTCCAGCCCTGGCCCCACCCCAACTCCACCCCTTCCCCGCCCCCTCCCTGCCCCTATTGCTCCCCTTTCCCAAATCCCCGCCCCAGCCACGCCTCCTCTGCTGAGCGCACTGCGTTCCCCCACTTCCCCGCCTCTTTCGCGAAGCTGTTTCGTGCACAAGCTCTGGCAGGGAGGGGGGAGAAGCAGGAGCTGGCGGTGCACTCAGGGGAGGAGGCAGAGCGGAGGTGAGCTGGGAGGGTGTGGGGCGGCAATTATTTCTGGGCCTAGGGGTGGCAAAATCATTAATCCACCACTGGAGAGAGTGTTTAGGGGGAAAGAAGAAATTACTATTTTATACTGGAAATGTTGGGTCTTCTCGCCTCTGTTTTAACAGGAGAATTCTGTAGACACCTCGTGGATTTAGAACCTCACAAGAAGCTGAAGACTGAACAAATAAGAGGGGAAGGGGAAGAAGAGGGAGGAATTATTATATATCATGCAGGGGAATCCTGTAGTACTTGGCCATTATGGCTGCAAATCTGAGGACACTCACAAGACTGGTGTGGGCTGGCACCAAGAAGTGTATTTTTTTTAAATTTATTGCTAGACAATTTATATTCTTCTAGCACCAGGAGATACACAGCATTTTGGAAATCAAGAAATAAAAGGACAAATTGGAAGCTGAGTTTACAGTGATTCATGAAATAAATCTGCAGAGCAGCCCAGCGTTTCTGATGCAACTAACAATGAAAAATGGTAGTCACAAAATAATTTCGTACACACTTTCCACAAGAGCTGCAAGTTAAAGTGTCCAGAGCTTGGGACAAAATTTTCCATAGTTTCCTAGAGGCTTTGATGTTCACTTAACTATCAGAACACTCCTTGTTATGGAAGAGTCAGACTACCACCAGTCGTCAGTAATTTGGGTCAAATTCTTCCCTCGTAATCTCAGCGAAGTTTAACTCCGTTTAGTAGATGCAGTGCTGGCAATTCAACACCAGTTCCTGACTTAAGTGGTGCAGCCCAGATATACACCAGCCCAGGATCTGGCCCAGAATATCCAGCACTGCATTTATTGAGTCATTTCATTTATAAAATAAGGCGCCACATAGTGACAGCGATTTTTAAGCACAGCTTCCCCCTGCCTCCAATGGGGAATTTGGTTAAGGACATAGGAATTGCCATATTATATATTGCCCTTCACTGGCTCCCTCTTCTGCATGGCATCCAATACAAACTTCTTGGGTGAAATCTTGGACCTCCTGAAGTATATGGCAAAACTCTCATTGACTTCAATGATGCCAGAATTTTACCTATTGTCTTTACCATTAGGGCCTTTCACAAGTTAGCTCCTCCCTAGTTACCCAGATCTGCTCCTCTCCACCAACAGTACCAGTCTCAACAGCCCATTTGTCCACTTCTCCCACAGTTGTCTTTGTGCCTTCATCCTAGGTAGTGTTTTATGCATGGAAACCCCTCCCCCAATTATTTGATAAAGCCATTCTCCTGTCCCTGTTAAGCCCCACTTCATAGAGACTTCTGATATCTATTGAACTGATGTCTCATTCAACATTAATTAACTCAGAAACATCTACAGTTCCCATAGGGGACTGAGGTAACTATTACGTGTTTCACTCATTTTTCCATTTGTTTGTTGTACAGTACACCCACTTGTCACGGCTGTCTTAAATTAGATTGTAAGCTCTTTACAGCCGTGACTGCCTCATTTATTATGAGAAAGGGTAAACAAGAGTTTAAAATCAATGGCACGCTATGGCCAGAAGCCACTAACTTGGATAACTTTCTGCATGCCAGAAAGTCCTGGGTCACTTTCATAACTTCATGGAGAATCACAATAATTTTGAGTTAGGTGGGAGTTTCAGTAGCAAACTGATTGAACAAGTGTCACCCCCTCGCTGAATCCATCAGACACCACTAAATAAGGCTGTTCCCAGCTTAACTGCTGAAGAAACAAGCATCCTTGAAAAAGGAAAAGCAAAAGAGCTGAAGTTGCATCTAATAAATGAGATGTGGGGCACAGAATACACCCTCTGTTTAAGGAGGAAATGGCAGCTTAAATGATATGGGAAAGTTTGTAGATCAGCAGCTGGATCTTTCCTCTTTATTCTGGGACAGAAACAATTCATCATAAACAATAACATCCTTCTGGCCAGATGAAAGGCAGGACTCTTAATCTGCATGCAAAAGTAGAATGTGTCTATACTGAACAAAACTAACTCCAAGCCGCAAAACTGGGAGCTGTCGGTCAGGAACAGAGCAATGCATGTAGCAGGCTGGACCGCTGTTTCTCACAGCTCTGCTCTAACCTATGATGCTTTCACTCAGAGATAAAAACTCTCTTCATTTTCTTCCCAGCCTTCAAGTCATGAGATGACTTTTTTTCATGCTCCATTTCCCCAGACACAAGGTCGCTTAATTGTCCTTCATTCTTGGGGCTGGGTTCTCTGGTCTAGTCTAGCTGTGCTCAGTCCAAGACTATCCCCTGGTTTAAAGTAGAGTAGCCTCAGGACTGCTATACTTTATGCCAGCTGCCCATAGTTCCCAGAGACCATTCTGGCAGTCAGGGATCACCAGGGCATAGGAACACCCATGCACCAGGAGTATAAGGTGGGTGAGTGATACAGATGTTGCTGCAGTTTCTCGACACCACGTGGGGATTCTCCCTAGGTGGGGGAATCCTCAAAGGTACAGTTAAGTCAAGTTTACAGCTGTTTTGTGCCAGTGAAGCAGTGCAAAATAGCCAGGCTCACATATTAACTGGGTCCATTGTGTTTTGGGGAGCAGTCTTTGGTTTATATTGTGTGTTTCCTTTACCTCTGTGTGACTTTGATTATTATTAACCCTTAGAACGCTGACATTTTCCAAGCTAGCTTCACATTACTACATAGGAAGACAAACTTATAAAATATGTGATAGGTGTGGTATAAAAGGCATATTTCAAGACTCTGGAATGGCCATATTCATAGGCACTGACTTCCTCAGGCCTTGTCTACACTACCAAGTTCTGTCGCCAAAACTGCCGTCTGTCGACCCAAACAGTGAGTGCGTACACACTGCAAGGCAACTTTTGTCGGGGAGAATGCCCGGTTTTGGCGACAAAATACATCCACCCTCATGAGAGATTTACATCTTTTCCCTCCACATTTTTGTCGACAAAGTGCAAGTGTAGACACCACGCTTCATTTCATCGCTTTGATTGGCCTCCAGGAGATGTCCCAAAATGCCCATCCCGACCGCTCTGGCCAGCAGTTTGAACTTCACTGCCTTGAGCCCCTCCTCCTTAGAAGCCCCAGGAATTTTTGAAATTCCATTTCCTGTTTGCTTGGCGTGGAGAGGTCCCATCGCATCTTCCCAGGTGACCATGGCGGGTTATCTCAGCAAACGCTCCCTGGCTTGGACCACTGCAGAGCTGTTGGATCTGATCAGTATATGGGAAGAGGAGGCTGTGCAGTCCCAGCTGCACTTGAGCCACAGGAATTGCGATATCTAAGGGCAGATTTCTCTAGGCTAGTGCAAAAAGGGCTATGATTGGGACATGCTGCAGTGCAGCGCGAAGATAAAGGAGTTGAGGCAGGCGTACCATAAGGTGAGGGAGGCAAACCATTGCTCAGGTGCTTCACCTAAGACCCGATGGTTCTATAAGGAGCTGGATGCTATCCTCAGTGGTGACCCCACCTCCATTGCCAAGAGCCCCATGGATACTTCGGAGGGCATGGAAGCGGCGGAAAGAGGAGCTAACCAGAGGACAAAGTTATTGATGAAGAGGCAGAGTTAGATGAGGATGTGCAGCTCCCGGTGGGGTCGCCTGTTGGGGCAGGCAGCCAGGAACTGTTCTCCACTCCCAAGGTATCTAGCCAGTCTCAGGAGTCACTCTCCGGTGAGCAAGAAGCAGGAGATGAGACTCGTGGTAAGTGACTGTGGCTTGTGTAGTGTGGAGGTGGGTTCAGGGCACAGAAATTTGGGAGGTTGGCTATGTTTCTGTGAGCTGGACATTTCCCTGTGCAGCTAATCAGTACAGAGGAACAGGATGTTGATGCATGCCGAGATCTCATGAGAATCCTCCAGAGAGATCTCCAGGAAATTTTCCTGGAGGTACTGAGCAATCCTCTGCCAAAGGTTCCATGGCAGAGCTGCTTTGTTCCTTCCCCCATTGTAGGAAACTTTCCCATGCCATTTGGCAATCACTTGTGCAGGGACCAAAGCAGCACACAGGCGAGCAGCATAGAGAGCAGGGTGGAAGACAGAAGCATGGTGTAGATGTACCCCCTTTCCCTGCTTACCGTTAGCAGTGAGATGTCTGCTAGAATTACCCCTGCCTGTGGAAAAGTGTGGGAGAATTTTAGAATTTGTTTCCTAGAATACTGCATCATGACCCTTTCGAAGAGTGTGTGCTCTTTTCCCCATGTGGTGCACCCACGCGCCTCCCCCACACACCAACACTCATCATGCTGTGGGTGTTCGCAAAGATGTGTGCCTGGCTAGGGTCAGTGAGAAAGTGATGGCAATGTTGCAGAAGGTTTATTTAACTGAAATGTTTCAATGCTGCATTTAACAATCCCGCTTCTGTGCATTGTCCCCGTGCTTCACCAGATGTGGCCTTCGGGAACACCCCACGCACCCCGGCCAACCGTCTCTGCCAGATAAGAAAGCGCCAAAGGCGCAGCAAAGAAGACATGTCCCAGGAGGTCCTGCAGTGCTCCAATACAGAAAAAAGGGAATGAAAGGAGTGCTGGGAAGCCAAACAGCAGGACAGAAAAGAGAACCATGCGTTTGTTAAGGGCGCTACTGAGCGGATGCTAAAAATCATGAACGAGCAAACTCAGATGCTGAAAGCCTTAATCATGCCACAGACTAAGCAAATCAGTGCTCAACCTCCACTGCAGCATGTTCGGAATTCTTTTCCGTGCCCCCTCCCCAAACTCCACCCAGACAGTCCTTTCCACCTTCTGGGACTTCTCCGTTCCCACTCTGCTACACTCCTTCAGACAGCTTTCACAATGACAGCTGGACCTGCACACAACTGTGGAAGTCTGCCCTTCCCTGGTTCCTCCTTTCCCGCCAAGCAGTGTGTCTTTGTGTGTGCTGTTTTTCGTGCAATAAAAGCAAACGTTCACAATACTAAATCATCTTTATTTTGTTTCTACAAGGTGAGATTGCAGGCACTGCCAAGACATGCACAGGCATTGTGATCACTTTATTACAGGAATATAAGGCCCCAAATGTCACCATTGCCCCCTAGGAAAACTACACAGCAGGTAACATTGAAGCAACTCTCACAGGGCTATATGTTACTGGTGGTCATTGTCAAAGTGCTGTCTCAAAGCCTCCCTGATTCAGATAGCCCCCCTCTGGGCTCCTCTGACAGCCCTGGTATCTGGCTGCTCAAAATCAGTGGCCAAGGTTGCTCCACCCCTAAGCAAACCTTTCACCCTCAGCTTCACAGAGATCATGCAACATACAGCAAGCAGCTACAACCTCAGTGAGGTCCAACCTGCCATAAAGGCATTGCCAGCGTGCCTTTAATCTGCCAAAGGCACATTCCACTGTCATCCGGCACCTGCTGAGCCTGTGGTTGAACTGCTCCTTATTGCTGTCCAGGTGTCCCATGTAAGGTTTCATGAGCCACAACTGTAAGGGGTATGGAGGGTCCCCCAGGATCACTATGGGCATTTCAACACCCCCCACTGTAATCTTCTGGTTAGGAAAGAAAGTCCCCACTTGCAGCTTTCTGTACAGACTGGTGTTCCTGAAGATGCATGCATCATGCACCTTCCCAGACCACCCTGCATTGATGTCAGTGAAATGGCCATGGTGATCCACAAGCACCTGCAACACCATGGAGAAGTACCTCTTCCTATTAATGTACCCCTTTGCAAGACGGTCTGGTGCCAAAATTGTAGTATGTGTGCCATCTATCGCCCCTCCACAGTTAGGGAAACCTATTTCTGCAAAGCCTTCCACTATTTCACGCACATTTCCCAGAGTCACAGTCCTTCGTAGCAGGATATGATTTATTGCCCTACCCACGTGCATTAATGCAGCCCCAACAGTCGACTTCCCCACTCCAAATTGATTTGTGACCGACCAGTAGCAGTCTGGAGTTGCCAGCTTCTACACAGCAATTGCCACACGCTTCTCCACTGAGAGGGCAGCTCTCATTCTGGTGTCCTTGCGCCGCAGGTCCAGGGCGAGCTCCGCTCACGGCTCCAGGAAGGTGACTTTCTGCATCCGAAAGTTCTGTAGCCACTGCTCATCTCCCCACACCTGCATGACGATATGATCCCACCATTCCGCGCTGGTTTCATGAGCCCCAAAGCGACGGTCTACCCTATGCACCTGCTCTGTGAACGCCAAAAGCAATCTAAAGTTGCTCCTATCCACATCATGCAGAATGTCAGACACCTGCGAGTCTTCTTCAGTTAGGAACTTCATGATTAACTCCACTGCCATCTGCGATGTCTTCATGACAGTTAACAGAGCAAAGGAGAGCAGTGCAGGATCCATCCCTTCTCACAAAGATGCTGGGGTGCACAGCAAAGAAGGGCCATTGAAAAAATGCCACGAAAGAAAGCTGGAAGCCCATGGAGTGCTGGGACAGAAAGCAATGCATCACGGGACATTTGGCACTGTCCCAAGATGCGCCGTGATCTGCTCCGTCATCCCACAACACCTAGTGAGAGAAGGACTGTGGGGTAGGTATCCACAGTGCATTGCTCACACTGTCGATGATGGTGGCCCCACTGTGGACGCAATCTGCTGACAGAGGGAGCAAGTGTGAACATGAAATTGTGATTTTTATGATGTCGACTTTTGGGTGTTGACATCACTTTTGTCGACACAGATTGGTAGTGTAGACATGGCCTCAGTTCCCAGAGGATGCTCAACCCCCACTCTGCCTCAAGCCCCACTCTGCCTCTTTCCACCCCTGTTCTGCCCCTGCCCTGCCTTTTCCTTCCCCCGCCCACCCTGCCCTGTTCCGCTCCCTCCCCCTTCTCTCCCTGCCCCTGCTTCTCTCCCTCCCCGCCAGCACCTCCTGCATGCTGCTGAACAGCTGATCACAGCGGGAGGCGCTGGGAGAGAGGGGGAAGGCACTAATCTATGGGGCTGCTGGAGGGTGCTGAGAGCCCACTATTTTTCCCCTGTGCGTGCTCCACCCCAGGAGTGCCCACAGAGTCAGTGCCTATGGCCACATTACTCATGAATGCTTTTGTAAGGGAATGGAGAATTATACCCAGTAACTTTAAGGAATGATATTATTTTCCTTGTACTAATAAAATTCCTTGCTCAGAATCACTTTCTTCTGACAGTTTCTGTGATTTTTTTACCACTAGTGCATTATTTCCCCTCCTCCCCGAGCTACAGACCCAAAAGCCATTTATTCTGGGTTTCTAAGGGGTTGGATTGAGGGTGGGTTGGTTCATTCTTTGTAAACAAATGCTTCCTCAAATGTTTGCTTAAGTTTCACATGTGTATTTAATTTTGTCCCAGCAGAGGAACATGGTCATGACTAAAGAATTTGCTTGAAGTTTTGGAAATGAGATGGTGAAAACAAGCTGCTGACATGATGTAATTTTCTAGAAAAACATGTCTAGTACAGAAGAAACACACGAGCTATCAATGTCTAGAACACCAGCTGGCCAGACCTAAATTGCTGTTTTCTAAACATACAGTTGTTAAACTTTTCACATGCTACAATTTAATTTATCCTGAAGCCATACAGTGCTATTTTACCCCTGAAGGGAAATGAACAGAGGAAAGATTAATTCCAAAGTGCTTGCCAAATGCTATGCCAGAAGTTGTCTTTTTTTAAATGACAAAGAATGAATCACATTCTTAGTTGTTACAGATTTTTTGAAAAATCTCAAAATCTTACGAAACAGAGTAGGAAACAATGACCCCATGTGGTACAGCAGTTAAACATTCAGTCAGTAATCCTAACATTATGCTCCCTTTTTATTTTCCAGAGAAAAACTAGCGTTTTAGTCCAAGCTCTGACTTACCCTGTTTTGTTGAGCAAGTCACTTAACCTCTCTGCCTCAGTCTCTCAGTCTGGTACCTCAATAATGTCTCTCAGTAATGTGTACCTACCTCACAAGAGTATTATGTCTATTAGATCAGTGGTTCTCAACCAGAGATACACATACCCCTGGGGGTACACAGAAGTCTTTGAGGGGTTACACCAACTCATTTAGATATTTGCCTAGTTTTACAACAGGCTACATAAAAAGCATCAGCGGAGTCAGTACAAACTAAAATTTCATACAATGACTTGTTTATACCATTCTATATACGATACACTGAAATGTAAAAACAATATTTATATTCCAATTGATTTATTATTTTATAATTATATGGTAAAATTTTTCTGTAATAGTGTGCTGTGACACTTTTGTATTCTTACGTCTGATTTTTGTAAGTAAAGTAGTTTTTAAGTGAGATGAAACTTGGGGTATGCAAGAGAAATCAGACTCCTGAAAGGGGTACAGTAGTCTGGAAAGGTTGAGAGCCATTGTATTAGATTACAGGATTGGGGGGCTCTATTGAAATTAATAGAGCCACACGAATTTGCATCAGTTGAGGATCTGGCTTTATACCTTTAGTTCTACCTCTCTGTGCTAAGTATTATTATTATAGAAGCTGTTGCTTTTTTGTTGTTGTTGCATTAAATGTGAAACACTCCCCAGGCACAAGACTCAATTCTCCATGTTAAAGGTTTGGGTGGTGCACTGGGACAAATATTACCAGAGAAAAGCAAAGTATTGGGAATATCTAGCCTGCTTCTGCAAGGTGCCTATATCCTCAATTCCCACTGCCTTCACTGGCATTTGAGAGTGCTCAGCTTCTCATAGGACACTCTCAGTTTCATGCAGTGATGTGGATGAAGTTGTGCTTTACTTCCTGATTTGACAAATAAGTCAAAGTTAAGTTACGTCAGATGTTTCTAACACAATAGGCAAGTAGCGGTATTTGCCACTTGACCCTACAGGAGCTCACAGAAACAGCAATCAGACAAGGCCCAGATAGAATATACTGCATATCACCAATGGAGAATTAGTTTATAGGCCGTGAATTAATACTTTAAATAATTTGGAGTCCTTTGCTAGATACAATGGTAAACATTCTTTTCGTAAGTTATTGGCACCAGTTTTTTCATCACCTTCGTTGGTACTGAACCAAACTGATGTCTACCCTTACCTCATAAATTAATCCCTTCTATCCTTTGTCTTTCAAGATTTTCAAGTTCCCAGTGATTTTTAAAATGTTGCTCTTGTCACTGCTCTCTGCTCTGTTGAGCTGACCAGTCATTGTCAGCAATGAATTGCAGCAAGAACGGAGGCAGGGGATATTTATTAAATTTGATCAATTCCCAGTGTGCACAGGAGGAGGACTTTTTAAAACCATACTAGGCAATTTTGTACAATTGGTATAAAGACACTTCCATCGATTTTCCTGTATCAGGTTTCTATAGGAAAGTTGTGACCTTGACAATCAACCCCTGAAGGCTTGAAGCACAGGTGCTGACTTTTGTTTTTGCAGGTGGGTGCTCCTCTCTGCCCCCCCCCTCGTGTGAGTGGCAGGTGAGGCCTCGGGGGGAAGAAGCTGAGTGGGAGTGGGGTCTCGGGGCGGAGCCTGGGGGAAGAGGCGGAATGTGGACAGGACCTCAAGGCAGAGTAGCCAGCGGGGCCTTGGGGCGGAGCACGGGGGCGGGGCCACAGTCAGGGTGCTGGGACCCACAAAAGATTAATCCAGCCCTGTGGGTGCTGAGAACCCCCTATTTTTTTTGGTGGGTGCTTGAGCCCCAGAGCACCCATGTAGTCAGCACCTATGGCTGGAGGGCAACAAGAACTCAGATCGTGCAGAATGGGCCCCCTGCTTTGAATGTCACAAAGACAGGGATTGATAATGGGCATCAGAAAGTTTTTTGTGCTAGCAGGGTTGAGCAGGGTTGGGATGGGCCTTGTTCCCATTTATAATTCATACCCTAGTCACTATAATTTCATTTGTCTAATAATGTGAATTTGGGGTTGGTGATCTACAAGGGTGTCTTACTCTGAAGTTCCCTGCTGTGTCAGCTTTTCAAGTGTGTCCCTCTGTACGTTAAAACAGGCAATGCAAGTACCATCAAACGGGTCTGATAAATCTCAAGAGATGCACTAACACAGGACCTGATTTGAGTACATTGAGTAGTACCTTACTCCATTAGTAGCCCTGCTGACCTCAGTGGGACCTGTTTGTGGAGTAAGGAGCTGTCCAGGGTGTATAAAAGTATCAGTCTCTGGCCTTCAGTGATTTATTTTTAGAATACAGATGCTCCTCAGGTTATGCAAGACCCGACTTACGCAAATTTGCACTTACGGAAAAAGTTCCATAAACTAGAAATAGGAGGGTTTTTGGTTTTTTTTGCATAATGGTCAGGTATACATTTCCAACTTATGCAAAATTCAAGTTACACAAGGCTTTCCGGAATGGAACGATTGCGTAAATTGGGAAGCGTCTGGATTATGTAATTCCTTTAAATTCTGGGCTTAAAGATGAGAATAGAAATGATACTGCATGCCCATTTGGAAACTCACTATTGATATATCATTCACTACAAAGCTCTGTCTGGAACTTTCTTGAATGGTCACAGCAATTTCAACATGCTGTGGAATTCAGCATTAGTTTTGCTGCAAAAAAACTGGATTTAGGTGCAGTGTGCCACAGAATACACAAAACACTACTTGTGCCTTAAAATCTTAGGGCAGGCCCGCCAACAGCAGGGGCCAAAAGGGTCAAATTGCATATTTCAACTATGCTACTTTGGGTGACGACCACTGCTAACACTTCAGGTACAGCAATGGAAAAGCCAAATAGGGCTGATGGCCCATCAGCCAGAACAATGGACTGTGAAAAGGGTTGGCCTTCCTGGGGACACTCCATACTGCCCCTGACTCATAGATGCTGTGATCCCTCAGAGTCAGGTAGTCTTGTCACCTGATACTAAAACATTACCGAGGACTCCTTGTAACTTTCCACTGTAAGGGAAGGGAATGGGGGGGCCAAGTTTGAGAAACAAAGGATTCCCACCTTATGTAAATCCTATTTAAGAGTGGAGATGAAGGCAAACAGGACTCCTCCTCTCCATGGCCAGTCTGCACAAGAAGAAAAACTGAAGGCAAGGGGGGAGTCCAGACTAAGACAGGGGTCCAGTCTGAAAAGGAATATAACTGGAACTCAACCACAGAAGCTTTGCAAACTGCCTGCAACAATATCTAGGGTGAGAAATACTATTTGTAACCAAGTTCTTTAGTGAAAACAGCTTAGTTTGCATGTTTGATCTTATTTGTGTGGTAATCTGCTTTGTTCTGTTTGTTACCCCCTTTTACCACTTAAAATCTGCCTTTTATAGTTAATAAAATTTGTTTTGTTTATTATTAAACCAAGTTTCTGTAATTTGTAATGAGGGTGGGGGGAGAGAAGAGTCTGCACACCTCTCTCCACATTGAGGGAGGGGGCGAATTTCATAATATGTCTTTGGGTCTGCACTCCAAGGGAGCTGGACATCTGAGTGTTGAAGAAAGTCCCTTAAGCTGAGTCTTCCCAGTGCTGATTGGCACCTGGGTGTGGCCCTGCCTGTGTGTGTGTGTTAGAGGAGGTTTTAAGAGCCTGGCTCAGCAAGATAGGTTAAGAGGGGTCCATGCTGGCAGAACAGGTAGACTCAGTGGTGTCTCAGCACATCAAGCGGCTTCCCAAGGAGTCCAACCTGTCACAGTCAGCACCACTGAAAACGCAGGCCCTTACTTTGTCAAAGCTCTGGCACTTTTGTTAAAATACCTCTTGCGAGGGCTCTTATTTACTTTCTAAGGGTCAAATTCCCATTGGAGTGGTTGGACAGGTATCTTCCATATCAGGATCCACGATTATGGAGAAATGTATAGTGAAGTACACAAGTGAAACTCGAAGGAGCACTGTTCACATGGGTGGTGACTGTTTATACAATCAACAAAGCAGAACAGCCATTTGAAGAGATGCTTTTTATTGAAAGGATTAACAAAGGTTATCAAGAAGTTTTTGTCCTGCAACAAAAGGCCTTTAACGGGTTTTAGGCTGAAACATTTGCAGCTCTAAACCCATGAATCCTTTGATTTTGAAAGATTGATTATTATATGATTGATTTGACTAATCATATAATAAACTGAGAAATGGAAACAAAGAAGTTTGTTTAACAGGCTGTGCTTCTGAGCTTAAAAACATGCAGTGCAATAATAAAGGTTTGCGTTGGGTACAGAATTATATAAGAAAGCTGACGCTCTCCTGACTCTCAGTCCTGTGCCCTATCCACTAGATCATATTGCTTCCATCACATACATCATCTAACATTAAATTGTGAGATTTTGTCTTGTCTTTTTATTTGTACCGTACAGTGCCTCCCAAACCTGAGCACTGGGCAAATCATAATGATCAGACACAGACACCTCAGGCCAGTTCTCTACAAATAATTTTAAGCATGTTCATAGTTAATCCCAAAATTCACCTCTAGTAGATTTCAAACTCACAGGCAACTGGATAACTATCTCTTAGTACTTAGTAATAATGTAGAACATATTTTGACACAGTATTTCCTGTGTCTTTTCAAAGTATTAATGCAATGCCTTTTCAAAGTATTAATGCAATACCTGTTTTGTTCAGCAGATGGCACCAACAGCATACCACTAAGTACAGAAAAGAGGAGGAGATAGAGTACACCATCATTTTTGTCAGTTTTGAGCTTAGAGGAGCTAATTATCACTCAACTAGACAAGGTGATTGAGGCAATGTATTTTATTGGACCAGCTTCTGTTGGTGAGAGAGACAAACTTTCGAGCTTACACAGAGCTCTTCTTAATATCCTGGGACTCATGTAGCTACAATCCTGCTTCTCACATTGTGAACCAGGAACAGAACCAGAATCCATTAATCCCAACTTTGATTACACCTTTGTAACTACTATTAGACAATGACCCCCCTCGTTATGTTGCTTTCTGTTTGGAAAGCTTCTTTTTTTTTCTCTCTCTCTGCATTTTGATCATAGTTGTTGCTTTTAATTAGGGCTGTTGATTAAGCGCAGTTAACTCACATGATTAAGTCAAAAATTAATCGTGATTAAAACATTAATCACAATTAATCGCAGTTTAAATTGCACGGTTAAACAATAGAATAGCAATTTAAATTTATAAAAAAATTTCTACATTTTCATATATATTGTATTCTGTGTTGTAACTGAAATCTAAGTGTATATTTTTGATTATAAATATTTGCACTGTCAAAATGATAAACAAAAGAAATAGTATTTTTCAATTCACCTCATATAAATACTGTAATGCAATCTCTGTCATGAAAATGCAACTTACAAATGTAGATTTTTTTGTTACATAACTGCACTCAAAAACAAAACAATGTAAAACTTCAGAGCCTATAAGTCCACTCAGTCCTCAGCCAATCACTAAGAGACAAACAAATTTGTTTACATTTACAAGAGATAATGCTGTCCTCTTCTTATTTACAATGTCACCAGAAAGTGAGAACAGGCATTTGCTTGGTACTTTTGTAGCCAGCATTGCAAGGTATTTACGTGCCAGATATGCTAAACAGAAGAAGTCTTAAAAGAGCAATAGTTCGATGCGGAAACTACAGAACCCAAACCACCAAGAAAGAAAAACAGCCTTCTCCTGGTGGCATCTGACTCAGATAATGAAAATGAATATGCATTGGTCCGCACTGCTTTGGACTGATATTGAGCAGAACCCATCATCAGCATGGACCCATGTCCCCTGGAATGGTGGTTGAAGCATGAAGGGACATATGAATCTTTAGTGCATCTGGCATGTAAATATTTTGCGATGCTGGCTATAACAGTGCCATGCGAATGCCTGTTCTCAGGCATTGTAAACAAGAAGCAGGCAGCATTATCTCCTGCAAATGTAAACAAACTTGTTCGTCTGAGTGATTGGCTGAACCAGAAGTAAGACTGAGTGGACTTGAAGCCTCTAAAATTTTACATTGTTTTATTTTTGAATGCAGGTTTTTTTGTACATAATTCTACATTTGTAAGTTCAACTTTCATGATAAAGCGATTGCACTACAGTACTTGTATTGGGTGAATTGAAAAATACTTTTTCTTTTGTTTTTTTACAGTGCAAATACTTGTAATTAAAAAAAATATAAAGTGAGCACTGTACACTTTGTATTCTGTGTTGTAATTGAAATCAATATATTTGAAAATGTAGAAAACATCCAAAATATTTAAATAAATGGTATTCTATTAATGTTTAACTGGGCGATTAATTGCAATTAATTTTTTTAATCGCTTGACAGCCCTACTTTTAATTCTACTTTCTTGTGCCTCATCTCTGTAAAATACACAATTCATGTCCCCTGCTCAGAGCGTAGGGAACATGGCCAGTGGAGACTCCTCCCAATTCACTGTGTCTCCCTTGAGTTAGATACACTCTGATCTTTCCCAACTGCTGTGATGATGGCACTTGCTGTTCCTCAGCTGCTCTCAGAACCAGAATCCTCATTAGCAAGGGGAAGCAGACAAGGGAAACAAATCAATTATTATGTGTACACCAGGAGTGCCTAGAAGTACCAGTCAGGTTCAGGGCCTCATTGTACTGGATGCTGTACAAACATGCAATAAAATAAAGTCCCTACCCCCAAAGCATGTATAATCTAAGCAAAGACAAGACATATGAAGGAGAGTAGGGGGAAAACAAAAAGTGAAACATAAGGTTACATGCATACTTAGCTAAGATCCTACTAATCCTGCAAAGACTTATGCATCAGAATAGTCCCACTGACTTCAGAAGTTAGGATTAAGGCCCTTGCTAAGGCTTAGGGTTGGGGCTGGTTAGTTGGTTCTGGGCTAGTGTTAGGGTTGCTTCAAGTCAATGAGACCATTCACAAAAAGTAAAGTGAGGCACATACATAATTATTTTCATGATCATCGCCTATGTGCACAGCTTCTGCCAAAAGTTACTGAATGCGCAATATGACATGAGGTTCATGCTCAGCTCATGTTGCATTCCTGGACAACACAACGGGCCTGATGCTACAGTTCTTACTCGGGTAAAAAGAAAAGGAGTACTTGTGGCACCTTAGAGACTAACCAATTTATTTGAGCATAAGCTTTCGTGAGCTACAGCTCACTTCATCGGATGCATACTGTGGAAAATACAGAAGATGTTTTCATGATTTGTTTTTATACATACAAATCATGAAAAAATGGGTGTTTATCACTACAAAAGGTTTTCTCTCCCCCCACCCCACTCTCCTGCTGGTAATAGCTTATGTAAAACGATCATTCTCCTTACAATGTGTATGATAATCAAGGTGGGCCATTTCCAGCACAAATCCAGGTTTTCCCCCGCCCCACTGGCCGCGGTTCACCACTTCAGGCCAATGCGGGCTGCGAGAAGCAGCGTGGGCCAAGGGTGAACAGGCTTTGAGAACCACTGCTTTAGACCACACCAGCATGGATTTTGCTTAGGGTGCATATTTTAAACAAAAAACCTTTATACATTTTCTATACACTTTAAGAGAAAGGCATTGACAGTAGTTTTTCATAATCCTCCACCCTTAAAGCAAGTTGTCTCAGTTACCATGGGCCAATTTTAGAGCAACAGCAAAATTAGTACTCAGACATTTTCAAAAATCCTGCATATTTTCTAGTGCAATGTCTCACCGCCAGCCAGCACAAATGCTTTAATTATATCATTGGAAACACAGAGGTTATAAGTCTAATTTCTAGTCACGCGATAGCCGACAGTCGAGATCACGCTTGCTATAATGTGAAATTGAAAAGCCTGATGTTTTCCTCCTGATGGATGTACTCATAGTTCTCTTTGCCATTTAAAAAAACCTGCATCACCTCTTTACTTTTTTAATTGGGAAAATATTGCATCTCCTATAAGAAGATCCAGACAATGGTGAGTCTCAAGAACTCATCCATGTTTTTAGATGACTAAAACGTGTTTTTAGACTAGACGCAATAAATTGAACCCTGCTGGATTGATTGCCGCCTGTCGATCCAGCAGGTAATGTAGACAAGCCCTGAGTCTCTGAGTGAGGATAAAAAGGGAAAAGAACAGTAGCAATGTTGTTGGGGAGGAGGTCTATTATAGACAACCAAATCAGGAAGACGAAGTGGATGAGTCATTCTACAAGCAGGTAACAAGATTAGCTAACGCACCTGAGCTAGTATTAATGCGGGATTTTAACTTCCCTGATATCTGCTGGAAGACTATTGCAGCAAGACATAATACATCCTGCAAATTCTTAGCATGCATAGGAGACAGCTTTCTGATTCAGAAAGTTGAGGAAACAACTAGGGGATCATCCATTTTAGATCTGGTTTTGATCAACAGGGATGAATTAGTTGCAAACGTGAAGGTGGTTGGGAACTTGGGAGGAAGTGATCATGATCTGATAGAATTCAAGATCCTATGGAAAGGAGGACATGAGAACAGCAAAACAAGGACTTCAGAAAGGTGGATTTCAACCAACTCAGAGAAATAGGCAAGGTCTCCTGGAAAGATCAATTAGGAAGAAAAGGAGTTGAAGGGGGCTGGCAGTTCCTAAAAGATGTAACACTAGGGGCTCAACATCAATCTATTCCAATGGTCATGGATGACAGGAGAGGTCCCAGAAGGCTGGAGAAGGGCTAATGTAGTGCTCATCTTAAAAAGGAGGAGTCAGGGAACTATAGACCAGTCAGCCTGACTTTAATACCTGGGAAGCTACTCAAGCAATGTATAAAACATTCAGTTTGCAAATAACTGGAGGATGACGGGATAATCACTAGCAGTCAGCGTGAATTTACCAAGAACAAATCATGCCAAAACAGCTTGTTTTTCTTCTTTGACAGGGTAAGTGATTTGGTGGATGGGGGAATGCAGTGGACATAATATACCAGAACTTCAGAAAGTTTGTGACACAGTCCCACATGACATTCTGATAAGTAAACTGGAGAAATGCAGGCTCAGCGGGACTACAATTAAGTGGATACATAATTGGTTAAACAACCACAAACAATGAGTAACTATTAATGGAATGATGTCAGATTGAAGGGAGGTCTCAAGTGGTGTTGCACAGGGATCTGTTCTGGGTTGGGTGTTGTTTAACATTTTTATTAATGACTTGGATGGAGGAATAGAGAGCACACTGATCAAATTTGCAAATGACACAAAGCTAGGGGGGATTGCCAATACTGTGGAGGGTACAGCTAAAATTCAGAAGGATCTTGATAAATTGGAGAGCTGGACTGTAGACAACAAAATGAAATTCAGCAAAGACAAATGTAAAGTGCTACACTTAGAGAAGAAAAAACAAATGCATAAATACAGAATGGGAGAAAACTGGCTCGGAAGCAGCATTGCTGAAAAAGATCTGGGAGTTGTAGTGGATCACAACCTCAACATGAGTCAGCAATGCGATGCTGTTGCTAAAAAAGCAAATGCAATTTTAGGTTGCATTAAGAGAGGCATAGCATGCAAGTCACGGGAAATGATAGTACCATTCTACTCGATGCTGGTTAGATCTCAGATGGAGTACTGTGTCCAGTTTTGGTCATCAATGTGTATAAAGGACATAGAGAAACTGGAAAGGATTCAGAGGCAAGTGATGAAGATGTTCAAAGGGATGGAATGCAAGCCATATGAGCAAAGGCTGAAGGAACTGCGTATGTTTAATTTAGAAAAGAGGAGGTTAAGGGGGGATATGATAGTCTTCAGATACAGTACTTGAAAGGCTGCCATAAAAAAGATGGAGAAAAGTTATTCTCTTTTGCCACAGAGGGCAGGACAAGAGGCAATGGGTTCAAACTACAGTATAGCAGGTTTAGATTAAATCTCAGGAAAATCTTCTTAACTGTAAGAACATAGGACAATGGAACAGACTGCCTAGGGAGTTCATGGAAGGTTTTCAAAAGGAGGCTGGGTAGCCACCGGTCTTGGATAGTTTAGACACAACAAATCCTACATCTTGGCAGGAGGTTAGCCCTTGCCATGCTGTCAGACCCTATGGTTCTATGATTCTATGACTAACTTAGTATATACACAAGTACACCATTAGAAATTGGCCTCAGAACATTTGTAAAGCTGTATTGATGGGCCCTGCTCCCAGTTGCTTTCTTCAGCTTTGTGGTATTGATCACATATTGTGGTTTTCTAGCTTTTCTAGTTTTTATCTGCCTCTTGTGTTTTGTCAGTTGATAGTGTCAGTTAAAGTCTTTCATTATCTCATATTTAGGCACAAACTTCTGTTTTTCTTACATTTACATTTGTAACTTGTTTATTAATTGTCCTGTCAAAACTCAATGTGATATTAAGCTTTTCTCCTTTTTCCTCCTATTTTCCTTTTTTTAATATCTTAATTTTGAGTTTAATTTTATCTACTGTTGAATGAGTTTTCCTCTCCCTTAGGAAGTTCTCAGGTTTGGTGACAGGCTTTTTCAGAGGTGCTGAGCATCGGCAGCTCCCATTGACTTCACTTGTACAATAGTTGTGTGTGCTCACCACTCCTGAAAATCTGACTTCGCGCGTCTCAAATTGGAGAGCCAAAATGATAGAAACACAGTTAGTGGCTACCTTCAAAATTTTTGGTTAAATAACTTGCTCATATCAAATAGCAAGTCTGTGGGAAAGCCCAGGATAAAACTCAGTGCTCCTGAGTCACAGTTAACTTTCTTAATTACAGGCTTTTTCGTTTGTAGTGTCCTACATTGTCCATTACAGATGAGGCAGGAGTCCTAAAAACCAGCATCAGTCACACACATTCTCAAAAAGAAAAGGAGGACTTGTGGCACCTTAAAGAATAAGAAATTTATTTGAGCATAAGCTTTTGTGAGCTACAGCTCACTTCATCGGATGCATCTGATGAAGTGAGCTGAAGCTCACAAAAGCTTATGCTCAAATAAATTTCTTAGTTTCTAAGGTGCCACAAGTCCTCCTTTTCTTTTTGTGGATACAGACTAACACGGCTGCTACTCTGAAACCACACATTCTCAACTGAGTCAATCAGCACAGTACATTCTGTATACTGACTGAGGAAACAATAATACGTGATCATATAACTAAAGACTATATCCTAATGCATGTGCACAAAAGGGACAGAATTAAGGTTGCATTGATTTAAAAAAAAATTCTGGAGGTCCCAAGCGAAATCGAAACTCTCCAAAACCCAGCAAAATTAGAGGGGGATAAAAAATCAGCAGTTTCCAAAAGGAGCAAATACAGACCTGTTTATGCTTTAAACCAGTGGCTCTCAACCTTTCCAGACTTCTGTATCCCTTTCAGGAGTCTGATTTGTCTTGCGTACCCCAAGTTTCACCTCACTTAAAAACTATTTGCTTGTAAAATCAGACACAAAAATACAAAAGTGTCACAGCACACTATTACTGAAATATTGCCTACTTTCTTATTTTTACCATATAATTATAAAATAAATCAATTAGGATATAAATATTGTACTTACATTTCAATGTATAGTAATTTGAGCAGTATAAACAAGTCATTGTCTGGATGCAATTTTAATTTGTACTGACTTTGCTAGTGCTTTTTATGTAGCCTGTTGTAAAACTGGGCAAATATCTAGTTGAGTTGATGTACCCCTTGGAAGACCTCTGTGTACCCCCAGGCTACATGTACCTCTGGTTGAGAGCCACTGCTTTAAACTGACCCCCCCTTCTGTATTTAAACAGGGGGAACAATCATAATTGAATTTTATTACTGGACAACTGAAAAACATGGAATAGGAACTGCCATACTGGCTCAGACCCAAGGTCCATCTAGTCCAGTATCCTGTCTCTGACAGTGCCCAGCACTGGGTACCTTAGAGGAAGGTGTAAGACCCCTACAGCGGGCAGAGGTGGTTCCCTAAAGCAGCAATAATTAATCAAAGTCAAGTTGGGAAAGATTTGTCATGAGAATCTGTAATCCCGCCTCTCCCTTTTCCTGTTTTGAATTTGCTGACTGCAGGAGTCACCCTAAGCAGCGGATTCTCAGATGACCGAGGATGGGTCCTGTTGTGCCAGGCTGTACCCAGAGGGATCAGGCTGGGGATGGGATCTTTTCTACTGAGTGTGAGAGAGTATTGTTTGTGCCAGGCTAAACAGAGGCAGGAGGGGCCATCTTGCACTTTCTGTAAGGGGGAAGGAGCTGCCCATCTACCACCCTGTACCAGTTACACCTGGTGCTGAGGCCAGGCGGGCACCTCTAGCCGCTTGACTTATCATGTCAGCTGGGTCTCTCTTCTCTTTCTCCCCTTCCCAGTATTTCTGCCCCAGCTTCTTGCACCTCAATATCCCCCCCCCCCCCCAGTCATTAAATCTCCTTCCAAATGTAGGTTTTTCTTGCTTTCCTCGTTTTCTCCTGCAATCCTGTGTGAGGTTTTTCCTTCGCTCATCCTCCCTCCCTCCCATTTCCCTTTCCCTAGGCTAACACTTTCCTTCCCCCAAACGTCCTACCCTCCTAACATTCTCCCTTCCTCCAGGGATGACTCCCCCTGTCCTCCTTCCCTAGTTTTCTCCTTCCTCCTCTCCTGCTGTCCTGGTCTCACCTGCCCCCATCCCTTCCGTTCCCCAAGCGCCTCATTTATTTAAACCAGACCTCGCCCTCCTTGGCTCCTCTCCTGCCGCAGCTCGCTTGCCCCCAGCAGCTCCACACCCCTGGCTCCGCTCTTGCACCAGCCTTTCCTGGAGCGCTGAACACCACCTGCCCCAGCCGGCTCCCTAGCCGGGCGGAGACTCCCCTGCAGGGGGCAGCAGAGGGCAGGGAGCGCAGGTTGCCCCTGCTGCGGACCCGGCGCCTATCGCAGCGCGCGGCCGCGCCCGGGGGCAGGAGCTGGGGAGGGCGGAGCCGCCGGGAGCCCAGTGGCTCCGCACCTGAGCGGCTCCCGCCCCGCAGTAAGAGCCGAGGCCCGCATGGAGGAGGCGGGCGGGAGCCGGTGCCCCGCTCCGGAGCAGCTGCGCTAACTCTGGGTGCCCGGCGCCGAGCGCGGACCCGTGCGCGGGGGAGACTCGGCTCGAGCCGCCATGCAGCCCGCGGCTGCCGCCCGCGGGGACTCCGGCCCCGGCGCCGCTACACCTGGCGAGCCCCGCGGGCAACAGCAGCAGGAGCCGCCCTGGCTCCTCCAGGAGCTCGGCGCCTTCGTGGCCCGGGCGCTCTTCTGCCTCGCCCCGGTCTACCTGGCCGGCGCCCTGGGGCTGAGCTCGAGCTGGGTGCTGGCGGGCTTGGTGCTGTGGATGTGGTGGCGGCGGAACCGGCGCGGGAAGCGAGCCCGGCTCTCGGCGGCGTTTGGGCGGCTCGCGGAGGAGGAGAGACACCAGAGCGTCGCTTCCCAGCACCTGCCTGCGTGGGTGAGTGCGGGGGGCAGCGCCCGGCCCGGCCCGGCCCGGCTGGGCGTGGCGCCCAGGGGCCTCTGCACCTCCCCGGCTGCCGGGGGAAGCGCTTCGGCAGAGCTGGCGGGGTCAGGCCGGGAGCAGCTGGGCTGCGTGTTGGAGAGTCGAGCTCCTCGCTCTGCAAATGGCCAGTGTCGTCTTCATAGGCTGCAGGGGAGCCTGGGTCCTCGCAGCTTCTGCGTGTTGGCAGTCTGGCTCCAAATGACACCCCTCGGCCCCATCTCTGTAACTTGAATGGTAATTCTTTCAAGGAGGGGGTTGGACCTTGTAGCAGGACCCAGTTTTGGGGAAGAGGGTTGGATTACCTCTGTTGGGGAAACGTTTTATAAATTACTTGGCTCTTGGTTCATTCTAAAATACTTGGGAAATCTCTTGGGGCCGGGATAAGTCAGTTCTGCCAGGGGGAGTCAGCTGTGACCCAGACGTGATGGAACAGCGGCAGGGTGAGCCTGGCCATCTTCCTTTACTTTGGACGTGTAAAACTAACAGAGTTGTGAACATGACATAGTTCTCTGCTGTCTGTGGTTTTGCCTGACTCTGAAACAGGGACACCATTATCCTGAAACGCAGTCAGTTGGAGGTACTGTGCCTGCCATTAAGCCTTCCTGAGAATTTTTCCAGCTTTACAATTCTATTTCCCCATTTTAAAATGTCTTTCTGCTTTGTTGAAGGGAAGACCCATACAAACATTTGGTTAAGCTAATGATATACAGAGGAAACAGCAAAACTGGCTGTACAAATACCCTGAAATGTACAAAATAAATGTAAAAATAAATAAATACTTTCTCTCCAGTTTTTCAAGTTCAACACCTGTTACTTATAACCATAGTAAGGAAAACGCTTTCAGACATTAGTGTGACTTTTAAGTTGCTGATGCCCCATGACCATGAACCACATCTGCCTAATGGAAAGGGTTTCTACATGCCTGACTCTAGTTACTGGATCTGTACCAAGTAACTTTATTATCATCAAATTCCTTTTTATGAAATGAGAAGCTGTTGTAAAATTCCTGGCCTGTAAAGTGTATCTCTTGTGCAACAGCTTGGGCGATAGCAACCAAAACAACTAGTTCCCACGTGAAGGTATTGACAGCCTGTGTCTAGTTCCTTCTCTCGAAAGTACTCCCTGTCATTAGATCATATAGAGGCATATGGCTTTGCCTTTATGCGGCTATTCAGCTTATTTACATATGGTGGTGACTGCTACAAAAGGAATTTTGTCGGTAAATTACATCGGACTTTTTGATAAAGAGTACTGCTACTTTGAGGCCCTTGTCAATGTCAGGTGTTACCTTTGCTTGCTTGCAACACGTAGGGAAATTAGCATTTATGCTGGCTACAGAGTTGCTGGATCTGTACATTCAGACATTTTCCTGCTTGCTTAAATAAACTGGAATATGTACCAGGATATTGTGGGAGGTGAAATAAAGCCAACAGTAGTTCCTTAGGCCAGAAAAAATGTCTGTCTTGCATTACTATGTAAAGTGAATACTAATCTGAAAGCTTTAATATTAGTGACAGACACATTGTTCCAAACATGGTTGTATGGATTCATGTAACAGGTAAGGGATGATGCCTCCCCCCAACCCCCCCCAGTGAATCCTGTTTCAGATGCACACTATTGAAATATCTGGGATGCATTGTGTTAAGTGTTTTTTTCTCCAGTCTTAGCTATTTATTTCAGAATCCTGCTCATCCAAAAAATCTTTTCTCTCCTCTATTAGCATTAATCTCCAATCCCCCATAAACATAATGACTTCCACATTTATAAAACATTTAACAAACTGACACTGTCAGGTTACGACTTAGACAGACCAACTTCAAACAGGTTTCTGTATTTTTTTACCAGTTTCTAAATTATTCAACTTGAAATGCCATAAATCTCCTAACTGTGTGTGTACTAACATGTACTCCTAACTGTGTGTGTGTTTGGTGGCTCATTCTCTGTAAAGTCTCTGTTTGGATAATGAAAACTGATTAGTCAATTTCTCTTATGGTCAGCATTACTTTTTGATGTAGCCAGATATTGTTATGTTCGCTTACACATGCAGCAGGGGAATGTTTTGTCTTTTAGAAAATAAACTGTTTCTATTTCTATTTTAAAAAGAATAATAAATGGAGGCATTTCCACTGATCAAAACATGTAGCAAACTGTCATACAAAGGCTACATTTTGGGCTGTAAATTGACCTGGCAATGGCCCAAATTCTGGAAGGCTCTGGTGGCCTTCCACTCTCACTGTAGTGATAAACACCCATTTTTTCATGGTCTGTGTGTACAAAAACATCTTCTGTATTTTCCACAGTATGCGTCCGATGAAGTGAGCTGTCGCTCACGAAAGCTTATGCTCAAATAAATGTGTTAGTCTCTAAGGTGCCACAAGTCCTCCTTTTCTTTTTGCAGACACAGACTAACACGGCTGTTACTCTGAAACCTGCCTTCAGTGGGAGAGGAAAGTGCTTAGCACCTCACAAGACTGGGTCCGGTGTGTGTGTGTGTGTGTTTTGTTTTGTTTTTTTTAAACTAATGCATCTGCCCCACAGGGATTCTCTGCCTCTTTTCTGCTGGCCCCAGTGTTCCATTTGTAGGTGGGATTTCTGATTTACTTTGGAGTCATTGCCCATAGGAATACAACTTGAAAGATTAATAAATGCATTGTTGCCAATGATTGCTACTTAATCATGAGTCTCAGGATGTTTGGTGTGTCTTAAATCCCAGCTGATGGAATCAAGAGATTCCCATGTAATCTCAACTATCCTTTTGTAAGAGGGTTTAGTTTAGATAACTCAGCTCAGTTGGTGTTTATTAATCAGATTAGCACAATACAGAAGGGGCCAATACTTTATTCAAATTGGGGAAACAGGTTTGCAGCTCTTTTCTATTCCAAAGGTAGAAGTGAGTTTATAATTTTTTTTATGTCCAATTTGTTTACAATAGATAGAAAACTCCCAAGGTGTTACCTCATTAACATAAACCCTTTAATCCCTTTTCTTATGTGGCTTCATAACTTGTTTTCAGGGTACCAAGGCATCTGCACCAATTATTCCTAATACTAAATTTTGTCGTCTTATACATATACCAATTATCCTTGCACCCTGTTTATATTTGGTATAACTTCTGAATGGTTTTGCATACACAAACAATAGAGGCTATACAGTTCACCTGCTTTATGCACTGAAATGTGGCATAAATGAAAAGCATGGTGGGAATCTAATTCATAGTTACACAAATTACCATAAGTGTAGGGAATACTAAACATTCTAAAAATATTATGAGATTGGTTAACAGCCAAACAATGTGGTATTCTTTTAAGTAAGTTTCTAGTTTTCATGGTTGTGGAGAAAAGCTTGGATATAAGCAATGTGCCCTAAAAGCTCCAGAGCCAGAAGGTAAAGAGAGAGAACACAAGTTGTTGGGGTTTTTTTGAGGCTTGACTCTTGATTTTTTTTGAATGTTTAGGATTGGCAATACTGATAGGTAAAAACAGAACTGCCTTGTCAAACGATGGTAGGAACTAAGATTTAATAACAATAAAACAAAGAAACAAAACCAAGCATCTACTTACATTTCACCTTCCTTTCTCCTGCTATTTCTGGTCTGTTTCTCTTCCATATATGTGGTTTTTATTCAGCCTTCTAATCTTTGCTCAGTTTTACGTTTGAGACTTAGATTCTGGCTTGCTTTTGAAACTTTAGTTTGCCTCACTTTCTAGCTCTTTCTTTTCTTCCCTTCTGACATTTTTCTTTTGTCCATTTTTCTCCTTTTTTTTTCTATTCACTTTTTTTCTGTCCAGCTGTTCCCTAGCTATGTTTCTCATCTCCTTTGTGCCACTCATCTTTGCTTAGTTTCTCTTTAGATTTTGCTCTCTGGTTATTAGACCAAGTTTTCAGAGTTCTTCTTAAACCTTTCCTCCCTCAAGGTTTTTGAAAGCCTTCAGATAGGAACACCCCTTTTATAGAGCCCCTTCTCTTCTAATATTCGGAGGTGGGAGTGTGAATGAGACTCAAATTGTGGCAAGCTAGGATTTCGGGAATAATTGAATTATGGTGTAAAGTCTACTAAAGACATTGAATGTGAAACTGCAGTGCTGGCCTAGGTGTGCTCTGTAATGGTCCTCCCTTGGCTCAGAACAATACTTCATTATGGTAAGCTCTGAAAGATCAGATGAGAGAGCCCTGCTAACTTACAGGGATAAATGGAAAAAAATCATGGCATGTAATTTAGTTCCATTAACCAGCAACAATCAGCAGGACACCTGACTAATCAACAGGAGAAAACTATCCTACACTTAGATGTGGCTCAGACTTAGCATTGTAAGGGCTCTTGAACCTAAACATATATCTGTCTTGAGAGCTGACCTAAAATGGACTAACTTAAAAGATTCCTAGGTTGTAAAAATGGCTCTAAGCTGTGAATTTTGACTCTGGAGTCCGTTCACCACCTTTGACTCTGGGGTCAGTTCACTCTGGAGTCAGATCTAGGGTTTGGGAATATTTGCAGTGTCCAGTTCTGGCTTTGGTCCATCTCTGAGGAAACAGTTTGTTTATAAATTGACCTTTGCTACAGTATGAAATGTATAGTGACTTTAAAGTTACTCTCTATCTTATGGCCTATCTTTGTGCATGTACACAAGTTGTTTACAAAGATAGTTTTCAGCTGCAAAATTGAAAATGGTCTTTGAAAATAGTCCTTCCCAGATCTCAACATACTGAGGCTCAAATTTGGGATGTAGACCCAAAATGCCAGACATAAAAGATAGTATAGTGCAGGAGGCTTCAAACAATTATCTTGTGTAAAGTGACATCAACTGAAATCTAGTTAATGCTACTCCTGCTGATTTCAATGGCTTACAACCACATATTCCTGTTTTTAGGACATCTCCTTTCCCTCTGTGTGAATGAACAAACACAGTGGGCACTGTTTGTTTTGCTTTCTGTACAGAGAAAATAGTCAAACTGACTTTGCAAAATGTTTAATTTCACTCTGGTCCCCATGTTGATCAGCTGTCATTGTGGCATTTGCAGTCTTGGAAGAATACAGGCAACAATGTTCAAATACACTCACTAAGCCTCATGCTAATGTAAAACTACATGTAACCTAACTATGGGAATTCCTTGCATCGCATTATCAGGCATACAGTGTAATGCCTTTTTTAAAGGCCTATTAGCAACTCCTTATTTAGGCAAAACTGCCCTTAAAATCCACAAAGAACAGGAGTACTTGTGGCACCTTAGAGACTAACAGATTTATTAGTTAGCATATGCATCCGATAAAGTGGGCTGTAGCCCACGAAAGCGTATGCTCTAATAAATTTGTTAGCTTCTAAGGTGCCACAAGTACTCCTGTTCTTTTTGCGGATACAAACTAACACGGCTGCTACTCTGAAACTTAAAATCAACATGGTTTTGCTTCCTGGGCATAGTGCTGGTTGTGTACCATTTGCTGAAATCAGTATTCCTAGGAAACCCTACAGGCACACACTTGTGTAATATTTGAACAGATCACTTTATCATTTCAGACATGTCAGAATCTCCGTTTTTGTAGCTATGGCCATAGGTGTTTCCAGCCTCTGGGGAAGGAGTGGATGTGGAAAAAAACTATATAGTCTTTTCACTGAATAATAATTAGCACTTGCCAAGTATTTTTGATCTTCAAAGCTCTTTTCAAACACTTGCCAACGTATCAGGAATGCAGAAAGTACTAGCAAGTGTCATCCCTATTTTACAGATGGGGAAACTGACTTTGACCATTTAAACACTATGTAGACAATCTAATTCTGGTATGGCACTGAGCTTGGGAGTTCCTGGATGCTAATCCTGGGTTTACACGTCTAGGATTTGGTACAGGGAGTGTCTTGTTATATGCCTTCCCCCGCTCCCTCATCTCTGCAACGCATGTGATGCTGGTACATTGTCAGAGCCTGCTGCCATTGAAGTCACTTGGAGTTTTGGTACTGACTTAATTAGGGACCGGATTTAGCCTGGAATCTGTACTGTGTAGGGAGAAAGACATGTTCTTCTGCTTGCAGCTACTGCAGGATCCAGGTGTAGTTAAGATCTCTGTTCTTTAAAGTGGATCCCATGAAAATCTCTAAATCATTTGTTAGCCTTCAGTGATATTGGGGGGGGGGTGGGCGAATGACTGTTTGAAATCTTTTAAAAACTAGTTTTTAAACTTCTTTCTTCTAAAAGGCTAAAGCAGCAACCCAATGTGATACATAAGCTCAGCCTGTGGGGGGGATGAAGGATTTTTTTTATATATAATTGTAACTTTAAAACATGTCTCTCATATTAAGAAACCTAATAAAACTGCACTTCTGTGTTAACAGGAGAATTCTACCTTTGGTCTTGCCCCACAATGCATCTGAGGTATGCACCAATAGCCTGCTGATCAGTTTATTTTAGGTAGTTGTATGGCTTCCGTTACAGTAGAGCACCTCACAGTCTTTAATGTTTTTGTCCTTACAACACTGCTGTGAGAGAGGGCAGTGCTCCTCTTATCATTTTGCAGATGTCACTAAGGCAGAGACACTGCCCAAGATCACAGAGGAAGTCTGTGGCAGAACAGGGTCAGAACTTGAACCCAGGTCTCCAAGTCCTAGGCTAGTGCCCTAAGTACTGGGCAATTCTTCCCCTTTAATGCCCCTACTCTTGTATGACTTACTGCTACAATGGCCCATGCTGGCCAGGCAACCCCTATTTCAATATCTGAAACAATGCTACGTGGTTATCAGAACGCAAATGTGAGGGTGGGGAAGGAATGAAAAATCAAACATAGGTTTCTTAATCTTCAAAAAGATACTTGCTCCTTTTGTCCAGGAGCATTGGTAATCTAAAGTAATCTGTTAATCTGCAGAACGAAGGGCTGCAGCAATACAAGCTTCTCAGTACCCCTCCATTAATGCATCTCAAACCTCACCTGGAGACACTGCCCCCAATAAGGACTGTTCACCGAACGCAAATATAAATTTCTTAATCCATTCAACTAGAGATCAAATATGGGATGGCTCTGGGGCGCCTTACTATAAATAACTATTGCCTTGAAACTGAGAACTGGCTGACTCTATGACTCTCTCCAAGGACCTTTCCACGCATGATGACAGACTGACACTAAAGGTGGAGATCATCTGGTTCTTGTAATCCTCCTTCATGTTAAATGTCAGTAGTGTTTCATCTGTATTGATCATCACCTCAGATGCAGTGTTCCTGCTTTATTGTGTAAATTTAGCTGGGTAGATTGGCATTTTAGTAAACCTGGGTGCCTGTCTCTTACTAAAGAAGAGTTATTACCATTTAGAACATCAAAACAAATTTCTTTTAAAGAAACACCCTTGACACCACTTTGCTTTCAATCTAATAACTGGAGCTGATGATGACTTAAAAAAAAAAACCTAACTAAATCCTAAAGCAAGGTCGAATAAAAGGTAAATAATTTGCACTTCTATTTGAGGATTTCAAAGCACTCTAAACATTCCTGAATTGAGAAGCATGCATTTGATCGATTGGGTACCATTCATATCTATTCGGAAACAAGGGAAAATAGTTTTATCTGGTTTCTTTATCTTAGAATAAGCATTCAAACTCTCTACTTCATGGATTTTTTCATTCTCTAAGAAGCATGACAGTCTGCCACTCCTTACTCTCTCTCTCACATGCTTGCATGCTCGCGCTCTCTCTCTCTGAATACTGTGTGCCCAGTAGAATCATAGAAGATTAGGGTTGGAAGAGACTTCAGGAGGTCACCTAGTCCAACCCCCTGCTCAAAGCGGGACCAACCTCAACTAAATTGCATGTGATTGAATTAGGCTGAATATCCATCCTTGTCCAGGAGATTCAGTTCAAGGTATGCTGCTGGTTTTTGAAAGAACTTGGTTTAATTATACCCATCACTTCTACAGAGTGATAATTAGACACCTGCCTTCACTAGCAAAATTAACAAAGATTTATTTGTGAGACAGGCCTATCCTGCAACATGATACAGAAACTCTCAATAGCTTGCAAGAGTAAAATTAAACTTACCTGACCACTACCTTGTACCTAGGGCATCTGTTTTTCTGGGTTTATTAATTTAATTGTGGGGGTGTTATTTTCAGCAATTTTTGAGTTCTGTAGTATCAGGGTTTTTTGGGGCTTTCTTTCGTAGTAAAATGAGAAGATTTCACTGGGCACGTCCCAAAATTTTTATCTAAATAGAATATTTAATTTTTATTATGAGTATAAAAATGATGTAATTTGTTTTTAAGCTCTGTATCCTTGTTAATGAGCCTCTGGTTTAGCATTGAGTGCGTTTGTTCCCTAGTGTGCTTTAATGTAATATTGTTTCAAACAGTACATCAAGATTGTAGCCTTGGTCATTCTAAACCCTAGTACTCATGTGGGGCCTTGCAGGGCAGGCACCTCCTCTCTTCCTTTAGCACATCTACTTCTGTTTTCTGTCACACTCCCTAGAGGGTCTCCAGCCCATTCTTCCTCCTTTTGGGTGCCCTGCCCCCACTTCACCTGTCTCTGCAAGTAGAGTTTTGCAGCATCCCATTTGGGTGGGGGCGGGGGGGTGAGAGAGAGAGACAGACACACTTAGAATCATAGAATATAAGGGTTGGAAGGGACCCCAGAAGGTCATCTAGTCCAACCTCCTGCTTGAAGCAGGACCAAATCCCAGTTAAATCATCCCAGCCAGGGCTTTGTCAAGCCTGACCTTAAAAACCTCTAAGGAAGGAGATTCTACCACCTCCCTAGGTAACGCATTCCAGTGTTTCACCACCCTCTTAGTGAAAAAGTTTTTCCTAATATCCAATCTAAACCTCCCCCACTGCAACTTGCCGGGCAGCCACTGGAGCTGCTGCCTTAACTGCAACCAGTGTTAAATTAAGAGTTGATTTGAGTGATGATGATGTGGTTCGGTTACAGCTGAAGACTGTCCCACTGCCTGTGTGGAAACAGCCAGAAACATCTTCCCTGGCAAGCCCTGGGCTAGCAGAATGAGATGCCTGGAAAAGTGATCCCAGTAAAATAGTTCTCTGTTTGCCATGGCTGTGCCCCTCCACTTTGCCACCGCCTCGGGGCTTGTGCTCAGCACTCCATGGCCATACTGAAGAACCAGTGCCTGTGTTTCATAATACTGTTTAATTCATTCTGTGAGAACAACTGGCATGTTCAGAAAGTAATCAGAAGCAAGGAACATCTCAGGAGAATCTGTAAAGCACTGTGAGATTAAAATCAGTGCAGTGAGGGTGAATGGCAAAACTGAGACATGCAAAAATATTTTTGCGAGGGCCATCACTAAGGCTCTGGTGGCAAGGGGTGAGAAGAACCAGACTTCTAGGGCAGAAATAAGTTTAACTTGCTTTCTTGACTATCTTGCTTATGGCCTCTGAAGTCCACTGGCTCTTCTGGGTTCACTTGAAATGCAGGATATTTATGATGTCCCGCAGCAGTGCATTTTGGAGCATCACTAGTCAGTGTGAAGCATCCACTCCAGAGCATCACGAGTGAAGGCAGAAAGTCTTTCAGAGGCTGTAGCGCTGTCAAAAAGGAAAGCTCAACATAAATTTCTGGCCAAGCCTGTAAGTGGAAACACAGATTTCTCTGCTCACCCAAGTTTTTTCTTTTTGCTGATATTCCTTGGGTTTGGCTGAGAGTGGTGTCTTGCCATCCCCTGTAAATGTTGGGAAGTTCAGAATTCTGTTGTCTGTTAGTCTGTATGACTGTTAGTCTGGTACTGGTGGCTGTATGCATTTGAATGATAATGAGATGTCAAACTGCATGAAATCTTGTTAGCCTCTTTGGCAAACCACTTTTTGATCACCTTCCCCTATTACCAGCAGGACAGTGGGGTGGGAGGAGGTATTGTTTCATATTCTCTGTGTGTATATAAAGTCTGCTGCAGTTTCCACGGTACACATCTGATGAAGTGAGCTGTAGCTCACGAAAGCTCATGCTCAAATAAATTGGTTAGTCTCTAAGGTGCCACAAGTACTCCTTTTCTTTTTGCAAATACAGACTAACACGGCTGTTCCTCTGAAACCGTCCCCAAGAGTGAATTCTTTTGGTGGCTTTGAGGCGGCGGGGGCGAAGAAAGGGGAAGGGGAGAATGGAGACTTGAATTACATACATGTTGGTATACTTGCGAGCATTCGGAATGGATACTGAAACAATGAGAGGCCAACCTAATTGTGTCAAATGAACTACATTTGTCCAAGCCATTCTCTGTTCTCCAGTGGGGCACCCTCCTCAATGGGGTACTGTATTTTCAATTGGCTAGGCACGTCCTTTTCAGGTCATATGTGTCTGGGGTACTTATGAGAAGGACTGAGATGTGGGCTAAAACACTCTGAGCTGATAAGCTAAAAAAAGTCCAGACCAGTCTTAGGTTGAGAGGCAAGCTTTGTTCATCTATACTGTAGCTGTTTCCATGCTTTGCAATACTAGCTTTGTGCCTGTCTTGTCCTGTCAACTAGTTGAAATTCATTTGTAATTATTGCGTGTTCTGTGGCTTTTTCCCTTTATTTTGTATGTATTCTATGCAAACAGATTTTTTTTCTATTAAAGATTACTGTAATTGGCTGTATAGAGTGTGATGCTGGGATGGCTGTCTGTTTCTTGCAAGGATGAAAATTGACTCCATCTTTTAAAGAAGGTGGCAGCAGAAATATAGCAATAGCTTGGCTACTTTGTCAAGGGAAAAATAGATAAATAGGTTTGGCATTCTGTCCTCTTCTTCCCCTCCTCCACCCGAATATCCCCATCTCTTCCTCCCCTGCCCCGTCCCCGAATGGTGCTGGGGAGAGATGGTCTAAGAGGTGGGCATGAGAGCTGAACTCCTGATGGACACAAGGCTTTCTTTAAAAGGAGATTTTTAACTCCGGGTTTTCTGTTAGCCCATAACCTTCTAACACGGTTTATTCTTGGTGAATTTCTATTAAACTCGACTGTTATAAATGCTGACTTCTGAAGAAGGTTATGAGAGAAAATGCTGCAATGGTTTTTTGTGTTTTGCATAAATCCAGGCTACTCAATAGACTTCTCATTGTTTTTTACTGCCTGAGTTAGTCAGGTAGCATCTTTAAAGCTCTGACGCATGGATGTTGAGGAATATATAAAAATGCATGTTATACTTGTGTGACTGGGATTCCAGGGGAGCCACACCAAGGTTACTTACTTAGGGCAAACTGCAAATAATGGGGCAGACAATCCCCAAAGCTGATGGTTGTTCCAGTACTTAGATCCACCAAGCTAGCTTCAAACAGCGTCTGTAATACCTTACTGATTACCCAGAAGCCAAAACACCATTCACTTAAAGCAACCCAGCCTTAGGCCTCCATCCAGACATCCAAGTCGGATATGATGAGGATTACTGAAAATCTTCTTCATCCTAGAAGAAAGTTCTACCAATCCCAAAGGATCAGACACATTACCTCCCAGTTTAGTTAATATTTCAGATCTTACGTGCTTGCAGCCAATTCTTATTAACTAAACTGAATTTAAAAAAAAAAAAGTATTGGTTAAAAGATCAGTATACATACAGACATGAGTACGGTTCTGAGATCAGATAGGTAGTAGAGATGATGAGCTTTGTAGTTGCAAAGAGTTCTTTCAGAATGAGTCCATGAGTTATAGTCCAATGTTCATATTCAGGGTGATCCAGATGGGACTGGAGATCTACAGTCCCATGACTAAGCCTCCCCTGCATAAAGCATCAAGCATATCTGAGATAAAAAGGATCAGGACCCAAGTCACCTTTATACAGTTCCAGGACTTCTCTTCACAGCTCAGAGTCCTGAGGTAAACAAAAAGAAAAGGAGTACTTGTGGCACCTTAGAGACTAACCAATTTATTTGAGCATAAGCTTTCGTGAGCTACAGCTCACTTCATCGGATGCATGAAGCTCACGAAAGCGTATGCTCAAATAAATTGGTTAGTCTCTAAGGTGCCACAAGTCCTCCTTTTCTTTTTGCGAATACAGACTAACACAGCTGCTACTCTGAAACCTGAGGTAAACAAAAGGCAATCATGGAGACTTTGAAGTAGACAGGTTTCCTAAGCATCACCAGTAATTAGCTACAGGGAGTAACATAAGGCAATTGCCTGTTTTCCACCATTCACAGGTGACTTGCTGTACGTTTCAAAGAGAGATGAATACAGCGATAGCACTATTGTTACAGTTCATTTAAATGTTAAAATCCCCTTTTTGATCTCTGAATTAACAGAATGCAGCATAGACAGGAACCCCCTTTGGTTACATGATTAACCTCTAACAAAATATATATATTATTTAAAATATGTCCCTAGAGGTTGAATTTGGGTCACTTATCCTGCAGGATGCTTAACCCTTTCTGGCCATGTGTCACAAGTTGCAATTTTTCAGATAATGTTTATTTTTCCCACCGTGTCTCTGGCACTGGATTACTTCACTAATGGCAATGGGCTGATCTATTCACAAACCACAAAGTAAATGTCTGAAACTGATTTCTTTCTCTCTCTCTCTCAATATACTGTGGCCCTGTTGTGATCAGAACTGGCTTAGTGCCTCAGTTTCCCATTGCATAATGAAGAGGGGAAAGGGAACTCTTTGCTAATGCTGCTTTATTGGTGGTGGTATGTAGTTTTCCCATTAATCATGTGAATGGGCCTAAAGGCTATATGGTATGAATAAAGAATCATAGAAATGTAGGGCTGGAAAGGACCTTGAGACCAGGCCCCTGCACTAAGGCATGACCAAGTAAATCTATTCTAGCCCATCCTTGACACATTTTGTTGAACCTGTTTTTAAAAATCTCCTCTAAAGGGATTCCACAACCTTTGGAAGCCCTTTGCACATCGTAACTAGAACTATGGTTAAAGAGTTTTTTTTTTTTTCCTAATATCTAACCTAAATCTTCCTTGCTGCAGATTAAGCCCATTACTTCTTGTCCTACCTTCAGTGGATATGAACGTTGATCATTGTCCGCTTTCCAACAGCCCCTGATATGTTTGAAGACTGTCATCAGGTTACCCCTCAGTCTCCTTTTCTCAAGACTAACCATACCCAGTTTTTTCAGGGTGGATTGATTTAAGTCCGCCATTTAAATCAAGTGAGAAGCCTTGATTGAAGTAATCGATTTGAATCAACTTCTACATTTGTACTTCTTGTTTTTCTCAAGAAAGGTGCATTCTCATTGGTTGATAGAACTATTAAAATGTGTTGATTTGCAAAGCTAAATAGAGATTTTACACTAGATTTGGTACTTAGGAGGGTACACTATAACTATATACATTTATTTAAGCAATTATGTAGCTTAATTTCAGAATTGTACGTTTTAGAAAATGGTGAATGATATAACATACTATTGCTTATTAATTTTTGCTCATGATTTACATTAACCTTCATTAGAATGGTAAATGGAATTTAATTAAACACATAACAAAACTTTTATTTAATAAAATCATTTTAAATGTGTTTGATACATAAGCTTCTCAACATTTAATAGTAAAATTCAGATTTAATTTTCAACAGGTTTATTTTAAAAAAAAAATTATTTTATTTTCCAAAAATCATGGTTTTGTTTTTTGTTTGTGTGGGGTGTGTGGTGTATACATTTTTGTTGTTTGTTTTTGGACCTTGCCTCATGTCACTTTTGTAGCTCTCCTCTTGACTCCAGTTTGTTCAGAACTGGACATAATACTCCTGCTGAGGCATCACCAGTACCAAGTAAAGCGTGACATTTCTCTCCCATGTTTTATATATGACACTCCTGCTAATACCCCCCACAATAATAGCCTTTTTTGCCATTGCACCATGTTGTTGACTCATATTCAATTTGTGATCCCCTATAGCCCCAACCGTACTGCCACCTACCCAGTTGTTCCCCATTTTGTATTTGTGCATTTGATTGTTGTTGAAGTGTGGTACTTTGCACTTGTCTTTATTGAATTTCATCTTGTTGATTTCAAACAAATTCTCCAATTTTCAAAGTTGTTTTGAATTCATGCCATTTCAGAAGTAACTGTGTAATAATAGAAGACAAATGGGGACGTGAGATTGTCAATTGACTGCATGCCTCCAAACCTGAGCTCTATTTCCACATCCCAGCTACTCTTGCATAAAGCTCCATAGTTATGTGCACTGCACGATGTAATACGTTTTTTGTTTTTTTTTTTGTCACTAGGTCCGCTCCCCTGATGTTGAGCGGGTGGAATGGCTGAACAAGGTGAGAAGGTGTTAATGGAGCTGTATCTGGAAAATATTTTTAGTGAACGGTCTCTACTCTGGAGTTGCCCCTTACCACGGACTTAAACATACAAATATAATAAAAGCAACACCTTGCTATTTTAGGGAGTGATCAGATTTAATGCCTCTGCTCAGGGCTGGCTCCAGGCACCAGCGAAGGAAGCCGGTGCCTGGGGCGGCCAACAGAAAGGGGCAGCACTCTGTCCGTGATTGGGGCGGCACGTCCGCGTCTTCAGCAGCAATTTGGCGGCGGGTCCTTCACTCCCTCTTTGTCAGCAGGTCCTGCTCTCCTCCCCCCCCCCCAATTTTTTTTGGGGCGGCAAAAAAGCAGGAGCCAGCCCTGCCTCTGCTTAAACCTTTGAGCACACGAAATCTGTGCAGATTCAGTCTGAGCTGAGTGCTTGTCTTGTTCATGAGGGCTGGGCCTTCTCTCCTGGCGAACATAAGAAACCCCTCCTGAAAACTCAGACTTCCAGTCTTCCTTCGTTAACCACTGCACTACAGATGCTGCTTAAAACCTAAATACCAGGAACGAACATGCTTGTGTAGCAGTAATTCATCTATGATCTTTCCTACCCCTGCTGCACACTGTCACCCTTTATTGCTGTCTCATCCAGTCTGAATTGCCAGCTCTTGTGGGAGGAGAACTGTCATGTTTGCTTGTTGAGTTAATAGGAACAGTTAGAAGTAGAACAAGGCCAAAATTTTCAGAAATTATTTTTATTTTATTTTTCTAGGTGCCTGATATGAGGCACCTCAAAGGGGCCAGATTCTCAGAAGATCAGTGTCCAGAAACTTCCGAGGCTGAAGTACTTTGTAAGGTGTCTCATGTTGGGCACCACCAATCTCTAATCGGGTGTGGAAGCTTTGCTCTGAAACCAAGCTCCTCGTTCAGCAAAATGACCTAGGTTAACAGCGTTACAGTTCCTGAGGTAACTGCACCTCTGACCCCTTTGTGGCCTCCTTGAGGCCACCCCACTTAGATGACAGCTAGAGGCCTGAGACCTTTCTCCAGTCAGAGTCCCACAGCTCCCTCCTTTTTAGACCAGGGATTTAGGTTGCGATTCCTCCTGCAATGCACAACAGGTTGGAATTTAACTTGGCATCTGTAGCTCTGGTCTCTCTCCGGGGCAATGACAGGGTTAATCAATGACCAGTCACCCTTCGTAAAGCAAAGTACAGTACTATACAGAACAAAAGCATTACAGAGAAAAATGTATCTTACAACAGTGAACAGCTTCTATGAAGACCTGAGTTCACCAGGGAGTCCCCCATCTTCCACACAGAGACCCTGATGGAGATACAGTGCTGCAAGGTCTGACCCCCTTGGTCATCGTGTCACACTTGAGCTTGGATGTGATCAGAGCCACACATTCCTCTTCCCACCCCCATTTCAGGGTGGTCACAGATTTTCAGTCCTTTGTTTGCCAGACTTCTCCAACCAGCTAAAAACAGTCTCTTTGGTGCACCCCTCCCACCTGCCTCAGGTGAAGCTTCTCCAGGCTGGCTACCTGCCTAGGGGTTTGCATTAATCTTCCCCAGTTCCCCAAATATAATCCCTAGTTCATAAAGATACAAAGAACATTTACAAAGTTGATAGGATAGTCTTACGGCTGTCATGTGTCCATTGTATCTGTCACAAACAGTATGTGTTAAATCTTTTTTTTAACCATCATCTCAGGAACTGGAATAAATCCTCTTGAAGGTGTGAATAAAAACTAGTTTTATTACAAAGTAGAGGGCCAATAGCCATATGTGCTGTGTAGCGTGGAGTTAAGTTTTTCTTTAACTGGATGCATCTTGTACAAAGAATCCACACTGTGTTTTTTGTGCTTTCTATAGGTCCTTGTGCAGGCCTGGCCGTACTTTGGGACAGTCCTGGAAAAAACGCTTAAAGAAAAGATTGAACCAAAGATCAGAGCCAAGAATGTGCACCTGAAAACATGTACCTTTACCAAAATTCACTTTGGAGAGAAGGTAGGTGAAGTCACCGGGAAGGGTTACAGACCAATCTTGTTCTGCTTTGCTCCAAAATCGCAGAGGGGGGGAAGGTGAATGTTGGGATTCTAGTGTACAGTTCCTTTATTTCTATAATACTAGAAAACTAACTGCATCAGTCCTAATCCAGCTACTATTGGAGTCATCCTGTCCTCAGTTTCCTTTGCTTTTAAATAAGCCCTTATTTAACCAAAAAGGAGGAAGACTGTATCTGGATTCGGAGGACACAATACCTTCCCAGTGACTGTAACCCTAGCCTGGCATAACTTATGACTAATGCTAGGCAGTAAAGGTGGCCCTCTTATCAGCATCCCTGTATGTCACCCCTTCATTAAAAGTTTAAAGAAGTTTCCTTATGATCCTTGAAATGTGGCATCGCTCATCTGGAACCAGGCTTGTCTGAGGCCATCAAGATTGCCCAGCAGGACTTGGACTCATGTACTGATCTTGCAGAATAGTAGAGGGAGCCAAGGGGTACTGCACTGTTGAGGCTCCCATGCTTCTAGATCTAGCTGTGCAACTCCTCTCAGATTTTGGAGAAAATCAAGGGTAAGAAAAGTGCGCCCAAAAAAACACCAACTTGTTTCACTTTTACAAGTTTGTGCTACATCTTCCTTTAAACTTTCCAATTCACTCACTATTTTAGACTATTAACAGGTAACTTTTTAATGAAAGAATGTACCTGGGTTGAATAAAGCAGGTAGAAGTCTTCAGTTGGCCCTAATTTAAAATATGTTAACTGTGCTATATCTTGTATGTGTCTCTCCTTCTTTCAGTGCCCTAAAATCAATGGAGTAAAGACTTATACTAAGGAAATTGATAGTAGACAAGTGATCCTGGACTTGCAAATAAGGTAATATTGAATTATTCATATCAAACTCTCTTAACTTGCTGCCCTTCAAGCAGTTACATAGGAATATAGCAAGTGCTCCAGTGGATCAGACCTGAGATCCATCCAGTCTGGTATTCTGTATGATGGTGTCCAGTGCACGATGCTTCAGAAGAAAGTACGAACCGTGCAATAGGCAGGTGTGGGATAGTCTGGCCCCCACAGTAGGTCTCCTCCTGGCTTATGCTAGGTAGAGATTGGCTTACTCCCTGAAGCATGAAGCTTAATATCCCATCCATAGAACTTTTTGTTGTTTTTTAATTATAACATTGCTGGATATTCTTGATGTCCATAAAAATATCCAATTCCTCTTTGAATCTTTTAAAATTCTTGTCCTCAATGACATCCTTTGGCTGTGAGTTTCACAGTTTAATCATGCTATGTAGGAAAAAATATTTCTTTTTGATTGGCTTTGAATTCCCCCCCGCCCCCCCCCTTGGAGTGTCCCCTTGTTCTTGTGTTATGAGATGGAGGGGAGGGGGGAACTGAAGTTCCTAATCCACCATCTCTGTACCATTCATTATTCTATTCATCCCCTTTTTAAGGAAAACAATTCCAGTCTTTTCAGTCTCTCTTCATATGAGTCTTTCCAGGCCCTGGATTATTCTCATCTTCCTTATTCTCCTCCCCTCTAGTTCTGCAATATCACTTTTGAAATGAGGTGATTGGTATTCCAGATGAGGCTGCTCTATTGATTTGATTTGCCTATAGGAAGGCATTGTAACAATATTGTTCATCACCCATTCCTTATGCAACACAACATCTTGCTTTTTTTAACCTCAACCGCATACTGAGCAGAGGATCATCCATAGAGCTTTTTTAAATACAGGGACAACATTTTCTACCCTTCAGTCCTAGAGTGGCAATTTTTAATGATTTTTTTTTGTTTTGTTTTTGTTAGCAGCTCAAACACTTCATACTTAAGCTCCTTTCTCAGTTACATTGAAGGGGTAGGATCATAGAGGAAAATGTTTTCTTGTGAATGCCTACAGTTTTGAAACTTCCGAAGGGTGATAGTCCCCTAATGAAAGCTGCTTTCCTGCATGGTAATGCCACAACAGCAGTGTGCACCAAAGAACATGTAGTGATGTGGACAGTAGCATCACTCAAACAAGAACTGCGTCTGCCTTTACATTGTGTGTCTGTGGAAAACCTCACCAAAATTAACAGGAAATGTGCATCTCCCTTAGCAAACTGTAAAATTCCATGCTGTTTACTCTTATACCAAGACTGGCAATGTTACAACATGCTCTCTGATGTAACAATTGTAGAATTCCCTCTGTTACAGTCAGACCATTTTGAGGACATTTAGCAAGTCTGTGTTCATGTGTTTGTGTATCACGCCTTGCACAGTAAGGTCATTACCCTGCAGAGCCTTAAAGGCAGGCAGGAATTTCTGCTGCTTACATCACACCTCCCTTTCCTGCGGCTCTTAAGCCTCCCTTCCCTGCTCCATCTGGATCCTCCCACTCATGCAGTTGTGTTTTTTTAGATATGCACCTTTATCCTGGAACAGTCTCCCTCTTGTGCCCTAGTTGGCCACTCCACTCCTTATCCAGGTCCCTCTTGAAGACCTGCTTCTTCCATGAAACCTTTCAGCATTGCTGAACTATGGTCTTATGCCATCATATTGACCAAAACATAACTGAACTGTCATGGGATCATCCAGCATATCTTGTCTATTCAGGCTTGTCTTGTGTCTCTTGTATGTCCTGGACAGTGCTGTGCACCCAACTGTTCTAAAAATAAGTAATATATTGGCTTTTGTTTCTGCAAACCAGCTGTCTATTGGATTGGTTGGACAGTCGCTTCAGGAACTAATGCACGTGGTAGCGATGAGAAACAGCACAATAAGCTAGGGTGGGTTTTGCCCCTTGACTGTGTTTCCCCAGGATGCAGAAGAAAAGCTACGAAAATGGGTGTGCTTGGATATTGCTGAGAGGTAGACTTCCATTGTAAATAGGGTAGTCTCTGCTAGGATGGAACGTGCAATCATCCTCATGTCTTACTGAAGTTATTTGTGAGTTCATCTCTTTAAATTAAGAGAATTGTCCTGGTGAAGGGTGGATTCAGGTGGATAAAAAAGCCAGCCTATCCAGTTATGCACCCCAAAGAATGCGGATGATAGACGCTGCTATTGTTACCTATGAACTCGGACTAGCTTGGTAATTCCCTGCACTGTCAGAGCTGGTAATAAAAAGGAGAGACCTGCTTGAACTGTGCTAGCTTCTCCATTATCTTCCAATGTGAAAAAGTGCAGCAGCTTACACTAAGTCTGAATCTGACCCACTGACTCTAAACATAAAATTGATTAAAGAAGTCAGATTACACCTAATCTTAGCATGGTGGGGTGTGTGTGTGTGGGATTTCTCGTGTCTGTTCATAAGATGGTAGTGGCTGTTGGTCAGACAGGAAATTTGGCTCAGTGTCTATTCAAGATTCAGCCGGTGCTCTAAGATGGAGTTGTGTGCTACAGGCCTAGTTAGATCAATGGTGTCAAGGTTCCTTCCCCACTCTGAACTCTAGGGTACAGATGTGGGGACCTGCATGAAAGACCCACTAAGCTTATTCTTACCAGCTTAGGTTAAAAACTTCCCCAAGGTACAAACTTTGCCTTGTCCTTGAACCGTATGCTGCCACCATCAAGCGTGTTAAACAAAACAGGGAAAGAGCCCACTTGGAGACGTCTTCCCCCAAATTATTCCCCGAAGCCCTACGCCCCCTTTCCTGGGGAAGGCTTGATAAAAATTCTCACCAATTTGTACAGGTGAACACAGACCCAAACCTTTGGATCTTAAGAACAATGAAAAATCAATAAGGTTCTTAAAAGAAGAATTTTAATTGAAGAGAAGGTAAAAGAATCACCTCTGTAAAATCAGGATGGTAAATACCTTACAGGGTAATCAGATTCAAAACATAGAGAATCCCTCTGGGTAAAACCTTAAGTTACAAAAAGACACAAAAACAGGAATATACATTCCATTCAGCACAGCTTATTTTACCAGCCATTAAACAAACGGAAATCTAATGCATTTCTAGCTAGATTACTTACTAACTAACAGGTTTCAGAGTAGCAGCTGTGTTAGTCTGTATTCGTAAAAAGAAAAGGAGTACTAGTGGCACCTTACAGACTAACCAATTTATTTGAGCATAAGCTTTCGTGAGCTACAGCTCACTTCATGAGCTGTAGCTCACGAAAGCTTATGCTCAGATAAATTGGTTAGTCTGTAAGGTGCCACTAGTACTCCTTTTCTTTTTACTAACTAACAGAAGTTCTGAGACTGCATTCCTGATCTGTTCCCGGCAAAAGCATCACACAGACAGACAAACCCTTTGTCCCCCCCCAAAGGGTTTTGCCTCTGGCCAGGAGGGATACAGAACTGTATACAGAAAGGTGGTTACCCTTCTCTTCCCTTTATATTTGACAAATGGGTACCTACCTTTTCACTGATGTCAGACTTGGGAACAGACCCAAGTGAAAATAAGCAGGAACCACATGTATTTTGCCAATAAATATATGCAGATATTGGGTCTGTTTTAAGATTTAGCCATCAGCTGTGCTTGTAAGCTGACAAATTCTGTTTGCTTGGTGAGAGTTGTCCTTCAGTGATATCTTCTGCCCGTTCACACATGTCACTCCTCTGAACTATAGTAGCATCAGTAACCCCTGAGCTTCCCATCTCTGGGTGAGGAGGTGTTAATCAGTTTGGTCCAGGTAGTGACAGACTCCTGGCCATATCCCTCCCTGTACCTAAACTAGTGCCATGGAGAGACTGCTATAGAACACCATTTAAACATGCAGTGGAGCAGAGTCTGCTCTGGCTGGCCTTTTCATAGCCGGGAGCCCCTCATTCAGTAAAACTACATCCGTTCCTCTGCCTTTGCTTGCAGACCCTGGCCCTCTCTCAGAACTAGAAAATAATCCAATTGTGGAAGATTTTAGCTTCAGTCTTTCTCTTCTTTGGGGTCATGCAGTGAAGAGTTCTAGTCAGAACATGTGCATGTCATGGTGAAGTGTGTTGGTGTCTGGTTTTTCCTGTTCACGTATCTCAAGCAACTGAACCTGTGTCACTCAAACGTTCTTCAAACTCGAGATCACGTGTGGGGAGAATTCTTCCTCAAAGGAATTCTATTCCAAATAGAAATGGAGACTGAGAGGGAGATGGAACTTGGCCTTAACTCTAGCACTCGTAGTTGTGGAGGCAAGATGTCCATGCACGTGATACTGCAGCTAGCAGAGGAAGTGCCCTTCAGATTGGGACATGAGTAAAGCTCATGTACCTAATATACAGAATTGAATTTATATTTGTTCAGTTGGGCATTGCTCGTTAGTGGTAGTTCCCTACAGCTGTTTTTTCTCCAGTTAAATTACTTTCCTCTCATGTTTCCTTTTGGTCAATGACACTTGGTACACCTATGACTATTTTAAACAATTCCATCACACTTATAATAGAAGGTGAAATAAAATTAAGACGTCAGCAGTCCGAAGAGGTTACTAATAAAAGGGTAGCGTGTTTGTTTATTTAACGGTTATCAGTCTGTAGGTAATGCTATGGTAGTCTGATATCCCTCCCCCTCTAGTTCTGGGTTAAAGTGACTGATCAGAAATGATATGTTTTTGCTGTCAATCTGTTTGCTCTTTAGACTTCAAACCCAGGCCTTTGAAAAGGGGATGTGTGTGTTTGTGTGTGGACCCTTACACCCATGCAGACTTCAGTCAAGTCATAGGAACTCTGCATGGGCATAAGGCTTTGGGAACTCTTTTCTTTCAGGTCTCAGTACTGGACAGTTATCATTCATCTCCATTAGTCATTTGGCCTAATAGCAGGGTTACTAACAGGTAAGTAGTAGTAGGTGTTAAAGAATGAGTGACTCCAAATTTAAAAATAAACATGACTCCTTTATCTTGGCATTTGTTAACTTGAGCTGCAGGAAATCATTATCCAGTGACATCATTCCTTTTCCCTTAAAAATTGCTCAGGCCCTGCCATCGGTTATTAAGATGCTTTGTGTCTAGGTAGCATCCAAAGATCTTGAAGCATCCTGTAAACACTAATGAATTTTGGCTGCACAGCATCCCTGTGAGGGAGGATTATTGTCCCCATTTTACACACGGGGCAGCTAGGGTACCGAGACACTGCCTTGGCCAGCGTCCCACAACAATCCATGGCAGAACTGGCCGTCGAAGCAGTTTCCTGACTCCTAGCCTGGGTGGGGAAGGACTTTTTGTCTTAGCTGTTGCTTCCACCTCTTCTTAGTAAAGTTTAATAAGCATCACTTTGGGATGGTTTACCTTTAAGGAAGAAAACTCTCAGTGACGTGTATGCTTAGCAGACTACAAGTGTGACCCATAACTAAATTTCTGGTCTCCATATTACTCATAATTACCAAGGGAAACAACAGATGCTTGAAGAATGTTGCTCAAATTAAGTCTGTTAATAATAGCTTGCGTTTACATAGCATCAGAGTATCACAAGGCGTTTGATAGACACTAATTATTTCTTATCATGTTCTTGAGACATAAATACAACCCTTTTTCCAGGTGGGGAAACTGAGTCACAGAACTTGTGACTTGCCCACAGGTCATGCATGAAATCTTTGGCAGAGCCAGGAATGGAACCCAAAGGTCCTCTTTCCCAATCCTCTGCTCTGCCCATCAAACCACACTGCCTAAATGTTCAGATTTAAAATGTCAAAGCAAATCTTAAAATACTTTAAGCTGTGGTCAATCTTAGAACAGCTCAAGCGATTTTAAGAAGAAACGTTAGGTAAAATCACTACTTGCTCTTTTTGAGTTACATACAAAGTGTTTTTGTTTTCCCATCATTTATCCAGTTCAAAAGCTAGATGTATGGATACCATTTGTTCATTGCAAAATAGTACAGCATTCAAACTACATTTAGGGAGGAATCTGGTTTCTGCAGGTGGTCAGAAGATGCAAACTTCTTCCAGGGAGCACCTAACAATGTCAGAACTGAGGAAAAAACCTGACTTGGCTCCCAAAACACTGAGTTAGATTCTCTAAACTGATAAAATCTTTCAAAACAAAAGGAACTTTTCAAGTGCAGCCACTTTATATCCTGTAGCTGCTTTGCTTCAGGATAATCGTTCAGTTGTTTTAAGAAACTGCAAAACTAACTATCGACTGTACCCATTAGAAACAAAGTCTATTAGAAAGGTGTTTATAGCAGTGCGAAGTGTTTCTCTGAGAGGAAGGATATTCATATGGAAAGAATGTTGAAGGCCTTGTAATCTTCTAGCAAAGGATGTATAGAGTCCTTGGTTGCATTAAACCCTTCTGTGATGAAATAATCAGAAGGGAAATTATTCTGTGGGTTCTCTTGTTCACACACCTGCTTGTGATTCAGTCTTCTGCAGCCATAGGGTTGTAGGTGTATGATAAATACAAGTGCAGTGAACTCATCTGATTGCTGGAAGAGAGGAGTGGGGTGGGTGGGCAGGCGAGTGGGGTGGGGTGGGGGTTTTGTTTTTATCCCCCGCACCCCACCACCACAGTACCTGTCAATAGACACTATGTTCATGCAAGAATTTAAAAGGAAATTGAGAAAGCGTTTTATTTATTTTTTTGCAGCACAGTATGGATAAACCACTACCCTGAAGAGCTTCCAGTCTTGCTTCTCACACATGACCGGTCAAGCAAAAGAGTAGACAGGGTTTGGGAGAGGTAGGATGGGGATCAGAGCAGTAAGAATTATTCAGCTAATGCCTAAAGCTGCATGTGAGCGAGCAAACATGTAATCTGTTACTAACTGAACAAATCAGTTTTGACACCGAGCAGGATATGACAGACTCAATTCCTCCAAAACACAGGAAGAGATGCACGTGTATGCAGAGAGGAAATATATCATGTAAACTATAGAGCAACTGTGACAGACACTAGTTCCAGTAAGTGACGAACTAATAGTAAGAGTGAAGTTTATATACAATGAATGAATCTTCTTTAGCGCTGGAATGGGCTGCTGCTTCATTTCTAAATAGTGCAACTGATGGATTGTAGGGAATAGAGCTGATAGAAAAATGCAGATTTTCATGAAAAACTTATTAGAAATTTTTACGGTGAAATGTAGACTGCATGAAATCTTTCAAAAAGTCTAGGAGCTGGTTTAAAGACTTCCTTGCAATAGATTTTGTAATTGTCAATTTTTTGACAAACTCTACTAAGGAGAATGTGCTTTCACCTGAACGCCCAATGTGGTATGTTCTTCTTTCACTCCAGAAATGAAAAGCCTACCAATAGAATATCTTAAAACTAGCCTGTTCCAGTTCAGGGCAGCTGCTCCTGTATTTCCTCTTAGTGGTCCAACAAGTCTTAGGGTTCCAGCTCCCCATCTGTAGCCTCTCTTGGAGACGCATCTCACTGCCTTCTGACTACGATATGTCCAGACTGTACAGTTCCTTGCCTTCACTGTGTATTTCACAGCAGAGGCAGTCTGCTTAAACAAACTTTGCTCATAGATTTGAAGGCCAGAAGGGACCATTATGATCATCAAGTCTGACCACCTGCACACTGCAGGCCACAGAACCTTCTCCACCCGCTCCTGTAATAGACCCCTCTAACATCTGGCTGAGTTACTGAAGTCCTCAAACCATGATTTAAAGACTTCAAGTTACAGAGAATCTACCTTCTTCCTTTCTCTTCAGAGACTGATAATGGAGTGATTGCTACAGCTATAAGTTACCACACCGTTCTTTCTAAGCAAGCCTACTTTTTATTCTTAAGGTAAAAACCATTACCGAGAAGGCCTACTAAAACAATAAACGCACCTACGTGCATGCTAATAAGATTACCGGGCATCACCCCACCAAAGGAGTTTCTTTGCAGTTACAAGTTCATCGAGCTTCAGCTCAGAACAAGCACACACTCTTATTAGGCCTCTGTAGGCCTAGTCCTTCCAATCCTTCCCTAAGGATTGGGGCCCTCCATGGACCTGTCTGTTTGCTGGATCAGAAGGTGCTGGGCCAGTTTAAACATAAGCTATTTAACAAAAAGTCTTTTCTTTGTCCATTAGGTCTTTGGAGAATCCAGTTTGAAGTAATATATATGAATCTCTCCGGGGGTGATGGCTTCAAAGATTGGTAAGGAGGAAGTTCATTAGCATCCGCCCTCCCTACTAGAGAAGATACAATTCCATTTTTAATACCATGTACCCTGAAGGTATTAAACCTTAACTCAATAAGGGTTCATTGAACTGAATTACCTTGTGGAATTAAGGTATGTTCAGGAAATTCCAGTATCGTGCCAGTCTGTCAGGCATCCCTTTTAGTTTCCCAGTGTGATGCTACCATTATTCAGAGCCTGTGAATAACAGTAGCATTACCACAAAGGCCGTACAATTTATCCTTGTGCTGTCCTATTCAATATGCGGAGAATTGTTCTTTAACAACGCATAATTAATCCATGGCACTCATTACCTCCAAGCTATTAGACCAAGATTTGAGACAGAATTAGGCATTCATATGGATAAGATTAAAATAGGGGTTTTTGGAGGGCTATCAACCCTCCTGCTTCAGGGAATAAACCAACCTTTGAGGGAGATTGGGAAGAAACTCCCCATTTGGGCAAGACATTCCATAACTCTCCCTACTAGAGTTTGTTGCACTGTCCTCTGAAGCATATGGTACTGGCCATTGTCAGACAGGGGAGTGGGTGAGGTGGACCTCTGATCTGACTTGGCATGGCAGTTCCTACGTAATATTGATTTAGAACCGCCTAAACGATGATGATCTGATGGTACAGATCGCACTGAATAGTTCACAAGAGAACTTTTGTCATACAAATCTCTGTCAGGAAAGAATATTCTGAGAGAATATTAAACACGGTTCTGCAGCTAAGTGGTTGCTAGAAATAAAAGGTATTAATGACTGTTTGGAAGAGTTTCTGATTCTGCAGAAAGACCAGGGATTTTTATAAACCAAAATAGTGTCTTCTGCATCACATACTAGTCATAACTGCCTTCTAAATTCCTAGTTTGTTTATTGCAAACTTGGGGGCTCACTTCAAGCCTTCCTCTGGGCTCTTTAGTCAGACAACTCCCTGTGAAGTCAGTGGGAGCTCTGCCTGAGCAAGGATTGCAAAATAGAGCCCAAAGTTTATTTGTAGAAATGCATCACTTTACCAGAAAACTAAGAATTTTTTTAAAATGTGATTATCACTCAAGATTAACCAGTATTACCTTACAAGGTATACTGAAAATTGACATGCAAAATTGCACTGCTACAACATTTAAGCTTTCAATTTTTATAGTAGAAACCTCTTAATCTGGTAGATGTTTCTCTCTTCCTCCACCCTCCTTCCCCAGGTAAATACATTGCATGGAATTTTGTTTGGTTTATTTTTCAGATCTCATCAGGATTTAAATTGGCTGTGGGCTTTCATCTTGGGGGTGTATAAATCCAAAAAATAATTCTTTATCTAGAGCCTGTAGTGTCTTGTGAATTTGCCAAAGATTATTAAAATCTGGGACTTACTCCTCAGATGTCGTGGTTGGGGTTGTTTTTTGTTTGTTTTTTAAATATCCGGCAAAACGGAATCTTTGTAGCATACTTGAAAACCACTCTGCGCAAGGCAGCCATGTTTTAAAAATCAAGAAGTTGTAGTCTTATAGTGAACAGTATTAAAAATAGGTTATTTTCAGGGGTTATTGTCAACTTCCAAAACTATTGTACTCCACGTGAATTTTATTCTGGGTCTGATACTCTCAATGGTAACTGCCCAATAATTGACCTATTGTCTTATGGGTCCGCCTCAAGGCCACTGGGTTCTCTTTAAGGTTGATTTTTTTTTTTTTTTTTTTTTGCCCCTGTATTAGGCATCTCTGGCCCAGCCTGCTGTGATGACCTGAAAGGTGTGACATGAGCCAAGAGAAGTGAAATAGTGTATTAGGCTGTGATTGTGACTTCAGTGAGACTCTGCATGGGCACAGGAGTCTGTTCTCATGGCTTCTGGTGCAGGATCAGAGTCTTAGCAGGGGCTGTGAGAGAGCACCATGCTATTTCTTTACTCCCTTGTACCCCAATAACCCTCCTTATTCCCTTAGTAGAAATGAGCGCACACTGTCGTCTCCAGGCCTAAGGGTGGGGAATTAAGCTTGAAATAAAAATGCTGCTCCATATTGCTGCTATGCTAGCATCCCCAGTTGATATTTAGGTTTATAATAAATTAAAAATTCCCACCTTTTTTGTTTAAGGAATTTAGCCGCTGCTTCTCAGCAGCGTGTGCACGCTCATCCAGTTCTGCAATATTACATTAGGGTTGATATGCTCATTTCCCTTGTCTTCTTTACAGCTCCATTTTGTTCAAGTGTGGGTATTGCAAACACTGGAATAACATGAGAACTTTCTCTCAGTTATATAGGGGACTGCGAGATTCACATGGAAGTATCAAAGTTTAAAGGAGGAGTGAAAGGAATACAGGTGGGTATAATGCAGATGTTCATGTGATGCTGTATTTTATATTGAGGCAGCGTGGCTCTGTGGTTAGGGCATCAGACTGGGGATCAGGAGACCTGGGTTTTATTTCTGATGCTGCCACTGGCCTGCTGGGTGACCTTTGACAAGTTACTTCACTGCCTTGTGGTTCCATTTTCCCACGTGTAAAATGTCTCCTCTGGAAGCACTTAGTGCTTTCTGTCTGAAAATCTCAATCGCATAGTGAGATGATATTAAACCTCTTGGAACTTCACAGTTACTGTGGAGAGAGAAGATCCTGTGCTACTTGAATTAATGGAGTTATTCTGAGGCTTGGATTTTCAAAGGAGCATAGCAACTTCCTTCAACCTGTTTGAAAATCTCCGCTTTTGCCATTAGCGGTTATGTGATCTCAGACACACAGGGGAGAAGTGCTGATTCTGTCTAGTAAAGGGCAGTGGTGCCCACATATAGTTAATCCCAGTATTACTGGGGTAGATTTAAATCAATTTTTAGGCTCCAAATTTAAACTTTGTGGAAACAAGATTCTACAAAATGGCAGGGGTAAAATTCTCAAAAGCACCCAAGCCCCATTTTCAGAAGTGACCTAAACACTTGGGAACCTGAGTTTCAGTCACTTCTGAAAATGGGGTTGGGGTCCGAAGTCACTTTGATACATTTTTTAAAAGCACTTAAGATAGTTTAGAAATGTTTTGATGTTTGTGGTTTGTGTTTAAAATGCCAGTGAAAAGCGTTTCATTTTGGATTTCCTCTCAACATAACTTGTTACAAACTAAGTAGATGATGTTCCAGCCCAAGCTTACCACCGAAGTTAGAGAAGATAAGTGCTCTGTGAATTCATTGCTCAGATAAGAGACGGTGTAGGACCCTGGCAATAAAGAATGGGTTTTGAGAAGCGTATCCTATGATACTGGGTATCGATGTTAGGGCCAGAACTCTGGAGTACTATGTCCCGTTTGTGTGCTTTGACCACACATCTCTGTAAATGAGGCAGCAGTTCAGGTTCATCCTGGCCGTTGCCTTCAGACTAAAGTTTCCCTCTGTTCTCTTCACAGTTATATGGAACATTACGGGTGATACTGGAACCTCTTATCACAGATGTGCCTTTCTTTGGAGCCTTGACAATGTGTTTTGTTCAAAAACCGGTAAGTCTGTAGTGAATCCCATTCTGCAGCCTGATTGACTCTGGATCTTTGCTCATATGATAGTGAGGGCCAATTTGCCTTTTAAACATCTGTCTGTAATAGCTTGGTTACTTCCCTGCCTGATATGTAATACTTAAATAGAATTTTGAACAATAATGTGATTTTTAAAAATGAGGAATGTTACTCTTTTTAGAGATCTAGATAATATAATGAACAATGTTCTTCTGCATTTTGTTCTCCTGCAGTGTTGCATGCCAAGTTAGTCTTTAGCTTCTATGAATGCACAGACTCCCTAGTGACTGTGGTAGATAGTCTGTCCATATGCCTTTATTGCAAGACCATTGACCGATTACTAATACAGTTAATAAATGCAGCCAGCTTAGGTGCCAGTCTGTGTTCTCCTTGCATTGAAGGCCTAATTGTGTAACCTTGTGAATGCCACCTGCTGTGAATTAAATCCCAACACACCCAAATGAGGAGCATCTTTCTCTTTCTAGTGACAGCTTATAACATGACTCACTTATTTTTTTTTAAATGTATTTCTGGATAGAGTTGTGTGGATTTTTTTATTTTTGCTCAAGTGTAAAGGTAATTAGAGACCAAATGCACACAGTATGTGGGTCACACTTATAAATCCTTCCATGAAGCATTGCCCTTTGGTTGGCATTAGCTATAATGAAGATACTTCCAGTTTCCAGTGACTGTAGCACAGTATAAGACTAGAGAAAATTCTCCTGCTACCCCCACACAACACCACTGAATTCAGTGTGCTGCATGGTTGCAACAGCAGAATTTTGATCATTGTGTATTTTTGGATTATAAGGATTCATGGTACATACTGTGGGAATATCCAGTGGTCTCTGGTGTAGGCTAAGAAGAACATAGCTGTGGGGAGGAGGCTAGATGTGGAGCAGATTATTGACTTCTGGGGAGTGGATTTCTGATCTGCATTAAAATTTAAAGAAATTTTTGCTACTGTGTGCCTCTGTTGTAGTCACAAACTTATCATAGTATCTGCTTTAGTCCATAAGTGACTGTATAGGTTGGCCATGTTGTTGGAGAGGGTATACTAAGACACCAGTGTAATTTACCAACATTAAAATATTTCTGGCAATACAACTAATATGGTACATAACTAAGAAATGATCAGCCCCAGCAATCTACTACTTGCATGAGATGGCAACTGGTCCTGGGCTCTGAGTAACTCTGGCAACAGTTCAGCAAGACAGAAATGGTGCTGGACGTATCGCCAATGGCGAGACTGAAGGCAAAACATAAAATCCAGTAAGAGGCATAAGTCGTGCATAGGCAGGAGGGAAATCCCATGGAGTAGTAGAGTGAAGCAAAAATGAAATCCACTCTTTTGCTGAAAAGCCCGGTATTACTAAAGATCCTTGCCTTAATCACCTGGATTAGTGCATAGATGATGTCATTGCCTCAAAGAACTTAGTTTTCAGGGCAAGATCCTCAGCTGGTGTAAACTGAAGTTAGTGGAGCTACGCAGTTTACATGAGCTGGGGATCTTACCCTTGGAGTAGAGGCTAAATAGAGGAAACCTCTATAGGCTAGTAAAATGCAAGTTTAAAAATTAGAAATGGAGTCTTCTAGCTCTGGGGATTTTGTTTGTTTCAAACAAAGGAAAGGTACAAAGGAAGATGGTGGCGGGAAGGGTGTGTGTAAGAAAACAGGACAGTGGAAGGTAAGGTGGACTGCATGACATGTAGGCAGTGGTAGACTTTTCTATTTCAAATAGATTCCAAACTGTCGGAAAAGTTAACTGTATCACTAGCAGTACAGCAGAGGGACATGATAAATGTCGCATTTATGATCCAAGAAGGGGAGAAGGTAGCAGCAGTTATTGAGGATGAACTGCAAACATTCACTTCAAACACCTGTAAATCTTTTGCTGTAATCCGTATGAGGGAGAAGAACGTAGTCACGTCTCAAACAAAACCAGCTGCTCTGGTCTAGTCTGAGCTTGTATGAAGATCCATGAAACTCCAGTCCTCTCTGGACTCACTGTAAAACCTTTTTTCAAAGGCCTTTCCAGAGAGGTGGTTCCAGAGAGTTATTGCACTGAGCAATCAGTCTTGCTACTCTGGATTGAGCGTTTGGGTTCCCTTTAGCACTTCAGCTCATATGTGACTTTGCTGGGTCACTCTAGCCACCCAGGAATGTGCTTTCTGAACACATCTCTTGTTCAAGCTGACCTAATGGCATGGCGCAGTTGGAGAATGGCCTCAAACTGAGGTGTTCTCTGGGGGTGGCCGGGATGGGGGGGACACACTTGATTCCTTAGTAAACATCTAGCAAAGGAAGTGTGCAAAGTCCCTGATAGCTCCCTTCAGAAGGATATGAGCAAAGTCAGAAGACACGAGCCAGTTGAGGACGCCTTCCTGATGGCTGTGATGCCTAGCTAATCTGTGGGGATGGAATTCGTGGTGATGGTGGGGTGTAGTAATGTGGCTTTATCAGGATGAGTTTGAGATGGTCACATGACTCACTACAGCTTCACCACTTACAAGTAATCCTTGCTCATTTGGGATGACTTGCATAAAACCTTGATACCACGCTGCCCAATTCATGTTCTGTAGCTGCCACATCTATATTTAAGGCACTGCTAAAACAGTTTGAGTGTCTTCAAAAACATTGGGCCATATTTCCAGTGTCTCTCAGTTAGCTAGCCTGTTGTTAGGGCTGTCCTCTTTAAATCCTTCTGCATGTAAAGCCCATTGCCTTAGTTGGATCTGGTCCCACATAAACAGCTCTTCTAGCTATCCCAGTAGGAAAGGAATTCTATGTTTGTGACTCAGCAGAGCCATGAAGTAGTGGATTTTAAAGCTGTGACATTTTTTTTAATGTATAGAAAAACTGTTACTGTCACAGGGCAGAATCACTTTGGGGCACAGAAGAAGGAAACAATACTCTGACATCTTGAAGGTGTTTTTTAAAATGATGGCTCTCTGAAGTTGCTGGGTTGTTGGAATATGTCCTATGGGAAGTCAGCAGGTGATCAATTAACTTATCGCTTGGCTCCATGGCAATCTCCTCCATTTGTGATTAGAAATATAAACACCACACAAGTTTGGATGGACTACACATCCTTGTGCTTCAGGGCATGAGGTAATTAGGAAGGCACTTCCTGGATGCGTGGATTGCCCCCCAGTTCTCCACTACAGGATTGCTTGCATCTGTGTGTGAAGCACTTGGTAATGGCTGCTCTCAGGTGGGACACTGAACTGACCAGTTTGCTGCTCTGATACCAGATGGCAATTTCTATGTTCCTAAGTCTTTGGAGGATAAGACCCAAAGAAACACTGACTCCATGGAGGTCTTGGCAGCTCAAATAAAGGAGGAAATGTCTCATTCTCAGCCATTGTTTTTTTAGGTGTAAACATAATCCAGTTGGTTTTCTTTAACTAGCTGGATATGTCTTGTTTTTTAGGCTCATTAATCATTTGTTGCAAATTCATTAACATGGTTCAGTTTGGTGTGTGTGTGTGGTTTTTCTCCCCCCCTGCTTACTGTAGCACTTGGAAGTCAATTGGGCAGGCCTGACCAACCTCCTAGATGCCCCAGGAATTAGGTGAGTGTTCACTTTTTTCTTCTTTTTTTTCTCCCCCTTTAAAAAACAAACAGGCGGGGTGGGAGGTGGAGGGGGAATGGTCTAGAAATGAACCCCTTTCTCTAGAAACTGAGCCAAGGATTTTCAAGAACTATGTATCATAGGGGTTTATACTGTTGTCCATAACAATAGTATCTGTAAAATCTAAACTCAAACTCTATTGCAGGCATCAGAATTGCTTTTCTACTATTTCATCACACTTGAGGCTCACGATGGAAGTATTATGGCTAGCCATCTCTCTTGTGCCAAGTCACAAAAGACACTGAGGCCATAACAAGGCCTACATTTAAAAAGCTGGCCTTCCTTTCTGCACCGCAAAAATGATTTTGCATTGATAGTTTATAAGGACAGATATCCAGAGTTAAAGGATTTGCATACTGTATTTTGAGGTGAACAAATATAAGCCACCTATCCTGGGCTTTGTGTACTCTATTGTAGTTTTCTTAATCATGGAATCTATTTTTAAATTAACAACAAAATGGCAGAAATTCCCCTGCTTTTCCCACAATGGGTTATTGACTCTTCAGATTCCCAAAAGAAACACAACAAAGTTGCCCCAGCCCTTCTCAAATACCGATTTGGTTGATTGTTTATACTTAAGTTACACAGTGAATGTGCACATCTCTCTATTTGGCTCCACTACTCTGGATTTTCAAGCTGTTCATCAGGAACAAAGATGCATTTTCTACTTCTGAGTTCTTTCAGCTTAAGCAGAAAACTGTTCGTCACATGGAAAGGAAAAGTAACCTACCAATTGGTTACTCATGAGTCCTTCTTTTTAAACTAAAAATGATTTTTAGGGGCTGCTTTTCTATCTCCTCCTCTTCCTGCTGAAAAAGGCTTAGGACCAGATGGAGACACACTTGTGCATGTTGAGTAGCTGCTTACTCCACTGAGTCAAATGGGACTGTGCTGCTACTCAATGTGAGTAAAGGTATACAAGCCTTTTGATGTACAGTGGCAGAGAGCTCCTTTTGAGGCTAGAGCAGCTGTATGCCCTGGAGTTTACCCTGGGAGGAGATGCCCTTTTTAACTTGGGATCTAATCTCTTTTTCTTTCTGTTGCAAATTCTCTAAACCCTTGCAAGAAAGGCCTGTACATACTGCACACTTACAAGCAACAATTCATTTGGCTCGCTGCAAAATGCTGGAGCCTGACTGCTTTGCTCCTTCCTACTTCCCTTATAGTTAAATATAAACACTCTGTTGATCATGAAAGCTTTATGAACAAACATGCCTGGATGTGAAACATGCTGAAAGACTGGTTGAACCAGAACTCTTCCTTTAAATGACTCTCTGATTTATGGGGAAGAGTAAAGAAATACAAAATCCTGCTTAGTCATTTACTTGTTAAAAACTACACATAGTTGGATTCAGGTCCATGCCAAAATTCACATGATTTCATAATCTTTCTGTTGATGGGGGTTTGGGCAGGAAATGATTGTCCTGTCATCAGACCCTCTTTGAGCCTGTGAGCTCTGCATTTGTACTTGGAAGGACATGGGATTTCAGCCTTCTGTTCTGGTCAAACTGTGCACCATGACCAGATCATGGAACAGCCTTATCCAGCATACTCCTCTTTTTACTAGCACTTTACTTCTCAATGGGATGAGGTCGGGAGGGAGTGGTGGTTGGGTTTTTTGTTCTGTTGGGGTTTTTTTTGTTTTTGTTTTAGTCTTTCCCCCTAATGGTATCCTGCCCTGTAGGTACAGACCTGCTCATGCCAAATTGCTGTTCATTTAAAGCACTTCATTCACCATTAGAAGTGGAGAGCACAATAGAGGGCCAAGTATGAGGCTAAAACTGAAAGATCAAAAAAAGCATTGATTTTATTGCATTTCATAAATTCCATAGGGTTTAAGGCCAGATCATTCTAGTCTAACCTGTATATCACAGGCCATTAAACTGCACCCAGTTACCCCTGTACTGAACCCAATAACTGGCTAAAGCATATCTTCCAGAAAGGCATCCAGTCTTGGTGGATTCTTCATGTTGTTGTGAGGTCTTCACATCATTTCCTTTGATAGTTTTGTTCCATTGGTTATTACCCTCACTGTTAAAAATGTGTGCCTTAAATTCAAATTGGAAATGTCTGGCTTCTGTTTCCAGACATTCGTTCTTAATATATAATGAAACCCAGCAAATTCCGCTCTGATGATTGATTAGCAGCCGTCATTTATTCCTAGAGACTTGCACATGAAGTGAACAATTGCTGCTACCTTGAGTCTGCAGCTCCTGTGATTTGATGGGATGCAAAGGATCTTTGTGCTCAGTAAAGATCACATGATCTCCTTGAAACCATTTTACTTTAAAAAGGTGACCTAGAAAGGGGGTTGGGGGAGCTTATGCCTTTTTGTTTTAATTCTTTATAACCTATAAAGACCAGAGTGCTTGGAGGAGACGTAGATTGTTCCATTGGTTAATCATCCTCCTGTTTTTTTTAACTTGACTGGCTTCAGCTTCCTATTTACAATCGTGTTCCTTCTTTTTTTTTTTTTTTTTTTTTTTTTTATTGCTCTTCAATAAATCTAGCTTGGGAAAGGACAGCACTGGACTCAAGACTCCAGTAATTTGCCTGCATCACAAAAAACCACCTCACAACTTGCTCACTTTCTTGGCAGTTTTAGCAGAGATACTAAGGGGTGAATGGAAGCTGAATTGCCTAAACATGGCTATTCCTTGAAGCGTATAGATTAAGACAAGCTGGTGGGGAAAGGTGGGAGAAGCTCATGTTATCACTGTACATGCAGTGCTTATTCTGGACAAACATGGAGGGCTTCAGTCTTCAGGGCTGTTAGTGCAACAACTTTAATATAAGGAGAAGCTGGAGATCAAATTCTAGACACGGGGGCTCTAACTGAAGTCACTGATGGCCTCATGCATGGATCCAAGGTCCAAAATTGTCATTTTATGCTGCTGTGAAGTTGTTACATTTTTTTAAGTTCTCAAAACTCCAAATAAGATACTCCAAAATTGTGAAAACACTATGAACATGTGTATTCCTGAGGTAGTGCCAAAGATACCCCAGATTTGGACCTCTTGTTCCCCCCTCATCTCGTCCTGCCTCATCTTTTGTATCCTCTTGTTCATTATTTAGTCTTCTAAGGTCAAATTTCCAGCCAACCTTTGTAACTGCAAGATTTGGACGCACCGCACTGCAGTTGTGCATACAAATAGCCACTTTTATGCACAGTTCTGGATTTGCACATCCAACTCAGTTATACATGTGCAAACATAAACTTTGAGCCCTTGCACACGCACAGCTGAATGAGCAAGATCACAGATAGGACTGAAATCTTGGTCCTTTCCTCCTTTGAGAGTTAAAGGCATTCTCTTTCAAGGCGTGGGGAAGGCAGAATGATAACATTTGCGATGTCTTTTGTTGTAACTGAAGTCATGACCTATTTGTGTTTGTTTTAATTTTCCATTCAGTTCAATGTCAGACACAATAATCCAAGACCTGATTGCTGCCCGGCTGGTGTTGCCAAACAGAATCACAATTCCACTGAAAAAGAATATGAAAATTTCCCACCTGCGATTCCCTATCCCATATGTGAGTATGTTTTGAGCTGTATGACCTAATATATTGACACACAATCACCTGAATATGCTGTACGCTAAGACTGGAGGGGAAATGAGTTGTGTGCACAGCAGGTTTAATGCATCAACCTCTAAACTGTGGGAACTAGTATTGTTGACATGACCCCAGTTGACATTGTCCACCTACCAAAACTGGTTGAAGCATGATAGCAGGTATCTGCTCAGACAGTTCAGATTGAAAACACAAGTTACTGCAGTATTGAACTGTGGTGCAGTGCCTCAACTTTAGGGGAAAGCCTGCTCATACCATGTATAATACCAACCAATATTTCTCTCCCATTCATATCTATTAAAACTGAATCAAGTCAGCTCAAATATGTAGGAGAAATCTGAGCCAATGCTGCTAAAGATGCTGGATACTGAATGAGGGCTGTGGTGGGTGAAAGGGCTGTGGTGGGTGAAAGGAGAGGTATTTGCCTATCTTGGGTATTTCTAGTGCACCCATCACAATGGTGTCTAGGTACTCTTAATCTCTGATCCCACACTGGGTTATATTTCAGCAATATCTTCTACGTCGGGGGGTAGTCAATAGGTGGACTGTGGGCCAAATCTGGACTGCTGGCCAAATCTGGACTGCCAGATGCTTTTGAACGGCTCCTGAAATCTTTTTATTTACTTATTATTATTGTAGGGGTTCTTTTATTATTTTCTCTGGAGGATGGACCTTGACAATCCCTTTGACCAATAAATTTGGACCTTGACAAAAAATAGACTACCCATGTTCTACATAGTCCTGTTCTGATCTTCATATAGTATCCCCAATAGTTTTAAGGTACAAAAGTAGATCTTGGCAAGATATTCCTCTTGGTCTTTGTATATCCTGTACATACAGTAAATAAGTCTTGTTTAAGAGATTAATCAATGATCTCCCTTACCAAGTAAAAGCTTTGGGTTAATGAAGGAATATGATGAATCTTCAGTTTGTGCTTCATTTATATGCTAACCCAGCAATTCTTTATTTAATAATGAAAGAGCTTAAATAACAGGTAGGAAGGCATAAAATCCCAAATCTTTTTACTAAATAAAATCATCTTACAGAAATTCATCCAAAACATTGTCAAATGCAAATCTCTTAAATATACTATAAATATTCTAGATATTGGGTGAGTAAGGAAAAATGGATAGGTGGCTGTTTTCCACCTATATGCAATCACCAAATGGAAGTTGAATGGCCACCTCTGCAACAACTAATCAAAAATATCATACCATCATGCCTTACCAGTGGATGCTATTTTTTGTCCTTTCAGGCTCTGGGAGAGGAGCACATCCTAAGAGGTCTGAGCATGCTCAGTTCCCAATGAAGTCAGTGGGAAATCAGGAGCTCTGCTCCTTGCAGCATCAGGCCCTTATTTACAATTGTGTGGTCGTGTAGTGTCAACCGGAGACCTTCCTTGCCCAGTTATAACCATATGAAGATAGCCTACATTAGATTGTGCCTCAGTATAAACTGCTCTCTTCTAAGTAAATGAAATTACACATTAAAGATGTTTCCTGTTTTACATCTCAGTTATGTAAAATGTTCTGTATCAAAATACCATGGTAGTCTTGCTAAATGATGATTGGAATCAACGCCCGGAATAGCTCATTTTAAGAGGCAATGTATTGAGATTCTCAAGAGGCCTGTGTTTTCATGTTGATCTACAATGTCCTGTTTTGTTCAGGGAGTAGTCAGGGTTCATCTGCTAGAAGCTGAAAACCTTGTCCAGAAAGACCACTTCCGGGGGAAGTCTGACCCTTATGCTATTCTTCGAGTTGGCTTGGTGCAGTTCCGAAGCAAGACCATTCAACGAAATCTTAATCCCATCTGGAATGAAATGTCTGAGGTATAGAATCTATTGATCTTTCTAACCATATGAAGTTGTAATATTTGTCTTTATATGTGGATTATACTTGGTTTGGGCACTTTTTTTCTTCTGTTCTTCAATAAGTGCTTGGAAGGTATTGGGGAAAACACTTTTTTTTTCAGAAGTAGAGGAAGTAACCAAGGGGACAGCCATTTTAGCCTTTATTCTGACCAACAGGGAGGAATGGGAAGCAAATCTAAAGATGGAAGGCAATTTCAGTGAACGTGATCATTAAGTGATAGATTTCATGATCCTAAGACAAGGAAGGAGTGAGGGCAGCAAAATAAGGACACTGGACTTCATAAAAAACAGACTTTAACAGACTCGGAAAACGTGTAGGTAAGGTCCCATGGGAAAAGGAGTTCAGGAGAGCTGGCAGTTTCTCAAGGGACAGTATTAAAGGCACAACTGCAAACTGTCCTGATGTGAAGAAAAGATGGGAAGAATAGTAAGACCAATATATGGCTCTATCAGGAGCTCTTTAATGACCTGAAAATTGAAAAGGAATCCTACAAAAAATTGGAAACATGGACAAATTGCTAAGGCTGAGTACAAAAGAGTAGCACAAGTAGGTAGGGACAAAAAGAGAGAGGCTAAGGCACAAAATGGGTTACAACTAGCCATAGGCAATAAGAAGAGGCAATAAGAAGAGGTTTTATTAATGTTAGGAGCAAGAAAAAGACAAAGGAAAGTTGTAGTGAGGAAGGAGAGCTAATAACTGATGACCTCAAGAATGCTGAGGTGTTTAATGCCCATTTTATTTCTCTTCACTGAAAAGGTTAGTGATGACCACGTACTCAGTACAATTAACATTATCAGTGAGAGAGGTGGAATGCAAGCCAAAATAGGGAAAGAACATGGTAGACTATTGATAAAATAGATGTATTCGAGTTGGCAGGGTCTGATGAAATTCATCCTAGAGTACTTAACGAACTAGCTGAAGCATTCTCCATTATCTTTGAGAATTTATGGAGGACTGGGGAGGTCCCAGAGGACTGGAGAAGGGCAAACATAGTACCTGTCTTTAAAAAGAGGATTCGGGGTACTATAGACCAGTCAGCCTAACTTTGATACCTGGAAATATAATGGAACAAATTGTTTGATAATCAGTTTTATAAGAACCTAGATGATGTTGATGATAGGGCTATAAGGAATAGCCCGTATGGATTTGTCGAGAACAAACCATGCCAAACCAAGTTTCCTCCTTTGATCTTTTGGCCTGCTGGATCAGGGGAAGCAGTAGATGTCAAATGAGGGGAGAGGGGCGTTTATCTTGATTTTTAGAAAGGCTTTTGACATAGTCCCATATGACCTTTTTCTAAGCAAACTAGAGAAATGTGGTCTGGATGAAATTACTACAAAGTGGGTGCATAACTGTTTGAAAAATGGTATGCAGAGTAGTTATCAATGGCTTGCTGTCATACTGGGAGGGCATATCTAGTGGGGCCCTGCGGGGGTCAATCCAGGGTCTGGTACTAACCAATATTTTCATTAATCACTTGGACAATGGAGTGGAAATTGTATTTATAAAATCTGAAGATGACACCAAGCTGGGAGGGGTTGTAAGCACTTTGGAGGACTGGATTAGAATATAAAATAAACTTGATAAATTGGAGAATTGGTCTGTAATCAACAAGAGGAAATTCAAAGTACTTCCCCCTAGAAAGGAAAAATCAAATGCGCAACTACAAAATGGGGAATAACTGGTTAGATGACAATCCTGTAGAAAAGGATCGGGGGATTCTAGTAGTTCTCAAATTGAATGATTCAATGTGATAGTTGTGAGAGACCCGAATATTTTGGAATGTATTAACAGGAGTGTTGTATGTAAGACGTGGGAGGTAATTGTCCTGCTCTGCTTAGCATTGGTGAGGCCTCCGCTATGTCCAAATCTGGGCACCACATTTTAAAAAGAGACGTGGACAAATTGGAGAGAGTCCTAGGAGAGCAACAAAAAATAATAAAAGGTTTAGAAAACCTGACCTATGAGGAAAGGTTTAAAAAAAAACAAACAAAAAAACTTTGGCATACTGAGTCTTCAGAAAAGAAGACTGGGGAGAGACCCTGGTAATCATCTTCAAATATGTTAAGGTCTGTTACAAAGAGGATGAGGATCAGTTGTTCTTGGTGTTCGCTGAAGGTAGGATAAGAAGCAATGAGTTTAATCTGCAGCAGGGGAGATTTTAGAAAGTGAAACCCTTTCTAACTGTAAGGGTAGTTGAGCTCTGGAATAAGTTTCCAAGAGAGGTTGTGGAATCCCAATCGCTGGAGATTTTAAAGAATATCTTAGGCAAACGCCTGTCAGGGATGCTGTAAATTTACTTGGTCCTGCCTCAGTGCAGGGGGTTGGTCTTGATGATTTCTTAAGGTCCCTTCCAGCCCTACATTTCTATGATTCTGTGATTTCCCCTAGTCTATCTGTTCCAATACACTTAGGCTATTTTTATGTTACCAACTGAAATGACAAGTTAACTAGTATCTTCAGAACCCCTTAATCAAATGAGCAGATGTTTGCCCTGCAAACTTGACCCTGGTCCCTGAACTAACAGATCAGCTTGAAAATGGATTATATGTATGTGGATTTTAGACAAGGTGCAAACATGTCATGCTTATACTGACCCTGCATTAGCGCATATATTTCCTCAATATACCCTGAGAAATGCTGCATTCTTGTCACTAGCCTGAGTCTTTTAATGTGGCCTGTGAATGTTTGTCTGTCTGTCTGTAAATCCTATGACTCTTTCTCTTTCCACCCTTGCAGTTTGTTGTTCATGAAGTGCCTGGTCAGGACTTAGAAGTGGACTTGTATGATGAAGATCCAGATAAAGATGACTTTCTGGGCAGGTGATACACATAATTTCCTATTTTTCCCCCTCTTTTCAATAGTACATGCATGATCAATTTTTAAAAAGCAGTCCCCTGTAAGAATAAAGGCATAGACAGTTCAGTGGTGGTTGCTCAGTGGGAGATGTAAACCTTATGAGAAACGTAGTTGCTTCTTGTAAAATAACTTTGGTGGGTGGAGCCTTCCTCCTCTAGGTTTCTAGTTCTAATCCATCCCAGACCAATCATGATGATGAAGTCCCTACACTGCCCAGCTGTCCAATCACTGATGTATGTGAAACTAATGTGATGCTCTGTCAGGTTCCTAACAAAGAGGGGTCCCGGTCATAAAAACAACCACTGCAGTTGGCACTTGATTTTTGTTTTTTTGCCTTCCTAGAAGAGACCAAGAATCTGAAATGAGCCTGAGCTCTGCATGCCAGGATTGAAGGGCAAACTTGCATTGCTATTTCATGAGCTGTACCTGTCCTGTGGACAGACAGGATTATCAACATGGCATTCTTAGATAGCAGCACATTAGGGGAAGCTTTGCAGAACACAACTGAGAAGAACCAAATCCCACCTACCTAAGTACAGTATATCAGAGCTGGCTTCTTAAAAAGAGGTGCTTTACATTTATGAAGCACTTCAAAACATACTACTCAATTTGCCACCACCCAAAAATGGCATGCGACCAAGACCCAAAATAAGGTGTTTGTATTAATTTTGATGGAATGAATGGCCCAAAGAGTTCAAGGTATTAACATAAGCCTGTCACTGTCCAACATGAAACAAGGTTCGGGGTTTGGTATACAGAACTTAACCTGCTTACAACCATGGCACAAACACCATTAAAAAATCTTTTTAACTTTTTTTTATTGAAGATACTGAAAAGGAAAAATCATTAAAGCACTTGAAATGGGAAGTATTAGCTAAGGGTTTCTTAACATCCCATATTCGTTCTCGTATTCGTTCTCTCTCTAGCTGGATAGTTTGTAGAGAAACACCCCGCCCCTCCCCCCATTTGACAGTATTAAAAATGATGCTCCTTTTTCCTAAAAGGACAGATATTACATTAATTGACATGGGCTGGAGCCATTACTGCTGTTTAAAGCCCGATCCCATTTCCTAGAAGACAAAACGAGGGGGGTACGCGCCCACGGTTTGGGGGGAGAATATCAAAGAAGACACCTCTTTTGTCTTTTGGTGTTGACTTTCTCACTGCTGGAGAAACGCAGGCAAGGCACGTGTCCTTTATTAGCCACTCTGAGGCCTCGCAAACTCGCATCCGGCTGTTTAGGAGGTTGCCGTTAGCTGCCTTTCTGGTCACAGGTTTACCGCAGTGTTGCAAAATATACAGTCATGGCCAGCTAAGCCAGACTGTCCTGAGACAGGAGGAAAAAGGAGTGAGCTAAGAAATAAGGTGGGGAAGGAACAGAACCATGTGTGTCACTGTCAGACAGAAAGACAGTCTCCCATCTCGGGTGGTGGGTTGGTATTTAGCCAGAGCCAGCGGAGGTGGCAATGTCATCTGGGCTCCTCTCTCTGGCACAGTCTGTATCCGCGCATCTCTTAGAATCAGGATGATGAGGGCCCAACTGTGTTATGGAAAATCCCAGGAGACAGTGGGGTGTCAACTCTGATGGTAGGGCTCGCTGCAGTGGTTGCTGGCAGGCAGCTTTCTCTTCTGCTTATTCGCCCCTAAAAGGGAATGATGTGTGGAATAGCCCATCCCCTTGTTGTTTTTGTCCGCCAATTAGGCCTAATTCTGACACCAGTTTTGGTTCACAGATTTCCAGTTTTGTCAACAATGGTAAGAAAAAATAGATGGCTATCCATGTCCCCAAAGTAGCCACCGAATGGATGAAGGAAACACTAGAATTAGTCCGTCATCTTACCTACCTAGGAAGTGAGATGTGCAGTGTTGGTGACATCATGCTAGATGTCAAGCAACGAATCTCCAAAGGGGCAAATAACTCTTCCAAAACTTGCAAAGTTTTGGGAAAGTAGCATGATTGGCACTGATACAAAAATGATTTTTCTAATGCCAGTGTCATGTTTGTCCTCCTTTATGGAGCAGAGCCATAAAAATCTCTAACAGAAATTGAAAAGATGACCAACTCATTCCAAAGTAAATGCTTGCAGAAGATCTTCAGAGTCCATTGGCAAGAGTTTCTGGCAACATCAGAAATTCTAAGTAGAGCAACCCAATCTAAGGCATCAAATATGGTAAAAAGACAACATGGATGTATTTAGGACACGTTTTAAGGATGCCATGAACACTACTTCCACTGCAAATGATATGGAAATCACCTAGAAAGAGGGGAACCTAGAGAAACATATGCAGAACGAGAGAGAGCGAGAAAAGCCAAATCCAGAAACATGACACTCAGAAGCCTGGGAACAGTCTAGCAAAAGACCAAAATAAATCGTGGAAACTGGTGGACACTCTATGCACCTGAGGGTTCTGGAGGAGAAAGAAAAAGATGGTGGTGGTTTCCAGTTCCACACTTTTCTTGTTTACCAGGCATGATCTCAAGAGTCCTTGAATTCTATAAATAGGCCTTTCTGTTTATTATAATTCAGTCTGTCTCCCATTTTCACATTTTTTCCCATCAACATTTGTTATAGTGTGACATTTTATCAACTTTCACTAACAGTTAAGCTCACAATTAGAGTATATTTGTAGGCCCAATTATTACTACTGAGAGATGCACAAATTTATTCATGCAGGAAACTTAACATTGAGGGATTAATTCCTTTAGTCCAAATAACTGTCTCTAAACCACCTTCTTTAAAAAAAAAAAAAAATTATTTGATTGTGATGCAAATCTCTCTGAGCTCTAAAAGTGATGGGCCCTCGAATTTGTGTGGAACATCAGTAATGGAGTAAAATAAGTGGTGATTCCTAAAATGAAGGACACTTGAGCAATTCAAAGGGCCCTTCAGATGTGTTTTATAAGCATTTCCACAGGGAGAAGATTCATAAAAGCCAAGCATGTTCAGTTACACATGCTGAGGGTAACGTGTAGCTTTTGTCCATACAAGAATATTTCCCCAAACAGATCTATAATGGAATCCATGTCTTGTCCATTAATTATAATATGCTGTTCACCAAAACATACAATGTAGTAATGGATATTGTCACATGTTCACCTTTTGTCTTGCAGCTTACTTATAAACCTTGCTGATGTAATGAATGACAGAATTGTTGATGAGGTAAAAATCTGTGGTCTGTTTCCAAATGTTCTAATATGGATCTTGCACATTCAGTGATGTTTCTGCACACTTGCGACTTGTTAGTTATTTTAATAGTTTTATTACAGGAAAGAGAAGTGACAGCTGGTTACTGTTGCTCATAAAACTTGAAATACCCAAAGGAATGGCTTTTCAGTTAAACTGGCAACTCCTGCCAGCACAGTACAAACTCAACTGCTATTTTGCATTTGTGTTGCATATGCAGAGTGTGTCCTGAATGTTTGTTTGTACAATTCTCTAAATAAATCTTAGTTCAAAATTTCTTCCTAGGCAAAGAAACAATAAATTATACTATGACACTTTTTTGTTCTGGAATCCAGCACAATGCAGAGATTGCTGCCACCAGTTTCCAGTCCTTATTGGTATTGTTAATTCCATATGATGATCAGTATCTTATTCAATGTGTTAATGTTTCAAGTCTTTGTTTCTAAATACACTTAATTAGGTCAGTTTATGCATAAATTCAAGCTCAAAGTGCAATTTAAATTGGCACTTGTACATAATTCACAGTATGATTGCGACACAGAATGTGTCTTTCTGCAAACAGTTCTCAGGTTGTTTTTTATTCTCTTCACTTAGTGGTTTCCCTTAAGTAAGACTGCAAGTGGACACTTGCATTTAAAGCTCGAGTGGCTTTCATTAGTAACTGACCAAGAAAAACTACATGAGGTGAGTTTTATTTGTTTCAGGTATTCCGACATTATAGATCAGTCTGATAGGCTCCTTTGCAGAGTAATATGACCCAACTATGAAACAGAAGTAATCTATCTGGAGTTTATATTTGTTTGACAGAGCTTAGATATGAACTTTCCCCTAGACTGAATTTGTTTACCTCAAGAGAGCTCATCTAATTCCAGATTAGGTTAAAATAAGGAAAAAGATGCAACCCTTCTTACTTTTTAAAAAGAAGTGTTGCATTTGACAGCAGTGACCCAATAATCTCTCTCTTCTCCCTGCTTCCTTCTGCCACCCCCAAATCACCAATATATCTGAGCCCCTGCACATAGCGTAAACCAACTTCCAACAGTGAAACTAGTTTGGGGCTATGGCTATAGAACACTGTAGTAGTACTCTTTTTTTTTTTTTCAGTGGGCTAGTTTGCATCACTCTCTTTAAGTGTTCCCTCTTGCCACAATTCAACCAATAGAGATGGACATGCCCAGGTATAAAGCAAAGCACATGCTTACGTGCCTTGCTGAATGAGGGGCTCAGTTCTCTAGTAAAGGAATTGCATAGCACTGAGGTCGTGACGTTTAAGACTAAACCCTAATTGGCCACACTTTCGCTATACGTTTTTTGAGAAGTTGAGTCACTTTGAACTTTTCAACTTCATTTTAAATTGTGTTAAAATGATATTACAATTGTAATTAGAGACATGCTACGCATCTTAAAACTTCCATCACCACTGACTGGATTGACTTGATCATGTTATCTCACTAATGTGTATATTTTGTGCCTAATATATTTAGATGTGCACATGGCAAATCTGACAAGGAAAGACGTCTAGATAATGTGGACCTCAAATTGATAATGTTCAAACATGGAGAACAGAACCTTGCTGGCCCTGGAGTCATATAATGTCCTTAGGTTAATCTAAGCCTTGATGACATGGCAATGAATGAGTGATACAAGTCACTCCAGTTGTATTTGGCTGTTGGCCACATCCAGTTTCTCCCTAGTCACTAATTTCATCAGGCTACAGTCATCTGACCTGAACGCCACTTGTCTTGAAACAAATATGTTCTGGAACATAATTTGTGCACCCAGATTCATAATTCTCCTCACTTCCACTCTGCTTTTGGGGTGCAGATCTAACTGTGTGTGAAACCATCTTGCTCCCATTAACTTCAGTGACAAAACTGCATTTGAGTGGGAGCAGGATTGGCGCGTACAATGCTGTGGTTTCCGCTCGTGTGACCTCAATCCTTTTTGAACAGTTAGACGTTGAGTTGCATGCCCCTAAAGGCCAGTTTTTAGGAGCAAGTTGAAAAGTTGTTTGTTTCAGTCTAGCAACTCATGTCTTAGTAGGTACCCTACGCATTTGCGTTCTACCATGGCTTTGTCCCTGATAAGTTTTGTTTTTGTTTGCTGATCTTCACAGGATAAGAATGGTCTAGCCACAGCATTGTTAATCGTCTATTTGGACAGTGCTTGCAACCTTCCAGTAAGTACAGAAGTAACAAGCAGCCTATGCTTCTAATGTTTTTTAAAAAGTAGCACTAACTATTGTAAAATATATTCTCCACTGATACAGAAAAATCACTTTGAATACTCAAATGGTGAATATGGTGCAAAGAAGTTAAACCAGAAATACCTCAAGGTAAATACATATATTTTCTCAACACCCCATAAAAACACATGCTGCATTACACAATATTTAACAGGTTGGGCTGGTTTCCACTAAAGGAAAACATTTCAACCATCTCCTTAATTGGAGTCTGAATAACCATTGTTCTCTACATCAGTGGACAGAGCCAGCCCTGGTATAACTCCATTAGCTCCATCAATGGATACAGCCTGCTGCTTTTCTGTGATTTCATTTTGACTCTGTGTAAGTGAGGGAATGTGAAACAATAGAATACTCAACTACATTCTTACCAAAAAAACCCCAACCCCACCATCTTACACAATAAGAGAACCCAGCCATTGGACTAATTCCTATCCTCATCTTCACAGCTGTAAGGCTAGTCTTATGGTGTCCTTGCAGTTCAATCTCTGCAAATGCCCATCCTTCCAAAATGGGTTAACAGTCATCTTTTTTTTTTCTCAGAAATGGTCACTGACTTCCTGTCTGCTTTAAAATCTAGTACAACCCCTTTCTCTTAGTATTCTCTTAGCTACCCTACCGTATTGAGCTCCTCCTTCTTTTCCCTTCCACTTATTCCCTGTACTCTTCAAATGTTGTTGTGTGTCTGTAAAGCACCTACCTCTCTTGGCTTTCTGTAATCAGACCAGGACACGTCTCCAGCTATACCCGCTTACTCTTCTTTCAAACCAACTATATATCCATCCCACAGGATCTTGAGTTAATCCCATTTCTGATCGGTTGACCTGAGGTGTGCTGAATTACACAACATAGACAATAAGATTTCTACATTACTGTGCCCGTTGGATTCAATCTTGCTCGCCTTCAGGATCACTCCGAGGCTATTTTTGTTGTTGTCATACACTTGGGGAAAGGAGAATTGAGTCCTATCTATCTTCTCCACCCACCCATCTTATTTTGGTCATTCAACAGTGGGCAGTAGATCCCTTTTTTCCTATGTTTGTTTATTACCTATACCAGAGTTGCTCAATGACCTGTCTGTGGACACACGGAAGGCAGCAAGCTGGTTCCTGATAACAAAAAGGTTGAGAAACACTGACCTATACTACAACAAGTAGGGAAATCTTGCACAGCCTTTCAGTAGGAGTCCAAACAGGATCCTATGGGTGTTCCTCAGCATCAGGGAGAGGTTGTTGATGTGAGGGATATATTGTTTCCTTAATAGTACCACTGTAGGCTTTTTGAGTGAGAAACGATAGCCCATGGGGGCCTGTGGGTTTTTTCCTCTCTTTGCTGGAGGCTGCTGCTGGGGGCTCAGCGTTACCCATCCTCGGAAGGAACTATCCTCTATTGGGAAAGTGCATCTTGTCATGAAGTTTCAAGGGCTGGCCCTCTAGCTGCGTACACAATGAATACAGATTCTAGGAAAATCCCCATGCTGGGGCCTGAGCTTCAGTGAATTGTGGGTAGCTTATGAATGTGGGAATCTTTGCTGAGGGGAAGAATCTTTATCTGTTTTTATTTTTCTCCCCACTTCTACATTAATAGCTGCCATCTATTTATATCCAGAATGCACAACAGTTTGGCTTAAATCTGAAACTTGGACAGCGGAAGATCAAAATATAGTTTTTAAGTTGTAGCAGCAAGCCATGCAAATCCAATACTTAAAAGTTACTTAAAAATGGTCCAGAATGTAACTTACGTTTATGTTCAAACTAGCACATGATTTGGCTGACACTTTTGTACCATTTTTCATTCCTTACTGCATATGCGCCTTCCCATCCAGACAGTTACTCAGTTCATGCTGAACTGACAAAGTTGGATAAGGTGGTGCAAAAATATCTGAGCAGTATCTGGTGCAAGGAGGTGGCCAGGCTACTTGTTGGTAACCATCCTCTTTAGGGGGGAAACCCCAAAATAGCGAAGAGATTTCTGTTAAATATTTAGAGTGGGATTTAGGAGATCTGGCTGCTTATTTCCTATTAATTTTAATGGAAATAGGTTGCCCAAATCTCAGCTTGAAAGTTAAACGTCAAGTTAGGGTTGCTTTTTTTCCTCCCAGCTGAATATTGCAGATTAGCTAAAGCAGAAATGGCTTTGTATTGCTGGCTGAAAATAACTAATAACTGTCTTCTCCCCTTCTATTAAAAAATGGGGAAACAGAAGATGGACCAAGACCCTTCCTCCTACGTCCAGCTCACAGTGGGTAACAAAATTCAGAAAAGCAAGGTGAGAGGCTGTTGAATCCTTTGGTTTGTCTTAAAACATTACTTTTTACATGAAGCTATTTTGATGCTTAGCTGACTTTCAGAAAAAGTAACTAGTGAAACTGATCCATCAGTTATATACATGAAAACAGCTTTATGGCATATAGATTACATATAGAAGGACTGCACTACTTCAAGCATGGCTTTAGGTTTGTATTTCAAGTAAAGCTTGAATTTAGAGGTAGCAATTTGTTTTTAGCATCTGCTGTACAGACACATTTTATGTGGTGATTGACAGGTCACATGGGCCAATACAAGCTTGTTTCCAGAACACAGTGGCTTGCCAAACTTTTTCATCGTGTGGCTCGCGTCTCTGTAGTGTGGTCATCGCATGGACTACATCCCTTCCCTCTGGTGTCAGGCTGGTATCTGCCCCTGTCATCAGAATAAATTCTCCTCCCAATTATATCTAAAACAAATTCCCATCACAGTTTTTTTTTCCTTCACCCTCAGCCAAATTAAAATGAATCTCTTCCTACTCCCCTCCTGGATCATTTTCCTCTTTACAATAAAAATCCACTTGCAAGGAGTTTCTTTTCCTCAGTTAATCAGTTCTCACCCTGACAAACATAATAAATACCTGCTCAAGTCAGTCCTTCCCTCCCATTAACTCCATTCGACTTGCTACCCTACAGTCACTTTTATTACAAATACATTTCTCTCACCTCCCAGACAAATTGGAGTGAATCCTATTCCCCATGCACACAAGCTCAATTTGCCTGCACTGAAACTCAAATATTCTCCCGTTATGCCCGTTCCATCTGCCCCCCCCAAAGAAATTTGGTTTTACCCTAATCCTTGCCCCTTCAGATGCCTGCAGCCCCTTCCTAGGTTCTCACTTCAGTTGTCTTCCGCCCCTCTCCCCGAAACTAATTCTCCCTTCTCGGAAGTCCTTGGTGCTCCCATCCCCAGCCAGTGAGCCCTTCTGGCAGTACTCTGGGGTTGGCAGAGGCAGCTCTCTTTGCTTCTGAAGTAGTCACACACAAGGGGTTAGAACCTGCAACATCACATACAGACCACTGGGTGGGCTTCTGTGCATTCCAGCCTGAGAATCTCTGCTTCAGCCTCTGTATCCTTCATTTCTACCTGCTGTACCTAGTGGAATTAAGAGCTGGTGACTGACTGGAAGCCGCTTCCTGTACTCTGTGTGCTTCCATTTGGAAGCAACTAGTTTCCTTTTTATTTTGAAAGGCAGAGAAGAATCCTTATGATGCAGGTCGTGGGAACACTAGTCAGAGCCGATTATAACCCAACTGACCTGTCTTGGCACTTACATGTTCTGCAGAACTTGTTCTGGCTTTGCCAGCCAGTGACCTTGTTTCTGTGCACTTGTCTGACTTGGGAATTGCACTGTCTTTATTGCTTGGATGTAGCATCTTTTGGATAAAACAACCACAGTAGAGGGATTTCCAATCCTACATCATTGTCCTATGTCTGTGTATAAGTCCTAATAAACACTTGGACAAGAACAAAAAGCTAAAATACCACAATCCTCTTCTCTTTCTACAGACCTGCAACTTCAGTAAAGATCCTGTGTGGGGCCAGGCTTTCACGTTTTTCGTCCACAGTGCACAGTCCCAGTCGCTTCATTTGGAGGTGAAAACGGGTGTTCTTCCTTTGCCTTCTCTGAATTTATAGTCTGTCTTTGCCTATTTACAGTGGCTGTGATGCAGCCTTGATTCAGCTTCTCTGCATGCCTGCTGGGATTTGTTTGAGCTGGAACACAGTCTGTGGACTTGTGTGCTCCCTTTAGGGGGAGAAGGACTGAAGGATTAATGAATTCTCCAGCCCCTGCAGAAATCTCAGTTTCTGTGGGGGGGGTCTCCCCAGTCACAGAGAGATGTGCAGGATTTGCCCTTAAAATGCTTTAACTGGTTGTGCTTTCTGGAATGTTGGCCTGGCCTGTCTGAATGCATCCATATTCAATAGTAGGCCCTACAATTAACAAACGCCTTCTTTCCACATTTTGGTCCGTTAGGTTATTCCAAACGTCTAGCTTTGCTGTATACATAATACATACATACCATCTTGCCTTCTAATAAAAACCTCCTCTTTCCAGATAAAAGATAAGGATCAGGAGAATGCACTGGGAACCTTGGTTGTATCTCTCTCCCACTTGCTAAAGGATTCTGAGATGACTCTTGATCAGAAATTTCAGCTGGATCATTCTGGTTTAGACAGTTTTATTAAGATGAAACTTGTGTTGCGGGTATGTTGTTCCTCTTTCATATACTTTTTTTTACTCTGATTTCCCCAGAAGAAGCCTTACCGAAATAAACCTATAAATCTCTACTCCACGGCCTGTGTAGATACATTTTTTAAAAATCTGTACATCCCAACAAATGCAACAAACTGCTAGCAGTTATGAAATTATATGCTCAGATTTAACTGCAACTCAACAGAAACTACATTAATCTGTCCTGAAGGATAACACCCAAACTAAACTGATTGTATTTCCTAACTTAGTCATTGCAAACAAATACAAGAACTACATCAGATTGAACTCACGTACTGTGTGCCCTACCCAATAGGATAGGATTTTTTTTTTACAAACCGTTGCCAAGTGTTTTCTTAAATAGACACACCCTGTTTACTTTATCATTTAGCTGCAAGACTTGTGTGTGCAAAATGATGTAGCAGTAGTAGCTGCCCTATAGTTAAGATTGAAGCTAGCTTCTCATTGTAAGCCTGATTTCTCCCCCTTACTTCCCTTAAAAGAAACTGGTCCTTCTGAAATTTGGTATGCTGCATTTCATCCCAGTTAGAGCATGTGTTCGTCTCGTGTATTGTCCTCTTCTCTCCTGGGGGGAGAGGGGAAAAACTGGTAAAAGTCAAGAGTTTTGAAGGTATGGGCCAATGGTGTGTGTGTGTTTGTTTCTTGTTTTGTTTTTTAAACCTACAGTTAGGCTGCTAAAATGAATATTTAAACACCTGAATAAGTGACCTGATTTCAAAAGTGCTGAACACCCATGAGCCCCAGTGGCAGTTTAGGCCACTTATATAAAGGCCTGAATTTGCATTTGGTAACCTAACCCTAAACGCTTCCTCTCCCTGCCCCAATATTGGCCATGGTGTTTTGAACATTTTTTTCCTAACCTATGTTGGGCCCGCTGGCCACCTTTCCCAGCAGGAATCGGGGTGCTATAATGCTAGTAGGTACACACATGCACAGCAAGCGATTAGTCCCTACCCCAAAGCTTCCAATTTCAATAGAGAAGATAGGAAGCAGATTCCCATTTTCCAGATGGGGGAACAGAGTCACAAAAACATTGACTATTCCAATGTCTCATAGGGAGTCTATATAGCAGAGCTGGGATTGGAACCCAATTTTAGTTCCAATTCAGCACTTTAAGTACAAAATCATCCCCTTACTTGCATAGGGAGAGAAGGGATGAAACTGGGGGAAGTGTAAGCCACTGAAAGCAGCTTCCTAGAGTTTGGCAAGTGTCCTAAGGGCAGTAGTGGAAGCCCCATTACTTAGCACATATCGTATCTAAGGACTCCTATGAGACAATCAGGTGCTGTGAGGATGGTCTAGGATAATCTAACAGGAAATCAGTAGTACTGTGCTATTCAGAATGAGCATGCACTTTAATATTGACATTACTCACTAGCTGACTACTTTTTTTTTTTTTTATCTCTTTGTTTTAGGCCTTGTGCATCAAGGAACCTGATCCACAAAGCAACTACACTGGTGTTAATGCTTTGAAGCAAGTTCTTTTACCGGCAGCAGAGAAGGGAGGAAACCAATGCAAAAATCCCCTACCATCAAAACCAGAACCCTCCAAAATGCCCCGTGTGAGCAAAGACTCTGGAGTGCCTGAATCCAAAGAAGCTAAGAAGGAGAGCAATGCAGATCTTACTGAATCTGAGAACCCAGCAGGCCCTGCCGTAAATGAGACTATCACTGAGCTTAATGCACCAGCAGGGGCACAAAATCTGGAAACCCAACCACTGGAGCCTTTGCCCACAAGAACACTGGAACACGATGCCGTCCCCAGTGTTGCTTCACTGGGCTCTCTCGCCTCTTCATGCTTTGAATTAGATCACAGCTATCCCAACCTTCTTAAGTATGTATCTTCTTACACTTGAATTTTGCATTACCTGGACACCCTTCTTTTTATAGGCTTCTACTATGTACAAAGGAATGTTTGAGGTCTCAGCCCACAATACTGACTCGAACTCCAAAAGGATTTAGCATGGAACTCGCGTAAACATTTCAGTCAGGAGCAAGTAAACTTCTGGGGTCAAATTCACATCTGTGTAAGCAGATGCAGCTCTTTTTGCCTTTTTCAGGGGAATTGCATCTCCTTACATGAAGGCTGAATTTAGCTTTATGCATTTAAAGCACTCCACAGGGTTCACGTAGTAAGTCCCACATCATTGAAAAATACACTTGACTCAGATACCTTTAATCCCAAATATGCTTATTGTAAAGGGTAGAACTTCAAGCATAATACACATTAAAGCGAAACCTGTGTGAAGATCAGGTAGGTTTGGCTGACTTTTTTCCCAGCCACTTTTGAAAATGGAATAACTTTGAAAAGTTTTCACAATCCGTGCATGGATGGTCTCGTTAGGAGGTCGGAAAAGTGTATGAGAGCCAGTTCTGCTATCAGATAGGGTCTGTCCCATAGGAGTCAGTGGGAGCCCCATGCATCTGGCTTTATATAACTAATTCCCTTTTGAGAAATTTTTAGCCACTGTATGTGAGCTGAAAGAAGCACAGAAGTTTCTGTCGATCCAAGTAGAGGCATCAAACCAGTTTCAGCTGTTAGTTTTAAAGTCAATACTTCCATATACTGGATGTCCTATTAATTTAAAATAGGAATTTGTTATGAATCTTTGCTGTAGGACAGTGCCTGTGTCTCAGGGACCATTTTAATAACATTCCAGGTGATGTACAGAGACATGACCCCCAAACGAATCCACTAACAGAGGATTACACACACATACTGTACTTATTAAAGAGCACTTACAATAATCTGATATTTATTTAAATTATGGAAGCATGTGCTGTCGTCCCTATGATACACTAATACCAAGAGCAGATACCAATATAATAAACACAGTGACCATTCTTGGCTTTAAAATGAGCATTATTTCTGGTAGAGGTCTTCTGGATCACTCCTATTCTATAGGAACAAATGGAGGATACCAGAAACAGATAAGTGCTGTGCTTTGAAAACTGGGTTTACATTTCTCAAGGTGAGATGTATTCTGTGTTTTGGTGAGTGACTGATTTAATGATGCACTGGATTTCAATGCATTTTAATGTTTTTCCCCATTGCTGTGACTTGATCAATTGAAAATGAACCTCAACCCCTGTATCTCATAGCACATACCTTGTGTACTGATCTTATGTATGCATCCTGATGCTAAATAGTTTGAAATTCCTGAATGTGTAACTGTCTTACAGTGGAACTAATCTAACTGCAGTGCTCCTCGGGGAGATCCAGCTCACTGTCCGATATGCCTCTTTGCGACGGAGTCTCATTGTGATGGTAAATAATTGCAGGTAACACTTACATACTGTTGTTTGTATTTACCTGTAATCTAAATGAGAACGTAGCTTTTCTTGTACATGTTAATGCTTCACTTCAATATATCTCACATGCAGCGTACACAACAGTTGCTGTAGGAAACATTTGCTGACTCTTAAACTGTGCAACTTTGCTAGGCACAGGAAGATACCACCACCACATTTCATCAACCTAGTATTCTGTCTCTGATAGTGGCTGGTACAGCAGGTTCAGTGGAAATGGCCACTATAGGATTTGTTAAAATTATGGAATAATATGCTAATACAGTAACTTGCTTACTAACCCTACTGGCTGGTGTATACCCTGGAACACAAGGTGTATTGGCCTCGATTTTTTTCAAGAATAGATGCCTACAGTTAGATTACTACATCCCTGCTCAGGCCCCCTATGTAAGTGGCCTCATTTCTCAAATGCAGTGTGTCCAGCAGCTCCCACTAAACTCAATGAGTCTGGAAAATTTTATATAACTGAATTTGAAACACCTAAAATCATTCCTTGCTTACAAATCAGCCACCAAGACTATTACTTTTATCCTCTAGCCTAAGTTTGGCCTGACTTTGACTAGTTCAGAATGTACATAGTAAAGAGGCTCCCTGTCATATCAACACAGACTTATGTTCTTTTAAAAGAAACTTGATGCCAGCTTCTAATCGTGGAGTAGATCCATATGTTCGTGTCTACCTGCTTCCAGATAAAAGATGGGCAAGCAGAAAGAAGACGACTGTTAAGAAAAAAACACTGAACCCCCATTATGATGAGAAGTAAGTAGGAAACTTCATATCACAGCTGAACTATTAACAGAAAAGATTAAACTGATTATAATAAAGATCTTTAGCAGGCACTCACTGTACCTAATGAAATACTTTGCAGAGCTGTATACATCTGTTATGTATAAAGGACTATATGGTGCAAAGACTTACAGCTTTTCTACAAAACTTACCATTAGGGGCTGGAATTTGCCAGTAATTAAGGTACTTGGGCAGAACCAAGCACCAGCCTTCCCTGTATTTCTAGGGACATCCCTCCCTCCTGCCTTTCCAAAGTTCAGTAAATGCTGAATGCTGTTGCTTGTCTCTTAATGTGGCATGTTCCTGTTGTATCCTCTCTTCTTGCATGTGACTGTCTTCCCTGTACCAAACCAGCCTACTTCTTGTCATCCAAACCCTTCCTTTGAAGCCCACTGAGTCCTCTCTCTCTTCCACAAAGACTTTAAAAAGTCACCTTTTTGAGACTGGGCCGTAGGCTGGGCCAGTTGGTTTGTTACCTGTCTAAATTACATGATCTAGTTTAGGTTGTAAACCATATTTTCTGTCAGTTTGTATGGGGTCATGCCCAACAGTGCTTAAAACCTGCTGCTACTCACCTGTTCAGCCAACATTTTTGAAAAAGTGACTTTGGGGGCTTCAATTTTTGGAGCCCCACTTAACACTTCAGAGGTTCAGCACTTTCTGGAAATGGAGAGAGACTTTGTCTCAAGCTGGGCATGCAAAATCAGTAACTATTGAAAAATCTTAACCCTGGACTTTTTAAAACTGTGGAATTACTGTTTCTTACTCCCCTGGATGACTGCTGTGTATTTGCCTCACCGCTGCTGTCGGGAATGCTTCCTCTTCTCCCCCATCCTTCTTTCCAGTATCTCAACAGTCCTGTACTACTTGTAATGCAGTTCACTAAATACATAGTATTCACTATCTCAAAACACTCCACCTTACAAGCCTGACTTCTGAAAAAACTTTAACCATGCTGAAACTCACTCTTCCATACACAGCACCTCACAGACCTAATTTTGTCTTCAGTTTGGATGACTAGCATCGCATGTGCCAGAATTGTGACTAAGAACTCTATTCCCCTGCTTCTTCCTTCATCTTGCCTTAATATGACCCAGGGTTAGTTTATTTCAGGAACATCCCCCCACATGTAAGGGTTTGATTGTGGGCTTCTTCCATCTAATGATGGATTTTGTCCTGTGGACATTCCGATTCTGCATGTGGGAGAAAATGGCCATAAATAGAGGTTCGTCCCAAACATGTGTCTTCTGTATTACCCATGTTCTCTTGCTGTGGTGGAAAGGGCTAATCCGCCCCCAAATGCTGCTGTATTCTGTCACTGATCTAGAAGGGACTTGGAACAACTGCTCAGGTTAATAGGCGTTAACTATGGATATACTGCTACTACTAGTGCCACAGACACGTAGGGATCTAGTCTCCGCTGAACAAGCGATGTGAAAGGCTCATACCCTGCTGCAAGTTGCTCTGATCAAATATAAAACTCCTGTTTTGGACACTAATACTGTCAAGGTTTGTATTCAAATGGATAGTGAGGTTCTCAACCTGTGGTGTTGACTCGCTTTGTACAGTATACCTTACCCTGTAGAGCACAGCCATGCTGACTCCGCAATACTAGTTTGTTCTGACCATGGACACTTGTGTCTAGTTTCTGGTGGTTAATACTGTTCGACTTCATTGATTCTGGTCCCTTTATTGGCATGCATTTTTTTGAAAACTCTTTTCTAGATTTGAATTTTTTGAATCTTTGGAAGAAGTTAAGAAAAGGACACTAGACGTTGCAGTGAAAAATAGCATGCCGTTTATTTCACGTGAGAGAAGGGAATTGGGAAAAGTAAGTTTTAAACTATGAAGTACTATTTGATATTAAACATTTATTTTAAATGTCTTTACCATGGAAGCTGACTGTACATCTAACTTTTGTATAAGACTTACACTTAAACTGTTTTCTGGCCCTCAGTATCACCGGTGATAGCTTTCTGCCACTAAATTGTAGTTCCAGCAGCTAGGGCTGGCCAGAAAACAATTTTTGGAAATTTTTTTGTGCCAAAATAGGATAAAAAGCCACAAACTCAATTTTTTGTGGAACTAGAATTCTGCAATACTTAGTTTAGTAAAGAGAAAAATGTTTCCACTGCAAAATACATTCCCTGGCTGCCAATGAACCAGGGCTCCCCTTGCCAACTTGCCTGATGGGCTGCTGAGGCATGGGAATAATTTGCTGATGGGAAATCTTAGTTTTGCCAGTTAATTTTCCCAAAAAGAAAAGGAGTACTTGTGGCACCTTACAAATTTATTTGAGCATAAGCTTTCGTGAGCTGCAGCTCACTTCATCGGATGCATTCCTGAGCAACTGTTCTCAGTGCTGAGGATGGTAACAGAATGCTTAAAGCTCAGTTCCTTGGAACAGGAGCAATACCTCTAGAATTTTGACTGGAGGAGAGGTTAACAGTTATACATTTAAACTTTGCTAACAGTCTTGTAAATTTAATGTTGGCTATAAAATTATGGCTTATTTTTTAAAGGTTCTGATTGATTTGTCAAAGGAAGATTTAATCAAAGGCTTTTCACAATGGTAAGTTTGTTATAGCTTCAAAGCATGTTCATCATAAGTGAAACACCTTTATTACAAATGTGTTACTTTTATTTTAAAAATTATGGGCCATGTTTTGTAATTTTGGTTGAGTGAATAGTCCATTACCAATTGCAAATGTAAAACTAACTAGAATTAGCTTGGACAAGGAACCAAATTTAAATGGTTAACTCGTTAGTACAAGACCTACTGCTTGAAATGTATTCAGAGGATTAATAAACTAAGAATATTTTGTATGTTAATGATATTTTGCAGATTAATGTGGAATAATTACATTAAAGCCTCTGGGGGAAAAACAAAAGTAGCGTCTCAATGGAATATTGTTTGCTACAAGGCACTTGGTTTCTTTCATAACCTGGAGATAAAATATCTTAATTTGCTATGTCTTAATCAGCAATACTGATTTCTGACAAATTTCAAATGACAGTATTACTGTATAGGAATTATTAAACATCAAGGCATCCAAGATCATGCCTGTCTAGTTTAATATTTGAAAACTTTAGTTATCATGGTTGAGGCTACAGTAGCAAAAAGAAAACACTGCAGTATTAGATACTTAGTAGAAGTACCAGCTCCAAATTTTTAACATGACTTGTGTGCAGTTTTGCAGTTTGAAATCAGGTAGACATGTCAGCCACCAGAGATGCATCTATATTGTTTTGGTTACAAACTTAGTTAGGGTTCAAAAAGGCCTCAACCTAGTTCCTAAGTTCTTTCTATTTCCAATTTTCCCCTATTGCAAGTTTACAGTGCTTTGTTTTAAAGTTTCTAATGAGTGCTGGAATTAATGGCTTCAGCTCTCTTCCCCTCCCCCATTCCATGCATGTTACATAAAGAAAAGCAGAAGAGCTTCAAAAGCATGAAGAGCTGTGTAGCTATTTCCTACTCCTGCAGAATGAATGTTACACATTAAGAGAAGCTTTTGAGCTCTGCTTCATGCTTTTCAAGCTTGAAGCAGTGCTCAAAAGCTTGTCTCTAATTGGACCAACTTCTGTTGGTGAAAAAGATCTCACCCACCTTGTCTCACACAAACAAAAACGAGTCAAATCCCTCCTCGAGGGCACTTGTTAAAACTACACTAGGCTTGTTTTCTTATAGGTGCTTCTTTCAAATATAGTTTTTAAAGACATATCACTTGCTGTCCTTTGCAGGTATGAGCTGATAGCAAAGAGACGGAGCAGAAGATGATGTCCTGTATCATGTGCCTTATATGCAATGTATATATGTATATTCTGTAACCTATTTTAAAACTTCAGAATATTGTACCTAAAGCAAGTTCTAAGGTGAAATGTTTATAGTTTACCCTTGTCAATGACTGGCTAGCATTTTATAAAAGGCAGGAATACAAGAAATTTAAAGCTTCAGATTTAGACTGGGTCTAAATGTGTTAGGTACTCAAGCATCTGTTCCTGGATTAGTCCTACAAAGCATATCTTCAAAGAAACTTTAGTTTCCATAGTTGAGTCTTCATTTAAACAATACCTTTAGTCCCAAGAGTATAGCAGGGCTGACTTTAAGATAGACTTCACTTCTCCAGGCTGTCTGTATCTTAACAAAATGCATTAAACTATAGGAGTTGTAATGGAGTGTTTCAAAAGTCTATTTTGCAAGCTGATATATGGATTGTAATAGCTTCTATTTGAGCCACTAAGAGTCTATTGTGCTACCATTCAGCTGTTCAGGAGCTTTTTATAAAGTTGATTATAGGTGCTATCTGGAAAGATATATATGTAATGAGCCACCAAAGCAGGGTGAATAACTGTGCCAAATTATCAAGAGGGTTTTTAATGTGTGATGCCTTAATATTGAAAATTTTATTACTGTACTTTGTCTTGTGAACCTTGCTAATAATGCACAGCCCCCTTAAAAATAACTACAGTTTTTATTTAAAGATGGGCTAAGATGTACCAAAATACTTCCAGGAATTCAGTATATTTTTAGTTTCAAAATGTACAATAAATTGTTTAAAGATGATGGCTCAGGTTGCATTTGTCTCACGAGCAAGACTAAAACCAAGATCTAGTTCTCAGCAGCAAAGCTGGCTAGTTTCAAATATGTGTTTTAGCTGTAAGACATTACCAACTTAACCCAATCTGCCTGAATCACAGAACATCAAACTCCTGCTTCCCTGACTGTCAATATCCCAAAAAACCTTTACAGCAGCCAGCCATGAGTCTAATAGTGGGTAAGCATCAGCTAACATGGGTCACTAATTCATACAGCAAGAATAGGCTCTTACGCTTCAATTCTAATACAGGTTTCAGAGTAGCAGCCGTGTTAGTCTGTATTCGCAAAAAGAAAAGGAGTACTTGTAGCACCTTAGAGACAAATTTATTTGAGCATAAGCTTTCATGAGCTACAGCTCACTTCATCCACTGAATGCATCCAGTGAAGTGAGCTGTAGCTCACGAAAGCTTATGCTCAAATAAATTTGTTAGTCTGTAAGGTGCCACAAGTACTCCTTGTCTTTTTTGCAATTCTCATACAGTATTTTCTGCAGTGATTGGTGTGAAGTGGTTTAGTTGTACTTTTGAGTAAACCTCTACAGCATAGTTCTACATGCAGTACTTGAGTTTACAACAGATCTAGAAGCCAAAGGATTAATAGTTTACCCAATCCAGCCAGGGATGGTCTGAAGCTGTTTTCTGTTCCTTCTTTTTTCAGAACCATGATCTCTTCCCTAACCTGCTCATAGACAAAGTGCAACAGAGAAAAGATTTTACTCAACTTTTATTTTAGTCAAAACATTATAAAACTGTACATTAAGATCAAACAAGGTGGAGGTAGCTGTAAATGTATTAATTGTTAGTCTTACTTACAGCTGAGTTTTACACATTTAAAATCTTCATCGAGCTAGCAATTTCAGACTGTGCACAGCAGGTACAATGTCATCCAGATTACTGATTTCTGAAAACAAGTTAAGAGCACAGGAGTGACACACACATACAGAAAGTGATATGGCCTACAAGTTGAAGTTTTAGCTTCAGTGTTAGAAATGTCCTATTTCAGAGAATAAAACCTTGATAGTTCTAATCTAAAATTTAAGTTCTCTTGAGTGATGGGCTGTCAAGTCAAGGTCTTTCAATGCTAGCCTACAATCAAGGACTTTAGGTTGCTAGTGCAAACCCATCTCATCTACTCCTGAAGTTGAGAGCAACAAGTCATGGTCAGGCCCACTTTTTCCCTGCATCCAGCTGCTGCATGTTGCCTAATCAGTGCTACTCCTATCATGCTGCAAGGCCTGGGGAAGTGTGTGTACCCTCAAACTGATTCCTACTGCGCATAAATAAAATCTTAAGGAAAAAAGTTTAATCACAGTAGGTGTAACAATCAAAAAGGTTTTTCAAACTGGCTGTGACCCTCTAAAAACAAGTAGAAATGCAACATGGAGCCATTTGCAGTATGCACCTCTCAGCCAAGCTGTAAGCCCTTATTTACATAACTAGCAAGAAGCTACACATTTTCATCTAAACTCTTCAACCAGAAATCAGGTGATTGATAGCTAATAATGCTGCACATGTGTGGGACTAAATTCTTCACCCACCTTCAGTTAAGTGACAAACAGATCTCTTCTGCATGACTCACTATATACTTTAACAGCAATTCTCACTCAGGAAGGCATGATCCAAGAATGGGTTGGGAAAGGGAAGCCGCACTCAACCTATGTCACTAAGACTTCTAAGAACAGTTCCACTTACTGCCTCAGATTCTGTCCTAATAAGTTTCTGGGCACATGTGGTGGGGACTTGTAGGACTATCAGCATGTGAGTGGCTTAGTCTCTCCTCACCTCAGCATGGGTAGGTTAGCAGCCCACAGCTCTAGATAAGCCAGCTAGTCTGGGATGAAAGCACCACTAAACTTGGGCCAGATGGGTGGTGGGAGGCTGTTATGTTTCCCTTAGCTCCCATGTTAACTCTGGCTGTATACATGGCATGTCTTCACTACAAACCTCATAGTTAAGATCCAGGATCAATTTGTTCTATCCCACCCGCTCCGAGGCTCCCCATTCTAGTGCCCTACAACAAGCAATACATAGCATGC